>NC_141696.1:689392698-689942698 GCF_964263255.1 Lissotriton vulgaris
AGTTTGGAGCTGTTATGTAATTGCAACCAGAGGTCCTTTTTAAGCTCTAATTTCCTGTCCTTTATAGCCCGATTATAAATCTTTCTAAGGTTAACTATCGCTTGTTTATCCCTCAGAGTTTTATGGAGGGCTTTTTTAAGGTTGGAATAGGCTTTGGTACAGGCCCCATTAAACCATCCTGTATTTTTCCCCTTGCTGTCACTCAGTCTCCTGCTTAGGACTGATTTTACCACATTAGTAATGTTAGAGAAACTGGCCAGAATCTCATTGTTGGAAGCTATTGGGTCTAGACAGTTCTCGATTGATATCAAGGACTTCCTCCTAATCTCTGTGGTAAACCGGTTTGGGTCAATTTTGTCCCACCTTAACGTGTACCCGTTTATTTTGTCTAAACTCAAGGATTCTAACCCATAGGTCATTGGAGAATCTCGCTTCTGTGAGTTGTTTGGAAGGAGTAATGTGATGCAGTTTGGGAAGTGATCACTGGTGGCATTGCCTAAGGTACCATAATTTAATATGTGCGAAGCTGTGCATCGTGAGAAAAATATAAAATCTATTATGTTGGAAAGTCTCCTCCCGCTAAATGTGGTTGTAAGAAATAGTTTGACTGCTCTGTTTAGAGCCAGTAGACCACCAAGTGTCTGATGGTATTGTCTCTGTTGGCTCCATCAGCTGAAACCATTTCCACCAGCTAAAACATCAATCTTTTAAAGAAATGGGAGGGTCCGCTTCCCTCTTTGGTTGGGAATATTTGGAATCCCCAACCTTTGTACTGTCAATGTATCAATAGCGAATTGCCCTCCCCTTTAAAAGACAATCTGGTCGATACTCTACTGCCTTTGCAAGATGTGTTTACCCAAACTCCGGGAAAAACCACGTTGGTGGAGCATGCCATTAAAGCCATCCCAGAAAGAAAGGTATGTCTGCGACCATATCGCATACCAGATGCTCGCAGAGCAACCATTAGAGAGAAAGTCCAAAAGATGCTACAAATGGGGATTATAGAACCCTCAGTGAGTGAATGGAATTCACCCATTGTTCTTGTACCGAAGCCAGATGGCTCGATGCGTTTTTGCATTGACTTCCGAGAGGTCAATAAAGTATCTGAGTTTGACACCTATCCCCTTCCCCGGGTGGACGAAATGATAGAAAGAATTGGGAGGGCTAAATACATCAGCACCCTTAACTTATGTAAAGCGTATTGGCAGATTCCCCTGGGAAAACAGGATAAGGAAAAAACAATGTTTTCTATACCTGACGGTCCGTTTCAGTTTGTAATGTTACCCTTCGGGTTACATGGTGCACCAGCCACATTTCAAAGGGCCATGAACGTCATACTGCGACCCTATGAAAGATATGCAGGGGCGTATATAGATGACATAGTCATTTACAGTGAATCCTGGGATCAGCACCTGAACCACCTGTCTAATGTGATTCAGGCTTTGGGTAAACACGGTCTCAAGATAAACCCGTCTAAGAGCCACCTAGCCACCCAAAATGAGAAATATCTTGGGTACCTGTTGGGAGAGGGAGTGATACGTCCCAAAGCGACAAACTGACTGCCATATCCCAAAATCCCTTTCCCCGGACAGCCAAAGGTCTTCGGCCTTCTTGGGATTGCTTGGATATTATTGAAGATGCATACCCCAATTTTCACAACTCGCAGCCCCTCTCACGGATCTCTCATAAAAGAGTGCAAGAACTGAGGATAGATTGAGGGACCCTAGCTCTGAAGTCATCTAAGCATTCGAAACACTGAAGGCTTCCTTAATCTCTGACATGGTATTAGCCAGCCCTGATTACTCCTTAACCTTCATCCTACAGACGGGCGCTTCCAATCAGGGGTTGGGGCGGTTCTTTCCCAGAGAAACCAACAAGGTGAGGAAAGACCTATACTGTATATAAGTCGGAAATTATTTCCAAGAGAAAGGAACTACGCAGTAATCGAGAAAGAAGCTCTGGCCACTAGAATGGATGGCGCGCAACAAAGGGAACAACGAAAGGGTGTTACGCTGGTTTCTTTCATTACAACCCTTTAGATTCCATACCAGACACTGCAAGGTAACAGAACTGGCGAATGCTGACTTCCTCTCTAGATATCCCTGTGAGACCCCCCTACAGGAAGGACAGCAAGGGAAAGGGGATGTGAGGGGTTGCCGAGCATGACATGCTGAATGATGGGGCCTGAATGCATTCGTCTGCACAAAAGCTTACCTGGCAAGAGGGTTACAACGCGGTTCCGACTCAGAAGGTCGCCAGTAACTCCCCCATGTCATCTGTCCGTACAACATCAGGAACTCTCCATCGGCGAAGAGGAAGAGGGGGGCTAACCCCGGAGCAGTCCCTCACAGGAACTAAAAAGGATGGAGGTAACCGACAGCGGGCGCGAAGAAACCGGAAGGAAGGTGGAACGCCGAGAAGATCGTGAGCAGAAAGAAGAAGCCGAGGAAGGAGAAGTTGTGAATGGAGAAGACGCGGGAGAGCGAGAAGAGGAAGACGAGATGTGGTGCGAGGATTGGTGGTCCCCACAGGAGGTGGCTGAAGAGCGGCCGCAACTCAGGAGAGTTGCGGCAGAGCCAGTGAGTGTTGGGTACCTGGGGGAAACGGGTGCAGGGTGGTGGGAGGTTCCTTATAGAAGGATGGGTTGCTCTAATGTTTCTTGTTACTAAAATTACTGTTAGTGAACGTGATCTTGACAAAACTATAAGCAGGTTGCCATCGGAGGGCTTAAGAGCCTAAGACTAAGACCCTACTAGTCCCCTTGTATTTAAAGCCTTTTCAATTTCCTAGTTCCCTGTGCATGATACGAACCTAGCTAGGTCCTGCACTGTTTCCCCTCACAAAACCGGCCCTTATATTTACTACGTCAGTTCCTTTATGTAATATCACCAACTGGGTGTGGTGACGGTGTCAAATATGTAGGAAAAGGGGAAACCTAGAAAGAACTGACGGCTCCTTGTTCTTCTTTTCTCTTCTGAGCCTCCCGGGTAAGGACCATCCAGCTTTCAGGCTACCTCATTTTGAACACGGAGGAGATCTGGAGCCACCCAAAGGAGAGAACGCAGAACCCTAGCCATGGAACCCCGAGACAATACCCTTGACTTTAACGTGTTAAATAAAAACAGTCCAAGTGGCACACTATATACAGCCTCCTAGTCTGTTTATCCGGCCTGCTATCCCACACAATTTAAATAGAAAATACAATTCTGATGAAAGTATCTGATACCATAATGTGCTTTGTTTTCAAAGAACGGAGGTTCTTCCTCTTACCGTACGTGGGAGTGCTTTCTCTCCTCCCTGCAGGGACACTTGCCCTCCCTTTCTCGTATTCATAGCAGTAAAGGATGGCGTCTTCTTCAACAACATTAAAGTGCTTCCGGTACTCCTGATCAAGAAATGAATTTGGTGATTGGGATCCCTTAGGCACAGGTTTTCCCACAATGTGTCTGGGGACATCATCACATCGTAGATCTCCCTTTTCATCTCTGAGGTTAACAAATAAATATGTCAGATTAATTATTTGAGAGATTCGAATAGAAAAATGAATTATACATCTGTTTATAGCAACATTGGTGTTCATTTGTATCCTGGCCATTTTTACATTATTTTTTAAAGAGATGTGTTGTTATTTATTAACTGTTCACCATTGTATTTTATATACTGGATACTGGAGCAAATTTGTGAATGTGGAAATCTTTTATAGCATTTTAGCCAAAATAAAGAATGATGATGATTTATACATAAACATATGTACATATTCATAAAAATACCTTTAGTTGAATGGCAACAAATTATGTCATCAGCAAAGGATGCCAATTTGTTGTTGCGAAGAGGACACATGGAATCACATATATGATACAGAAAATATCAATAATTACAGTACATGTGACAAAGTCAATTACATCATCAATCACATCTCTTCTGAGATCCCATTTAACATCGGGATGAAGCCACTTCGCATAAGAGATTAGCAATCTCTACATTAATAGCATTGTTGCTGACTGCACCTTTAAAGACAGCATACAAGCTAGTTGGGTAGATCAGTGCTTACATTAATGTGTATCTGTGCAATCTGAAGCTCACCAATTTGAAATGAAGAGAACTGACTTGGCTTTTTTCATTATATGTTCGAAAAACACATATTACTTATCTTGGGTAACAGTAATACCTTCGATTTACAGTGGAAAGAAAGCTGTGCTAGGGAACTGCAAGACTGTGGGAGAAAGATTTAGATAAAACATGGTGTGCAAGTTATGGTTTTCCAGGCTGTTGAGCGAGTTATGGGTTGTTTTCCTAACCATAACTTGCCGATTTCAGTCGTTTTTCAGTTTTAATTTGTAACCATAATTGCACCTTAACTATGTTTTTTAAAGGGAATTTCTGAGGTGTTTTTAAGCATAGCTAAAGCCAGCTGTAACATCGCTTTAACCCATGTTTTTTTCAGGGACTTTTTGGGGGATTTCAATCATAAACCACATCCTAGAGTAGCGCAGAGTGGTCTGTCAACCCCTGCTGTCCACAGTCTTCAGCTATGTGCAATGGGTTAGGTTCAGGGCCTGGTCTCTGACTGGCCAAGAGGGAATCTTTCTCATTGGCTGCCTTTGTCACGTGGCTCCGGTCCCATTCCAGCAGTACCAAACAATCCGATTGGTTGGACGCAGCATCAACAGAAATTATGCTGCTACCATTACAGAACAAATACAAAATAAGGTATAAGGGGCAGGGCATGGGTACCTTGACCCCGTTGCACTTGTGGGATATACACATAGCAGTAAGAACAGTTGGATACTGAGCAACTCAACTAGCTTTTATCTTGTCTTCAAAGGTCCAGTCAGCAACAACGTTACTGTTGTAGAAACTGTAGTCAGAACATTCTATTTGTATATTTGCTGAACTCCTACTTGACTATCTGTCAATATACTACTAACTTTTGAACCTTAATTATTTTTCGAATACCACTGAACAGATTTGCACCAAATGACAAAAAACACTCTTTTTGAGTAAAGTTCAGGCTTTCTGTCAAATTTTATATAATTCTGTTGAGCTGTTTTTTTCTGAAAATCTTTCAAAACTTCCTATGGAAAATTGAATGGAGAATATGCATTTTTGTATGACCCCTTTTTCTTGGCCACTGCTTGATGGATAATCAAAAACTTTCCAGGAAGCAACTGAGGTGGAGCAACCTTTTTTGGAATGTGAATATTCATCCAAATTCGTCAAAAAGTGCCAAAGTTTTTAACACTTTCGCTGCTAATCCGCTACTCCCGGTGCTTTTTCTTGGCTATTTGGGGTAGTTTGTGCTTTGTCCCTTGTACATTTTTGTCCACATAAGGTATCAACAGCAACATTGTGTCCTTTTCTTCCAGCATCATGGGGATTTTAAAGGTACCCAGGGTTTGTGGATTCCCCTGGAGGGGAACCAGAAATTAGCTGAAATACAGCTTTGAATTTTTGGGGAAAAAGTGCTACAGAAGAAAACATCAGTTTTTTTCCCTGCAATGGTCTCAACGAATGAATTGTGGTGCTGAAATAACCATATTCCAAGCTTTTGAGGATGGGCAGACTTTTGTCAGAAAACCAATATTTTCTACACAGTTTTGGCATTTTACTGGGACATAACCTATTTTGCTACTTTTAGTGCTTTCAACCTCTTTCCAGTTAGTGGTAGAAATGGGTGTGCAACCTTTAAAGGATCACAGAAAGCTATACATTTTTGACAAGTAGACAACATTCTGAATTCAGCTAGGGGTCATTTGTGCAGATCCTTCAATGTGTTTTCCATAGAAACTAACAGTTGAAAATAAGAAATATTGAAAATGAATTGAAAAAAAACAGCCATTTGTTCAAACGTTATCACATGTAACTTCTTCTAAGTATGACAGAATTTTGTAAGCAATCCACTGTTAAATTCACTGGACCCTTCTGGTTGTGGGGATATATAGGACTTGTAGGTTCACCAAGAGCCAGAGTAACCCAGAGCCAATAACTAACCTTCATCTTGCAATGGTTTTTCATTGTGTAACTGGTATATAGCAATTCATTTGGTAAAATCTAAAGAGTGAAAAATAGGTATCAAGGACACCTATGTATTTCTGAAATGTGAAAAAAGATAAGAGAAGCAGTAGTTATTTGCATATCTCTGAAATTCTGGGTACCCCTACTGACATGTGAATTATAGGACATTTTTCAAAGTGACTTCTTTTTTACACAATTTCTTACATTTGGAAGGCAGACATGCATAGAAAGGCAATAGGTAATAACAGTTGCTCCACAATTCTGTGTTTACCCAAGTCTCCCGATAAAAATGTTACCTCACTTGTATGGGTAGGCCTAGTGCCAGTGACAGGAAACAGGGCAAAACGCAAAGTGGATACACCACATTTTTACAGTGAAAACGGACCCTTTTTTGCAAAGTGTCTCGCTGTGGATTTTGAACCCTAGCTCTGTCGGCACTTAGGGAAACCTAGCAAACCTATACATTTTTGAAAAATAGACACCCAGGGGAATCCCGGATGAATTAACTTGTGTGATTCTGTCCAGGTTATGTTACCCAGATTCCCTTGCAAACATCAAACTTTGTAAAAAAACACATTTTCCTCACATTTCTGTGATGGAAAGTTCTGGAAACTGCATGGATCCACAAAATTATACTCACCCCGCGTTTCCCAAAGTCTCCTGATATGAATGGTACCTCATTTGTGTGGGAAGGCCTAGTGCCCATGATAGGAAACGGGCCAAAACCTGTGGATACAGCACATTTGTACAGTGAAAACTGACCCTTTTTTTGCAGTGTCTAGCTGTGGATGTTGAACCCTAGCTCTGCCAGCACCTAGGGGAAACCAAGCAAACCTAAACATTTTAAACTAGACACCCAGGGGAATCCAGGATGGGGTAAATTGTGTGTCTTTCACCAGGTTATGTTACCCAGAATCCCTTGCAAACCTCTAACTTTGTAAAAAATAAAACACATTTCTTTGATGAAAAGTTCTGGAATCTGCTTGGATCCACAAACTTCCACCCAACCTGCATTCTCCAAAGTCTCCTGGTAAAAATTGCACCTCACTTGTGCGGGTGAGCCAAGTACCCGTGACAGGGAAGGGCCCAAAACGTATTGTGGAGACATCAAAATTACCTACAAAACAACCTGGTTTTGCAAGGGGGGTACCTGGATTTTTGCCCTGGGCTTGCAAGTTATTTAGAGAACCCTACCAAACCCACACAATTCCGAAAACTAGACACCCAGTGGACTTGTGTGGCTCTCACCAGGTTCTGCTACCCAGAATCCCTTGCAAACCTCAAATTTTGTAAAGCAATACATTTTCCTCATATTTCTCTGATGGAAAGATCTGGAATCTGCATGGGTCCACAAAAATCCACCCAGCCCACATTCTGCAAAGCCTCCCAATAAAAATGGTACCTCACTTGTGTGGGTAGGCCTAGTTCCCGCAACAGGAAATGGGCCAAAACACAATGTAGACACACCACATTTTTACAGTGAAAGCTGACCCTTTTTTGCAAAGTGCCTAGCTGTAGATTTTATTAAACCCTAGCTCTCCCGGCACCTAGGGAAACCTAGTAAACCTATGCATTTTTTAAAACTAGACACGCAGGGAATCCAGGATGGGGTGACTTGTGTTGCTGTCACCAGGTTCTGTTACCCAGAATCCCCTGCAAATCTCAAACATTGTAGACATTTTTTTTTCTCACATTTCCTGTGATGGAAAGTTCTGGAATCTGTATTGTATTGTATTGTATTGTATAGGCATTTATATAGCGCACTACTTACCCGGAGGGTCCCAAGGCGCTTCGACCGCTGCGAAACCCTTCCTGGCTTCCCTGAGAGATGGACCCTTAATGGGTATCTCCAGGGTGAGACCAGGCATCCCCGGCGGTCTGGTGGGGCCGTTAGTGAAGATGAGGCAAGCTAATGCCCAGAGTTGCCGAGTGTGAACGCTGATCAGAGTGGGCACCGAGGCGAGAGAATTATCGAGTCCGCTGACCCTGGTCCAGAAACCTGCCGCGCCGGGAATCGAACCCTGGTCCCGGGCCGTCCTCTGCTCTCGGGTCTGCCGTCTCTAACCAGTGAGCCACACTACTTCACTATCTGCATGGATCCACAAACTTCTACCCACCCTGCATTCTCCAAAGTCTCCCAATAAAAATGGTGCCTCACTTGTGTGGGTGGGCCAAGTACCCGTGACAGGCAGGGCCCAAAACGTATTGTGGAGACATCAAAATTACCTGTCACAAAACGTGATTTTGCAATGGGGACCACCTGGGTTTTTGTCCGAGGCTCGGCACCCATTTAGGGAACCTACCAAACCCACACATTTCTGAAAACTAGTCACCCTGGGGAGTCCAGGGAGGTATGGTTTGCATGGATCCCCAAATGTTTTCCTACCCAGAATCCCCCGCAAACCTTACATTTAGCAGAATTTCCTTTAATTTTTCTCAACTTTCTGTGTGGGAAAGTTGTGAGATCACCATGCTGACACAAATTTCATACCACCCAGCGTTTTCTCAGGTCTCCTGATATAAATGGTACCTTACTCGTGTGAGTTGGCCAAATACCTACGACAGGCAAGGGCCCAAAAGACATTGTAGAGACATCAAAATTACCTATCACAAAACGACCTAGATTTGCAAGGGGGTCACCTGGGTTTTCGGCCCCAAGGCTTGGCGACCATCTAGACAAACCTACTAAACCCACACATGTCTAAAAACTAGAAACCCTGAGGAGTCCAGGGACATATGGCTTGTGTGGATCCCGCAATGTTTTCCTACCCTGAATTCCTTGCAAACCTCACATTTAGATGAAATAAAATCACTTTTTCCTCATATTTTTGTGTGGGATTGCCGTGCCGGCACAAATGTCCAACCACCCAGCATTCCCCTTGGTCTCCCGAGTAAAAGTGTGGCTGTCAAATGCAGAATCAGCGAAAAAAGTATATAAAAAAAAGAAATTAGTGCTTACAATTCGCTGTGCTATACCCTTAATCCCTATGTTTCTGTCCCTTCCCAGTCACAGACCCTTGGCCCATCGACACAAGTGAGGTATCATTTTACTTGTGAGACTGAGGGGAATGCTGTGTTGTAGGACATTTGGGCTGGCACGGCTCATTTCAGTTTCGGTTTCTCTTTAATGACGTCAGCATGATGTGCGCGCTGATGTGGTGAAAAGGAAATCTCTCCGGTGCCCCCAAGAGAGGGATTTCCAGTGCCATATGCGTGGACGGCTGGGAGCCGTCCAACGCACATGAGTACTGGTGCGTCAGACGACTCCCGGCCGTCCAACACACCGAAACCCAACCTCCCAAAAACACAAAACCAAAAACCTTCAATGGAAAGGTGAACTAACTATAACCACTCAGAAGTGGACAATGAAAAATGCAAAGGTTAAAGTGATGGTATAGTCAGTTAATCAGATAAGATAAAAAGTAATTTTTAAAAACAAAAAAACACTGAAATTCACCAGTTAATTATTTATTGAAATAACTATAACCTGCAGTTCTGCCATGCACTGCTTAAGCCCTCGCATATTACATCACTCATGACATGTTAAATAACATCATTGATAACATCTCAAATGTCATCATTGATGACATGAAGACAACAAAGAGGAAACTGGTCTGTTCCTAAAGGAAAGGAAGAGGGGGGGTCACTAAGGTGCTAGGGGTAGTACTCGGATGAGAGCTAACCCTGGGTATCCAATATGTTGGATATAATGGCCTCACACACCCTTGCGAGTGTCATGCTTCATCATAGGCAATGCTCCTCGTTGGGCAGGCGGTGCAATGCCCAACGGGCACACATCAAAGAGGGGCTCTTTATCGGAGATCTTTTATCCAACTACCTATGGGTGAAGTGTGGGTGAAGGGCCAGGACAGAGTAGATGGTGTGGGTGAAGATAAAATGAGGCACAAGGTACCGGAAAACAATTTTATTCTGGTGTTCCTCTGCCGCAAGTAAAATCAAGGGTAGTCTGTATTCGCTGGAACGTAGGTTTCCAGAGACGATACAGTACTACGAGGTGAAGGGTGTGGTCAACATGTTTCTCGCTTCAAGCGCATTGGCTGCGATTCTTCAGGACCTAATAAAACCTACTATCTACAAGAACATGACCTGCAAAAGTATCAGTTAGCAAAAAGCAGACATGTTGTGCTACATGCTTAACACCTGCTCTTGCCTATATTGGGAGACAAAAGAGATCGTTACTACAGGTAACTGACAATCTGTGATTCCTACATTGACCGTGAACACACTGTGATATTGTGACATACTGGTGATAGGTGTGACTAGTATGTGACTAAAAACCAAAGTGGCAAATCCAAGGTTGGATGCATAAAAACAATAGGTTGCAGCATCAATCATCTTAGTTAAAGAGTTAAAAGTAGTTGGAGCAAGTTAATCACCTAATGGTTAGAGTAAAAAGGTGTCAACAGTACCCGGTAGGTCTGACATCAGGGGAGAAACCATGGGGATTAAGGCTAGGGAGGAGGGGGTTAAACTTTAGAGGATGTTGTTAAGATGTGGGACAGCATTTCAAATTGTGCCCCCAATCATTCATGCGGAATACTTGTTTATTCAATGGCAGGTTATCGGTGTCGTGTGGTCAGGTTGGCATGTTGATAAAACCCCAAGTAGCCGGGTTCAGTAAGGATATAAAGCCTCACCCAACTTGAAGTGTGGCTAAAGGTCTGAAAGGTGCCCAATGCAGTCACCCTGCTCACGCGATCTTTTAAACTTAGGCTAGTTGTTAAAATTGCCAGCATAATAGACAAAATCATGCCAAACACTGTATGGTACTTCCAAACGGTCTGTGCCAAATCGTTAAGCAAAACAGCATAACAGACAAAATCATGCCAAACCCTGTATGGAACTTCTAAAAGGTCTGTGCCAAATCGTTAAGCAAAACAGTCACACTGGGCAGAATGGGCCAACCGGAAGGTCTATACACGGTCTATACGGTGTCTGTATAAAGATAGTTGCCGTACCCACTCTTGTGAAAAGGGGGGGTTACGTCCCGTATTGTTATTATCCTGCAATGTGAGGCCGGGTTTTCGTGTAAAATGACATGTCAAGAGTTAAATTATAACGCTTGACTCAGATGTTCGTGCCCCGTAGGTATGCGTGTTGATGCCAGTTGAAAAACAATGTGTTAGACAAGCGCTTGTGGCGTGGTTAACCCACACGGTAACACCCGGTCCGTCAAGATAGAACCAAGGGATTGGAAACGTAATACGGCTAAATCGTAGTGTGCGCGCAAACAGGCATGGAGCCCAGACAACTAAATCGATGCGCTGTGGGGCATCTACGGTAGCTCAACGGCGGTCGCTTGAAGCCTGTTGACTTACTTTCAACTGCCTGTGTCTGCGACGATCACGCCTACCCATCTCTACCGGGTCCGGATAGTGAAAAGCCGGTCTCGCCATAGAGGTTAAGCAGAGCGGTGGGCGTGGCTCCCAGACCGGGAAAGACTGGTGCCCGTGGGACATGTGGAAATGCACGTAAATGCGGCGGCCATGGTGGAGTGGTGGGGGTATGGTTCATAGCGGATGTGGGGAGCTATGAATCTGAGGGTGAACTCAAAATTTAAGGTGTCTCAACAATTATCATTTGTTACCAAACGAGTATTGTGATGATTGGCATTTGTAAAAGTCAAAAGTCTGTGTGAACGGTGCAATGTGGTTAGAATTCACAAAAGGAAATACTCTAACAGTCGTGCTCATGTAGAGATGTATCTGCCTAGGTAATGCCGAAAGTCGGTATGTATGTATATCAGAGGTGAGGTTACTTAAGTACTATGGTAACCCAGGCTGGAAGGGAAGGTAGGGCAGAGTGATTAGTCCCTTGAGGCAACTTAATGCCCGGTATGAACGCTGGAATGGAGTAACCAAACGGTCCTGGAGTGTTAATGTAGAGAACAGGGTAGACGGACCTTGTGTATTACTATTACAATTAGGTAACCGGTGTACAGAAAGGGGGGGGGTTGTTGTAAAATATTCTGACCGGTAGCCGCAAGTGGTGGCATAATGATGTGTAGTCATATGCAGGTGGTAGTCAAGGGTGGTTGGGCAATCAATCGTAGTAGATATGTCCTAAACACATTGATAAATGCTGGTGGGGTATTAAGCCAAGGGGAGGATAACAGGGGGGCCGTCCAGTATCTTGGAGGTACCATAATGGTGTTGTATTCACAGAGCAGTCCATGGAATATCCTCGTTGAGACCCCGGCTGTCAGTTGCCAAACGGTGTATCCACCTCTGTTCCTTCATGAATAAATTATGTTTGGATTTGTCTGAGGTGGCTTGAAGAACCAGCCACGAGAGAGAGTCTGCCGTGTGGTTCTGATCTACATAGTGCCTACACATCTTGGTGTTTGTTTTCTTGCAACGGAAGTTGCTTCTGTGCTCCGAGAGGTGGGTTTTGATGGGACGGGAGGTCATACCCACATATTGCAGATCACAGGGGCATCTCAGCAGATATATGCAGTATGGAGTATTGCAATTGGTATGCCCCCGTAGTTCCCACATGAAGGTATCCGTCAGGAGAATCGTCTTATGTATTGACGTGAATGGGCACGCGCTGCAGGAACCACATGGGTAGTGGCCCCGTACAGGTGGGAACTGCCACAGAGTGGTTTGACTGTACGTTTCTACTTTCTTGGGTCTCGTGTGGATCAAGATGTCTTTCATGTTCCTAGACCTCTTAAAAGCAAATCTGGGTAATGCAAGGTTCAGACTGCCCGTGTTGAGGATCTGCCAGTGTCGTTTGATTATTTTCTTTATTTCGTTAGAAGCTGGCGAGAAGGTAGTTACACAGGTTATGAGGTCTGTGTTCTCTGGGGTAGGAGTGTTGTATTCAAGGAGAGCCCCCTATGGTTGTTTTGTGCACGTTTGCGTGCCTTGTATATCTCCCTGGTGGAGTACCCCCTATCCATCAGATTTCTGGACAGTATGGTAGACTCCGTTTTGTAGTCTGTCACTTTGGAACAATTGCGCCTGACCCGTAGGAATTGCCCAAAAGGAAGATTCAGTCTCAAGGCCTTAGGGTGGTGGCTAGTGAAATGGAGCAAACTGTTCCGATCAGTTGGTTTCCGATACATGGTGGTGTCAATTTTACCTCCCTGTAGCCTAATCGTTAGATCCAGAAAGCAATTTCGGTAGCTGAGGCCGTTATGGTAAAGTTGAGATAATCATTCAACGTGTTGAGCCAATTGAAAAACTCTTTGTATAAGTCTGTGGTACCTGCCCAGAGTAGCAGGATATCATCAATGAATCTCCTCCATAATTTGATGTTTAAACGGTAGGGATTCACAGGGCCATTGATGTATCTTTCTTCGAAATCGGCCATGTACAGACAGGCCACCAAGAGCGCAAATGTGCTCCCCATAGAGGTACCCTGGGTCTGATGGTAATATTGCCCTTTAAAATCAAAATAATTTTCAGTGAAGGCTAGAGTGGCACACTCCATAATGAAAGAGGTTGGTGTCGGAGAGGTCCATTCTTCAGCGCTAAGGATCCTCTCAATCACCCCTAGTGTGGCCCTCTGGGGGATGTTAGTGTAGAGGGCCTCCACGTCCAGGGTGATGAGGAAATCAATCTGGATATCATCCGGTAAAGTGTCCAAGAGACAAAGGACATCGGTGGTATCCTGGACATAGGAAGGGATCCATTTGACCAGTGGTTGTAAGAAGTGATCACAGAACTGTGACAGTGGCTCCAGTACAGAATCAATGCCCGATACTATCGAGTGTCCTGGCACTGGGGTAGTCCCTTTCTGAATTTTTGGGAGGGTATAAAAGTAAGGCACCCTGGGATCTTTTTTGGCCAGGAATTCCGCCTCCTTTTTACTAATCCATTCCTGGCATTCCTCAGATTCGACCATGCCGGTAATGGTTCTTTTCAAGCGTTCAGTGGGGTTAGATGGAATGGGGGTATAGTATCCTCTATCCCCTAATTGCCTTAGGCATTCGGTGTCATAGTCAGTGGTGTCCATAAGGACAGTCGCCCCACCTTTGTCAGCCTGCTTGATCGTTATGGACTGATCATTCGCTAGGGAAGCCAGCATCTGCATCTCATAATTGGAAAGATTGAGATGTCTTTTACTGGGTCTCATGGCTCCAATGTCCTTGAGCACAGCTTGCTCATATGTCAATATTTCATTAGGAACCATCCCACTGTGTGGAGTGAAGTTAGAGGGGTTGTGGAGACCTGAGTCATCAGGAATTTCTTGTGGTCTTCCGTCAAAGAAGGCCCTTAACCTGATTTTGCGAAAGAGTTTTTGAATTTCGCAAGTCTGTTGAAAATGGTCAATCTTCGGTGTGGGGACAAAACCTAGTCCTTTCTGCAGCACTCTTTCTTCACTTTCAGTGAGTTGGCGTGAAGATAAGTTCACCACCAAGCTTACTTTCGTGCTGTCTTGCTCCTGGTGTCCATCCCTTGAGCTTGTGTGTCCTCCCACTGGACTCTCTTGTCTGGCCCGTTTCCTCGCTTGCGCCCGTGCCCTCTGCCCCAACCTCTGTCTAAAAAAGGCAGCTGATTGGTACCATGTGGGGCAAATTGAGGTGGGTATTGGGATGCATAAGGTGGCATTGGATGTGGGAACTGGGGGTATTGCCAGAATGGTGGGCCCTGAAAGGGAGGGTGTGGGTAGAATTGCTGTCCACGTCTCTCCCCTCTCTTACCCCGTCGAGGTTGTGATTGCCAATCATCACCACTCGAATTGCTGTCACTGTTTGATCCTCTTCTAGAGGAAGTAGTACTAGAGTCTGAGAGGTAACCAGTCCCGGGTGGGACATAGTTGTCTTTTAGATAGGGGTAGACCTTTTCCTTACAAAAGCACTGAATGTCCTTCTGCAACTTGGTCACCTTCTGTTTCATCAGAAATTCTTTGTGTTCCGAGATTTCTTTATTCAATTCAGCCAGCTTAGTTTTAAAGCCTGGGTTCTGGCCGGCACTTTTAAGGGCGCTTTCTGCAATCTGGATTTTGCTGGGTAATTAGTCAGCTAGTCGTTTTGCTGTATTAACCAGCAAAATTAGGAGGTCGTGGGTACATTTCCATGAGATCAATGACCATTCGATCTTGAATTGGCCATCCTTCCAGAAAATCCTGGGGAAGTTCTTAACAATGAGGCCGTTCAGTGCTATTTTAGCCTTAAAGTACTCAGCCATGAGTGCTCCGTGGAGGGTAATCCTAACCCATTTTCTCTTCATATCAGAGAGGGATTTCCAATTCGCGGAGTTACTCCCAGCAGCTGTTTCAGTGTCAATACCAAGGATTGATGGTAACCTATGGATGGCGGCTGCGTCATCGTCACCAAAACTCAACCCCTGTCCCTCCATCTTGTGGTGGTCGGGGCTTGAGGGGTGTGATGATGGTGTAAAAACAAATGGAAAGGGAAGGTATTTAACCCCTTTGCTGCGGGGATTATTCACCTGCTCTGTTGTGGGTGAGGGGGACGCGCACAGCGCCCGCATGCTCATGACGAGCTGAGCTCGTCACAGGTGCATGGCTCCCGTGGAACGTTCAGCACAGGAGGGGAATTCTCCCCGCACCTGAGCGTTCCACGGGCCATGACGAGCTGAGCTCGTCATGAGCACCGGAGCGCCGTGGCTCATGACGAGCGCTGCTCGTCATGAGCATGGGAGGGGTTAAACGAGGGCTCCCAAAGAAAGCAGAGAGGCCCGTAACTCTCTCAGTTATTTACTGAGGGTAGAAAGGGAGGGGGACTGAACCAATCTTACCCGCCAAAAAGTGAAATCCCTACGGTAGTTAGTCGTGCAAGGGGGAGGGGAGGAGGAGGATCCACAGTGATCCAGTAGGGCTTACGTTACCACTCAAATGGATGAATGGAAGGTCCAGCCACAGTCATAGCCCTGGTTACTGAAGACAACAAAGAGGAACCTGGGCTGTTCCTAAAGGAAAGGAAGGGGGGGTCACTAAGGTGCTAGGGGTAGTACTCGGATGAGAGCTAACCCTGGGTATCCAATATGTTGGATATAATGGCCTCACACACCCTTGCGAGTGTCATGCTTCATCATAGGCAATGCTCCCCGTTGCGCAGGCGGTGCAATGCCCAACGAGCACACCTCAAAGTCGGGCTCTTTATCGGAGATCTTTTATCCAACTGCCTATGGGTGAAGTGTGGGGCCAGGACAGAGTAGATGGTGTGGGTGAAGATAACTTGGAGGTACCATAATGGTGTTGTATTCACAGAGCAGTCCATGGAATATCCTCGTTGAGACCCCGGCTGTCAGTGGCCAAACGGTGTATCCACCTCTGTTCCTTCAGGAATAAATTATGTTTGGCTTTTTCTGAGGTGGCTTCAAGAACCAGCCATGAGAGAGAGTCTGCCGTGTGGTTCTGATCTACATAGTGCCTACACATCTTGGTGTTTGTTTTCTTGCAACAAAAGTTGCTTCTGTGCTCCAAAATACTAGACGGCCCCCCCTGTTATCCTCCCCTTGGCTTAATACCCCGCCAGCATTTATCAATGGGTTTAGGACATATCTACTAGATTGATTGCCCAACAACCCTTGACTACCACCTGCATATGACTACACATCCTTGCGCCACCACTTGCGGCTACCGGTCAGAATATTTTACAACAACCCCCCCCTTTCTGTACACCGGTTACCTAATTGTAATAGTAATACACAAGGTCCGTCTACCCTGTTCTCTACATTAACACTCCAGGACCGTTTGGTTACTCCATTCCAGCGTTCATGCCGAGCATTAAGTTACCTCAAGGGACTAATCACTCTGCCCTACCTTCCCTTCCAGCCTGGGTTACCATAGTACTTAGGTAACCTCACCTCTGATATACATACATACCGACTTCGGCATTACCTAGGCAGATACATCTCTACATGAGCGCGACCCTTAGAATATTTCCTTTTGTGAATTCTAACCACATCGCACCGTTCACACAGACTTTTGACTTTTACCAATGCCAATCATCACAATACTCGTTTGGTAACAAATTATAATTGTAGAGACACCTTAAATTTTGAGTTCACCCTCAGATTCATAGCTCCCCACATCCGCTACGAACCATACCCCCTCCACTCCATCAGGGCCGCCGCATTTACGTGCATTTCCACATGTCCCATGGGCACCAGTCTTTCCCGGTCTTGGAACCACGCCCACCGCTCTACTTAACCTCCATGGCGAGACCGGCTTTTCACCATCCGGACCCGGTAGAGATGGGTAGGCGTGATCGTCGCAGACACAGGCAGCTGAAAGTAAGTCAACAGGCTTCAAGCGACCGCCGTTGAGCTACCTTAGATGTCCCACAGCGCATCGATTTAGTTGTCTGGGCTCCATGCCTGTTTGCGCGCACACTACGATTTAGCCTTATTACGTTTCCAATCCCTTGGTTCTATCTTGACGGACCGGGTGTTACCGTGTGGGTTAACCACGCCGCAAGCGCTTGTCTAACACACTGTTTTTCAACTGGCATCAACACGCATACCTAAGGGGCACGAACATCTGAGTCAAGCGTTATAATTTAACCCTTGACATGTCATTTTACACGAAAACCCGGCCTCACATTGCAGGATAATAACAACACAGGACAAACCCCCCCCTTTTTCACAAGAGTGGGTACGGCAACTATCTTTATACAGACACCTTATAGACCGTGTATAGACCTTCCGGTTGGCCCATTCTGCCCAGTGTGACTGTTTTGCTTAACGATTTGGCACAGACCGTTTGGAAGTACAATACAGTGTTTGGCATGATTTTGTCTATTATGCTGGCAGTTTTACCAACTAGCCTATGTTTAAAGGATCGCGTGAGCAGGGTGACTGCATTGGGCACCTCTCAGACCTCTAGCCAACCTTCAAGTTGGGTGAGGCTTTATATCCTTACTGAACCCGGCCACTTGGGGTTTTATCAACATGCCAACCTGACAACCCCACACCGATACTCTGCCATTGAATAAACAAGTATTTCACATGAATGATTGGGGGCGCAATATGAAATGCTGTCCCACATCTTAACTACATCCTCTGAAATGTAACCCCCTCCTCCCTAGCCTCAATCCCCATGGTTTCTCCCCTGATGCCAGACCTACCGGGTACTTTTGACACCTTTTTACTCTAACCATTAGGTGAGTAACTTGCTCCCACTACTTTTAACTCTTTAACTAAGATGATTGATGCTGCAACCTATTGTTTTTATGAATCCAACCTTGGATTTGCCACTTTGGTTTTTAGTCACATACTAGTCACACCTATCACTAGTATGTCACAATATCACAGTGTGTTCACGGTCACTATAGGAATCACAGATTGTCACTTACCTGTAGTAACGATCTCTTTTGTCTCCCAATATAGGCAAGAGCAGGTGTTAAGCAGGTAGTACAACATGTGTGCTGTTTGCTAACTGATACTTTTGCAGGTCACGTTCTTGTAGATAGTAGGTTTTATTAGGTCCTGAAGAATTGCAGCATATGCGCTTGAAGCGAGAAACATGTTGACCACACCCTTCACCTCGTAGTACTGTATCGTCTCTGGAAACCTAAGTTCCACCGAATACAGACTACCCTTGATTTTACTTGCGGCAGAGGACCACCAGAATAAAATTGTTTTCCGGTACCTTGTGCCTCATTTTATCTTCACCCACACCATCTTCTCTGTCCTGGCCCTTCACCCACACTTCACCCATAGGCAGTTGGATAAAAGATCTCCGATAAAGAGCCCCTCTTTGAGGTGTGCCCGTTGGGCATTGCACCGCCTGCCCAACGAGGAGCATAGCCTATGATGAAGCATGACACTCGCAAGAGTGTGTGAGGCCATTATATCCAACATATTGGATACCCAGGGTTATCTCTCATCCGAGTACTACCCCTAGCACCTTAGTGACCCCCCCTTCCTTTCCTTTAGGAATAGCCCAGTTTCCTCTTTGTTGTCTTCAGTAACTAGGGCTATGACTGTGGCTGGACCTTCCATTCATCCCCTTGAGTGGTAACTTAAGCCCTACTGGATGACTGTGGATCCTCCTCCTCCCCTCCCTTTTGTCATATATCATTGATGACATCACACATGACATTACTGCTAAAATCATAGCCACATCCAGCATTGGGTTACTCAATGTGCACATGTAGGTTCATATCATGGAAGCAGAGTAAGCCTTGGAAGCAGGTATAATTGTGCATTTTGAAAGTTATATGATGCACCGTTTACAAATCACTAATGTTTGGGAGGAGGCGCATGTCATAGTTAGCTCAGTAAACTATACAGAACCTTAAGGTTTGAAGTTAAGTATAGTAAATCTATATTTATCAGTATGCTAATCTTCATGATAATTTGGTGGTTAATGTTTGACTAAGATAAGTTTGTAGCACTGTATCTTAGAAGATGATATCTAGATCTTGATCATGGTGAACCAAGGGCGGTACTATTTTGAATATACAAGCTCATATACCTCATTAAAAGAAGTGTTTGGTGGGTCACATATATTGAATACATGGCTCACCCAATAAAATCAGATTGAATATCTGATCTCTAGCACATTTGGAGTGGAGACATTTGCAGGTGTGAGCAAATGCTTGACCATAGCTCTTTAAACTGGCCAACATCACAGCATCTTTGGTTGTTCTTAATTTCTTTGTATTCCACTGCCAGGACTTTAGGGAGCTTTCTCTCCTTGAAGAGTCTGGGCACTACAGATCTGGTGTTGACATCTAAACAGGAACTTTCCAATCATTAACCCCTATATCAATGAGCATTGTGCTGTCCAATATTACAGGATATCATGAGTGAGATGAGACATGTTTGTTGTCAAGGTAATGGAGAGAAGTGTGTGATGATTTATGCTGTTCGCCTGTTGATTGGTCAATTCACATGAACTGCAGTCAACAATTCCTCAAAGAGAAGCTACCTCTAAATGGCAGACTGGCTCTTAAGGCTGTGCTCTGCTGATTACTTCAAAATGTGACTTGCTAACTATATTTTGGACCATTGCTTAATAGGGTGCTATTGCAGAGCACAAGAGTGGTACTCAAGGTTAGGTGGTGGGCAGTGGCATATTGAAAATGATGGGGTCCCCCTGCAGAATGTAATGCGGGGCCCCAGGACTCACATATCTCACCAATATACATTGTCATTGGGCTTAATGAGCCCCACTGCAGGGTTGGTGTCCCTTTCAAGGGTTGGGGGCCCTCCTACACCATAGGGGATTGAGGGGTCCATGTTATGTCCCTGGTGGTGGGATTAGGTTGGCGGAAGGAGAACACACAGTGAATGGTCTGTTGGTTTTGCCACTATGTACTACATGCCAACAGATTACCAATGTTCACATGGCCACTCCGTTTGATGCATGATCATCTGTTGAGCTTACCCCTGTTGACTGGGCCCAAGTAAAAATGGGGGTCTAAATGTTTGGTTCCAACTGTAACCTAACATGGCACACTGGCACCATATAGGTGATTGGCGAGGCTGCTGAATGTGGTGGCAGGATAACTGGTGCAATTCGACCCTAACTGCTGCATAGTCATATGGGGTGCGCCTAATGAGAATTATTGCTGGATTTCACAGGCATCCTAATGTTCTCAAACACACTGAACAGTAACTACACCAGTTACCTGAAGCTGTGCATCATAATGTGGTGAGCATATCCAACTATTTACTGGGCACATAAATACTGACATCCTATTTACTAACTAAAATCCTCTTCGTCCTTTTTGTCCAGTTCTTTTTTTAGGGGTAACACATGTAGTACATCAGCATACATGCTAAGAGGTAAAATGGTAGTTCCCACTGCAAGAACCACTTTGAATGTGGTACTAGAAGCTACATATATCCAAAGCAAACACCTTGGGAAAGACACTAAGGGCCTCATTACAAGGTTGGGCCGAAGGCCATCCGACACCGACATGTAATGTTCTGACCCGAAGACCGAGGCATCAATCCGATGCCATATTAAGATAAAAGGGTCCAACCAATGCCTGTGGGGGGAATTCGCTCTGCCCCCAACAGGCTCAAGGAGCCCGTCGGGCAGAGGACAGATAATAATCCTCAAAATGGAGGCGGTGCCAACTCAGGCACCACTGTGGTTATTACAATGCACATTTCTGACAGCCTTTCCATGGTGGTCCGACCGCTATAGAAAGGCTGTCAGAAATGGACTTTTGGGCCACTAGCAGGGGTCCTGTCCACCCACGGCCTCTGCTATGAGGCCTGGGAGTCACCTGTGGTGACCCCCAAACATCCATGCACAATATGGCAGGCACCACAAGTGTGCCTGCCACAAGGAGCATGGATGCTTAAAGTGTATTTTTTCCATTGCGGCTTGTGCTGTGGCCTGTGCTCTGCCATTAGGTGGAGTTAGGAAAGGGTAAGTATGTGGGGGAGCATTGTTCTTGTCACACAAATCCTAAACCAGAGTTAGACAGTAGTTAGTTCGTCATTTGGAGCCGCATTGCCTCCTGCTATGCATGCATGCCTTTTTAGAGGACTTAGTTTAGCAAAGACTTTGGTGGTCAAGAAGGGGTATGAATTGATGCAATTTTTTTGTAGTTGCTGATCAACTGAGTTAGCACTGCAATATTAAAATAGTAGCTTATTGTAATCGACAGGGCTGCTATTGCAATGGTTTTAAGTAACTGTGCCAAGAATTTAATAAATAAATACATTAAATAAAATAGCAATGATAAGAGTATCAATATTTTGAATTAATAACATTAATGTTGATAATAATAATAATGATATTAATAGCAACAATATGACTTCTAAACTTTTAGTGGTATGTTGTGGATCATAATAATGATGATGATGATAATAATGACAATAATAATCATCATCATCATTATCATTGTAATAATCATGGCAGAAACATATTGTAATTATTACTGATGTTGTTTTGTTATGATTGACAATATTATTATCATTATTATTTTATTATGCCTCACTTATGCTACGTCCAAGTGCTGCAGATAACAGATGACCAGGTGAAAGTGAAGTTGTGACTCTTCTGTTATTCTGTGGTAGCTGTTCTGGAAAATTGACTCCAAAAAAGCATGAGCAGATTTTTGTTAGAGAATAAGTTCAAAGTTACCTTGTTCATTTTTACTAAAGTCCCCTTTTTCAATCTGATCTCTGATAAATGTGTCAATAGACAGTTCAGTGTTACTAACATATTAAAAAGCACTAATTTGATTGGATTTCATATGTGACCAAAGATTCCGTTTAAATAACCAATATAGGCTAAAGTGACTGAATCATCTGAATGTTTCCCACTTCAGAAAGTCATGACTAAATAATTGTATGCAACACCACATTATTAAATCTATATGTGTTTATTTAGAAATAAAGACTACACCTTCTATAATAAATGAGCCACAAATACACCCACAAACGAGTTGTTTAAACTCTGGTGTTCATTTTGACAGCAAAAACACTCCAACAGAAATGACATTTGTGCCATGGTGCAAATATTGATTGTGACCAAGCTAAAGGCTAAAACGAAGTGCACATAATGGGGTATATTGTGGGCAAACTGAATTTGTATCCATATTTCAAGTGTTGTTACCCAAGAACTGTGTATACCATCAGGCAGGATACATTTGCAGAAATTGTACGTAACTCTTGAGTTACTTCCTATTTAATAGTAACTTTTACATCCAAATCAATCAGGAAAACTTCAATGGCTACTTGCTTTAATTTAAAAATAGAAAAATACGTTGATGATTAGTAAGGGAGAACATGGGTCAATATGCATTTCTTTCTCTCTCTTCATTATATATAGCTATGTTCATGCAGTCTAATGGGTATATGCTAGTGACAGTTATGGACAGAAATGAAAGTGATTTCAGACTAGAAGTAGTTCACATTTTACTGCAATACATTTTGAGAATCATGAATCTTAGACAGTTATTAATGTGTGTTTATATATTGATCCTGGTTTCTTTTCAGGGAAATATGATATTCCCATATTTTGGACAGCTCTTTATAGGTACTAGTGGAAGAGGGAGAAAGTAAATGCCAGCACCATCAGTGGGGGTGGGGGGCTCTAGATGTTTTTCCCACCTCAAAGCTGGCACCAAGTGTAAAATCAACGATGCTCTAACCGACTTTTCAGTTCACTTCTGTACCTTCAGAGTATCAGAGGACTGGCCTGCTGTCTGAGGCCTGCTGTGTACTTCAGAGGACTTCCCTCCTGCACCAAGAGGACTGCCCGGGTTCTGGAAACCTGTCATGTGCACTGAAATGACTGTCCTGTTGTTTGAGACCTGCTTTTCTGCTTGAACCCATGATTTCCAGGATCACTTCAAGAGCTAGTTGGCTGACCACCTTATCAGAGCCTAAGGACCAGAAAAGGTTTCAACCATCTTGAACTTGCACCTGGACCCAGCCTGAGTGAGCCCTGGCCCTCAAAGTAGTACCCCTCACTCCTGGACCCTTGGAATTCATTCTAACAGTGCTATGATAGCCCAAATCCAAAACTAAAAGTTACAGCCAAAAAGTACCCCAAAAACCAAGAGAAGACCAAGTTTCATCTCCAGTTTGCAGTAGTTCCCACTACGTTCTTCTCCATTGCAGCAAAGGTTGTTCAGTGGCTCCTCATAAAAGGGGTATCCAGCCTCTTGGAGCCCTCATTGGCTACAGCCTGCAGTTTTGTCTTGCTGGAGATTTTTCACTTCCAAAAAAGAGACTAAGCTAGAAGAAAGAAATCCTCACCACACGTTTGTCCAGTGGCTCCTCGACCATGACGCCTCCCCCCAGAAACCCTCCCACACCGCCAGCTGCCCTCCCCTGCTTAACTTTACCTTCTTAAAATTTCTTCTATGTTACAAAGTAGGCAGAGACTCAGCCTAATCCGCTTTGTGTTTCCAAACTGCACTCCATTGCAGCCAGAACAGCTTTCGACTTTGCCTTGATCGCACATGACTAGATGTCCATGGTTAGCGCCTTAATCTTTTAGGCAATATTTTTCACTTTAAACTTTAAAAAGGTATAACTCTGGTTTTACTGATTGGATTTTTGCTGTTTTGGTGTCAAATCCTTTCCCACATTTTTCTTTATTTCTCTAAATTGCTGTAGATTTTTATCCTGTGTTTTCAATTAATTATAATTTAAGTGCTGCCAAAATACTTTACATAAGTTAAGCCTGACTGATTTCTGCCAAGCTACCAGAGAGTTATGCACAGGTTAATTTAGTGGCCTTTAGTGGTAGACCCTAACAAGGATTGTGGATGTTGCTTGAGAAGTGCTCACTCCCCACTGAACAAAAAACCCAGTTTTTAACACCAGCCAAAGTCATTAATCCCGACATTGGTATCTCCTCACATTGTTAACAGGGAACTCATAAAGATGGCCTTAGTGCTAACATCTAGTGTGAACTACAGGTCAACAGTTCAAAGCATGACAGGGCCAATTAAAATGTTATGTCTTTGAGGTGAGTAGATTTAAACAAATAAAATCAATGCTACTGCCTTTCATTTAAGTCTCTTACAAACCACAAAACCTGCAATATTAAATGCCATATGAAAAGGGCTTCATAATATTAGTGATTTTGAAGCTTGAAATGATGAAGAGAGGAATGGAGAGGTAAACAATAATGACTCACCTTAGTCATTCTTTGTATTTCCAATCCCCCTCTTCATCATTAAAGCATCAACTCTATCTGCTCCTGTAATAAAAAGTGTTTATTCTCTATGTGGCAATCTAAGTTGATCATTGGAAATTTTGTAAAACAATCTCATTGTAATAAGATTTCATTGCACTAGTTTTACAAGATGTGCTAATATGCTGTTCTGCTTAATTGTGAGCTTGAGCACATTACACATGGCCATAAAATAGTGTGGAAATAAGTGCTGTTTGAAAGTAGTATACTGCTTTGCTAAGTGCTTTACTAAGTGCGACCATGGTGTGCATGAGTGCCTCATCTACACTTGAAAATTATAATTTCATGAGTACTGAAAGTGCATAAGAATAATGAGTGTTTATCAATGGACCACTACAATCTCTTTGTCGTTAATTAACTTTTCCCCTTTCCAATCGCTCCCTCAATTTCCCAAAATCAACAGCTATGGTTTAAAAAACCTTCATGCAGCAAACCGCTTTGCTGCACTGTGAAAGGGAAAGGGCAGGAAAGAACTGTATTAAACATTATAAGACACATTCCTGCCAATTCCTTGTTCTAGTGCACAAACTGCTTCCTAGTGACAACGCAGGCACCCTTGCGCACTGGCGCAAATAAAGATATTTCTCCTCGTTACACTTCCCTTGGGTATGTGTAGCATTTTGATACAATCCCTGGTCTACCAGTAATGGTAAATCTCGGAATGTACTAAATCCATGGGTGGATGCATGGGAACACCCACACTTATCCCATGGGACGCCTCCTTGGGGCAGAGTAATGCAATGCAGCAATTTGTGCTGCGTTGCATTACTGCAGATGTATCAAGCCACTCAGGGCATTGCATGATTCGATGAATCCAACATAAGAGTAGTATTGCACATGTCCCCCGTTATGTGTTGCAAGGGCGACACAACTCTTTGATAAATTTGGTTGCCTGTATGTACACCTTCCAGACACTCCCCTGATCACCCCAGTTGTCTTGCATCAGGCTTCCCATTGTTCTGAAGCTTCTGCTTTTCCACCACAGCAAAACATCTGACAGTCTTTTCCTGTCTATTCTGTTTGATTCATTATTTTTCTATGAGTTTTGGAGAGAGTTCCCCCACCCACTTTCTTTGCACAGATGCGGCATACCACCAAGTACCGGATTTCAGAATGTTTTAAAAATGTCTTCTATTTTGTGTGACCATCTTGAGAGATGATTCTAGGCATAGGTTCAAGGACTGATAATTTTATAAAATGGTAACTGAGTATATGAACTGTCATACCATTTTCCTTTGTTTTAGGCAACAATATATTGATAGTAGTTTGAAAAATATTGACTGTAAGGTGAACCAGATATGTGAAGAACCAGTTTGTCCTGCTAAGTTATGGGGAGGCACCAAAAATGTAATAATAAACTATGCTGAACACACTAACGATGACACTCTGCACTGTGGTGAGCCTGTGAAGAGTATACTGATTAATGCCCTCTGCTCAGATTCATGTGCACCCAACACCATGCATGTGGCTGCATTCAGTACGGTTTAGTGCCTTTTGATCAGGCACATAGGCACACTCAAATTTATTGAATTTCCGTAATCAAAACTGTTTAAAATGATTAACTGTCACTGCAGTAATTTTAACGTTTTCAACCAGACGTGAACAATCCATGGAAGAAAATGTAGATGTTATAAGAAGGAGAACAATACTTTTTTCAGTTGTTTTTCTAGAGAAAGATCCATATCAAATGGGAATCGCAGGTTACAGACCAAGGACATCGTAGACTGCATGTTTAAAGATTTAAAGTTTATTGACAGATCAAATATATATTTTCATTGTCAAAAGATATAAAAAATCCTTTTTATATAATGGCTACTGCAAAAGGTGAAAATAGAAAAAACGAAAAAAACGAAAAAGAGACATTAAACCATAATCACAGTGTACACACTTGTGAATACCACAAATACCTCTGTACAGGATGGAAGACTTTCACACCTATCCTGTGTTAGGTATTGGCCTCACCTCACAGACTCAGGTTTGTAGGAGACCCTGCCCTTCCTGTCAGTGCCTCATTCCTCCTTCTGAGACTGGGGGAGTCTCAGAAGGAGGACTGAGGCACCGACTTTTCCCCTTTTGCAGTAGCCATTATATAAGAAGGTCCTGAAGAAAGCCAGGGCGACTTGCCCCATTGACTGAAACTAGTCGACCTAAGATCTGCGGCACATTTGTTGCAAGCCGCACCTGCATTTTTTTAGTAGGCGTGGGAGTAGACATAATAAAATTGTTGGGTTTACTGCCATGCCCTTTTTAAATTCTCTCACCAATATTGCACGTCATTTCTGACTTAGTCTGAGTACTTGGGACTATAGGCTGTTAGTCACCTAACATTGTTTCATAAGGTATTCTGGCTTTCTGGTTCACAATCCTAGATCACAGTATCATCCCCTGAATTAATGGGGTGATGTGCCAGGGAAGCTAGGATTCCAAATGATGACACTGGCCTCGGGGGGGCAGTTGATGGAAATCCTCTTTTCATCTTCCCTAGACAGGGTTATTTGTACTTATCAGGTTGTTTAAATTTGAACTTATCTTTTCTGTAAGTAACCACGCACTTTTTCCCTTTCTTCTCTTTTTCAGTATATCTTTTTCTTAGACCACCAGATTGCTTTATTGTGATTAGATATAGGATTTGGGGATTCAATCTGTTGTAGGTCTTTAAATATTTCCCTTTGACCCTTACTTCCGAGTGAAGTTGTTTTTTTGAAAAGATATAAAAAGTCAATAAAATCATCTCTACATAAATTTACCATCACAATAGAATACAAGTAAAAAAAAAATCATACAATAATTAAAAAAATTACGATTCATAGATAACAGAAGAATAAAAATAATAAAATCAAATACTTTAGTAATTAAAACAGTAAATGCACCAACAACGAGGCCTGTATAGCTTGATTTCCTACAGGTTTGGTAACAGTTTTGCCTAATCGCCCAAACTGCAAAAAAGGAATTTAGAAACAGCTACCACAACCATAGAGGAGGGATCACTCTTACAAATTCTTAGGACGTTGACCCTGTCCATAAGTTTCTACATATAGAAACAAGCCATCATTGCCTGGGGGTTGCATATTTAGGGCAGAAGAAGAGCAGGTATTCCTCAGTATCATCAATGGAGGTACAGAAGTTACAACTTCTTGAGCCTTCAGTTGAGGAATCCCATTGTGCAGTAACAGTAGCTATTGGCAGGGTTCCATATCTAAACTGAAGGAACAGGGTGCGAGCTCGCACTGGGCAGGTATAATAAAGAAACTCCTCAGCTTAAGGCACTGATTTGTGCATTAAAAAGCACCTTGAAAGGCTCCCTCTGCGACTTGACTGTTCGTTTTAAGTGTCTATCATATCCCAGTACCTATGTTTAACCACTGGGGCTCCATAGGACAGAATTGGAGGCAGGCTCCTTTCTTTTTCATGTATCTTAACCACTTGGGGCCTAATTTAAGTCTGCCCGATACCATCTCGGTCCTGGAACTGACGACCTCAAAACGGAGGTCCTGACTGCCTAATTAGGATGCGACGAACACCCTTTGGTCACACTCCTACATTTCCCTATGGGAGCATGCATTACGGCTGTTAACCGGAACCAAATATGCTTTCTGACGTTTCCATGTCAGACAGGCGGGCGTGGAAACCAGGCCGTATACTGTGCATCACAATTCCAAGTGCGGAAAGGCCTGCCCTTTGGGATTACAAGTAGGTTCTTTGAGCCCAAGGGAATGCAGCCAGAATGACCGGACGGTTTCAGTTCTGACTGTCTGTTACATATTCTGCCAGTCAGAATTGAAACCGGCGATACTTTTGGTCGGAGGCTTTCCAACCTCTATCGTAGTCAGCCCCTTGATCTTCAAAGCGGATGACTGGAGCATCATAATATCAATGGGGACCGATCTGTAGAATTGGAGTTCACTGGTGGTCTATATGCAGACCCAATATAATAGTGGTCTTAAGGACACAAACTCAACAACAGAATGGATCCCAAGATCTAGTGTTAGGGGCAGCAGGGGAGTTCCCTTTCCCAATCCTGTGATTGCGCTAAAGAAATTGCTGTCCTTAACTCCCAGAGCACACAGTGGCCCCATAGTTCTGCTCCATAAAGTGTCACTCCTCGTGCCTGCATTTTATATATATCTAGAAACAATGGGAAACCACTGAGCCCATAGCTTTTCCCATGGGACCAAATCAAAAACGGTACAAAGGTCTACAAAGGCCACAAAAAGGTCACTGCCCCTCTATCAATAGTTTTCTTTTGACTTGCAAATAGCAGAAAGCGTGATCAACAGAACTAGTCAGAGGTCTGAACTCTGCTTGAAGGTTGGAAATTTCATGATTATCATCTGTCCACTAACCGTTCAAAATTTGCGTACAAAAATCTTCTGGAGGTTATCCAGAAGGCAAATGGGCTAGTTATTGGATGTATCGCCCTGGACTCGCTTTTTTCAAAAACTGGAATGATATCAGCCCCCACTCCATGTCATGTAGGTGGAATTGGCACACCAGCAGCAATTATATTAGTAATTGTGTTAATATATGGGACCCAAACACTTTTGTCAGATTTATAAATCTCTCCTGGGGTTTTGTACAGGTCCGGTGCCTTCCTTTGTTTAAGTGTATTAACTGCTGAAGCAGTCTCTTTAAGAGAGAACTTTAGCAAAGCATAGGGCTCATCCCAGGTAAAATAAGGGACAGGTGCTTCAAAACTCTGGTCAATATCAGGAGGGCATGAGTAAATATTGCTGAAATGAGTAGCCCATGCCACCTCTGCTAGTACCTCCCTGCCCTTATCACAATAGGAACAGGGTATCCTAGCATTCCAGCAAATATTGGCATACAAAAGGAATTGTCACTGATATCATGGACCCTGGCAGTGACTAGATCTAATCTCACAAACAACAATTGGCTTCTATTTGTGGGAGGAAAGGATGTGTGTATCTTCTAAGAAACTTGGGCAATAGAGATAATATTCATAAATGGTTACACTACTTATAGTATGGAAGCAACACCTCACAATAAAACTGGGTAGCCATTGGAGGATTACCGATTCTGGTGAAACATACCACCACCTGTGCTCACTGGTTAGAGGCGGCAGACCCGAGAGCAGAGGACGGCCCGGGACCAGGGTTCGATTCCCGACGCGGCAGGTTTCTGGACCAGGGTCAGCGGACTCGATAATTCTCTCGCCTCGGTGCCCACTCTGATCAGCGTTCACACTCGGCAACTCTGGGCATTAGCTTGCCTCATCTTCACTAACGGCCCCACCAGACCGCCGGGGATGCCTGGTCTCACCCTGGAGATACCCATTAAGGGACCATCTCTCAGGGAAGCCAGGAAGGGTTTCGCAGCGGTCGAAGCGCCTTGGGACCCTCCGGGTAAGTAGTGCGCTATATAAATGCCTATACATTTACATTTACATTACATACAATGAGAGTTCAGGTTGAGTTCCCCTTTGAACTAACCATTGAACTCTTGAAGTGTATGTCAGGTCAGTTTCTCTCAGAGGAGATTCCCCTATTTTGCCCTTGCTGGATAAAAAGATTGAGTTCTGTCAACAGCAAGTAAAAGTTGTGGTAGCAAGGGACTGCAATATATCTTTTGAGCTTTCAACTTCGCCTAATGCATTGTTTTAAGAGTGGGATGAGATATGGAATATACCAGGCTCGACTAGTAGACCCCAACACACATTATCTAATGCTACAATGCAGGTAGCATCGATGATGGTTGGGCACAGTCTCAGGGCTTGCAATGGACATACCTGATTTGATCCTGATAGATCACCTACATTTAAAAGAGGCTTTTATTCAAGTTTTATAGATTAAATATTACTTGAGGTAAGGAGTTTGCCACTGCTGAGTGATATAATTGTGCTCGACTTGATAGTGATCATAATCCCATACTTTTACCTTTAAGCAGAGAGGCTCTCAACAGAGAGCTGGCTGGGGGTATTACTGTAATGCTGGGACCAACGCTAGCCAATAACTAAATAATTGCTTTAGTGGCCCTGAGTATTGGCTAATGATAAATTGCACACATATATTTATAAATGGTATGTGCACTTTACCTCTCCTTTTGAATGAAAACTGGAAACTTCGATCCCAATTTCTGATGTTCATACACATATTTAGTGAGAATTGTGTCACGTTTTTCACAAAGATTTCAAAAAGCGAAGGCCCCCGTGTAGGAAGCAAAACCAATGATATAAAGCAGAATGTAGAGTTCCAAAATCACAGTTAATAGCAACAATTCAATAATGTAATAGTTCTAATATTAGTGTGGTGCGCTACAGATATAAATTGGCACAAGATAAGGCTGAGAGGAAATGGCCAGACATAAACTGGGATTCCATGCTTCAGGCTGCTAGAACTAATGACAAAAGGGTCGTTTTGGCACATAATATTCAATGGGAGCTCAAAAACTGTGAAACAAAATCTTTTCTATATTGAACCATAGAAATGGGTCAATCATTTTACAACACTAAATTCAGAAGAATCAATTCCATCTTTGCTACACCTTCAAAATCAGAAGTGTGTCCTCAGTGATTATATTAATATCCCTAATGATGTTGAACTAGCATTCAGTTTGGCTGACACATCTTCTGCCATTAGTTCCCTAAAAACAGCAAAGGCCCAGAGCCCTGGCCACATCCCAGGCGATTTGTACAAATCTGAACGCTCAATTTGGGAATTTTATGTCAATCTCCTATCTAATGTAATTGCAGCTGGGGCAGAATCCCTGACACATGGAGGGTGCAGAGAAAATTCAGTTTTTAAGAAAGGGAACACCTCTAGTCCATCCAACTATAGGCCTATCAGCCTCATTGATAATTGCAAAAAATATTTGCTAGGCAGCTGCTCAACAAGTTGCAAGCATGGATGGACACTAATCAAATCCTGTCACTCTTCCAAACAGGATTCTGCATCAAAACTAGCACATGAGACAAAGTTTTTATGTTTGCATTACTATTTTGGAAGTATGCTCTGTTTTGTAATCAAAAACCTATGTGGCTCCCATGGACCTACCTGCGGCCTTCGACTTAGTTCCTTGAAGGTGTCCGCAGAAGGTGTTGAGATGGGGGCCCTGGCCAACCTAATTATTTTATTCGCAAGGCTGCATGAAAATAATAATGCCCAGGTACGATGGGGCAACCAAGGACAATCAACAGAACAGATTCCAATTAGTTGTGGGGTACGGCAAGGTTTCATTTTGACACCTACTATTTACGTTCTATATAAATGATCTTATTGAGGAACTGCAGGACTGCAACAATGACTCTCCTGTATTGAATGGTAGCAAGATTCCTATATTACTTTTTGCGGATGATTCCATACTCATATCAAAAACATGTACCGGCATTTAAAATGTAATTAACACATTTCTGAACTTTTTTGTTTCTAGGGGACTGGAAATAAATGCATCAAAAACTAAATACATGATTTTTATGGAAGGTTCTATTAGAAATAGTACTGTGAGAGTGGCACACAAACCTCTCAAAAGAGTTTATTGCTTCGAATATCTGGGTGTCAAACTGAGGACAAGCTTAGTTGGGAACCCCAGCTTAAAAAAAGCGCTGTACTCCTGACACAAAGAAGCAAGGCAATACTCAGATTGCATAAACAGATTTGGTCCACAGCCATATCCCCGCTTTGGAGGTATATCAAGCTAAAGCACTGGAGCTGCCATTTTAGGTGCCGAAGTCTGGGGGTATGCGGCTACTCAGAAGTTAACAATGGAGGAGAATAAATGTATCAGGTCACTTATCTGTGTTCCTTCAAGTACAGCCTAATTGAGCTTTTCTTGGACTTTGGTAGCAGACGTATTGTTGCTATAGTACACCTAAGACCTTTGATGTTTTGGGTTCGTATCTGGTCCACCTGAGAACTAATAAGGTATATGGGAGCACTGAGGGTTGTAATGAAGATCAATAGTGCCCTCAAAACCCCTTGGTTACAATACATTTCAACATGGTGTAGGAGATTGGGACTAAGCAGACTCTGGGATAGTCCTGAGAAAATGGGAATGTCTGAGGTTGTTGTACTCAAAACCAGGTATTGGACCTTTTTGCATAACCAACAACTAGCAATGGCTTCTTTAGGTTTTTGTCCGATCAGTCCCTTTAATTCAAGCCTAGCCCAAAGTTTGAAGTTTTTCTTGAGGTCATTTCTAACCCCTGACTAAAAGTCTGTTTGTGAGACTTCGGTTGGGTAGCCTGACATTAAAAAATTTAAAACCTTCACTAGTAAGTGGGCAAGGAAGAGAAATTTGGACCAAAGCCTTGCCTGTGGGGAAGTTCCCGAGATGGAGGACCACGTTTTGTTTTGAAAATACAGTGGCCCCCACAGGAAACGGATACACCCTGTCTGTTTAAATTTAAAGGTTAAGTCTCATAAAATGCCATACAGAATTTTAAAAACTGAAAGCTCTGAAACAATAGTTTTTTCTGTAAGTCGTTTTTTTTGGCCAATGTTTGGCATAAACAAAAATGAAATGAAATAAAAATGAAATGAAAATTAGATTCATAACTCCTGCTAATGCCCAGAGATGTCTAGGTGAGATGGCTCTCCCTGATATACTAACCAGAGTGGATAATTAAAATGCTGTGATGAGCTAGTTATTAAAAAGCTGAGTTTTTAAACATTTACAAAATCCCAGTAAATTGTTTTCTGTCTTTAGAGCCAGTGGGAGGGAGTTCCACAATCTGGCTGTACCTGAGTTAAGGCTCCCCCTCCAGGAGGCCGTCTTGGCCATGGGGATTATCAGATTAGCAGAGGTCATAGAGCGCAACTGCCTCCCACGAATATACCACTTGAACTTGTCAGCGAAAAATTCAGGGCTCAGGCCATGTAATGCTTTAAAGGTGATACAGAGGGCCTTGAATTCTATCCTTCTTTTAACCGTACGCCAGATTAGAATTGGGAGGGCGTGGGCCACTAATTAACGTTTCGTGATGTCAAGTAAAAGGCAAGCTCCTGCGTTTTGGAGGACTTGCAGTCTGTGAAGGAGATGTGACTCTATATTTAGAAACAGCCCGCTGCAGTAATCTATTCTAGACAGGATCTAGGCTGTAACCACTGTTTTCTTGAGTTCTGATGGGATGTATGGGAGAATTTTCCCGATAATTTTGATCAAATAAAGTATGCAGAGGTGACTGCGTTTATTTGTCCCTCGAAGGACAACTTGGTGTCAAAATAGACTCCTAGATTTTTTACCTTTGAGGTGGGAGTAGACATCTCTCCCATTTCCTGAGGCCGGCAGTTGGGTTACCAAAAGGAGGTATCTCACCCAAACAGGAGATCCTCGGTTTTCCCAATGTTTAACCTCAAGCAGTTTTGGGACATCCAAAGCCCAACTTTGCACATACAGTCCTGAAATCTCCGAGCAGTGTTCGTTGAGTCCCCTGAAAAGGACGCTATACTTTGTGTATCATAGGCATACAACAATGTCTTAAAACTGAAAGACCTAATAAGACAGCAAATGGAGGCAACGTATAGATTAAAAAGTGTTGGGCTCAACAAGGAGCCCTGTGGCACCCACATGGAAAAGTGAACCAGGAAGACACATGTCCGCAAAGCTCCACTCGTTACTCCCTGTCATGAAGAAAGGAGTTCAGAAGGGCCATAGCCTTGCCCCTGATCCCTACAGAAAACAAACTGTTTATTAGGAGATCATTATCCTGCCATTATGCTGACGAGAGGTCTAAGAGGATCAGGGCAGTCTTTCCACCCTTATACAAGACCTCTCTTATTGCCTCCGACACATTAATCAGGGCCAGCTTGGTGCTGTGCTGGCTTCTAAAACTATATTGGGCACAGTCTAGGAGATTATGGTCCTTTATGAACTGGTTAAATTCTGTATTAACGGCCTTCTCTACGACTTTAGCTGGAAGGGGTTATCGGGAGATAGGCCTGTAGTTGCTAGGATCAGAATTTTCCAAGTTAGGTTTTTTCAGGAGTGGGAGGATAGATGCCATGGTATTGGAAAATACCCATTGATGAAAATATAGTTAAAGGTGTCAGTGAGGTAGCTAGTTGTAACCCCCAGGGCCAGGTAAAGGATCTTAGGTGGTCAAGGGTCCCAGGGGGAGCCTGAACTCGTCTGACCAAGAATTGTCATGACCTGTGTTTCCGAGAGGGTGTTGAAAGCATAGAGACAAGAACTAGAAGCTACTGGCATACCTTAACCACTCGGAACCTTTAACATGGTAGAAGGGGGGCCATTTGAAAGCCCTCTCGTCCCCTGACGAGTGGATAGAAATAAGTCTGAGACTGTTTTGACTTTGGCTTGAAAAGAGTCTGCAAGCCGGTTGCAAAAGTCTTGGTCTACTACTATATTTTTTTAACCAGTGAGTTTACTCAGCTTCTCACTGCGGAGAAGAGTTATTTGGTAGAGTTAAGGGATGCTCACATTTTGGCCGAGTAGTACTGTTTTTTTTTATTAAGATTTTTTCTTTGTACTTGGCAATAGTTTTTTTGTATATGATCTTATGATTGTGGGCATAATGCAAACAACATTTTCTTTTCAGCCTTCGACATGCTTGCTTAAGTAATCTCAGGCTATTGTCGAACCATGGGTCAGATGGACAAGTCCTTTTATTTGTTTACTTTTTAGGGGGGCAATGGTGTCAAGAGTGTCGATAATCCAGTTGTGAAAGGCAATTGTGACCTCATTCAGGTCCACTGGAAGCCTTGGTTTAGAGAGGTGTAGGTGGCTGGTGAAATTTTCTGTGGTAACTTTATGCCAAGGGCGTTTTCCTAAAAGTGGGTGGGAGGGATGGCCCTGGTTCAGCTATCGTCTCTGGACAGATGCTGAGCATCACTACTGAATGGTATGACCAGGTTAGAGGGATAACTGAGGGAATTTTGAGATAGGGATTGTCAGAAAAAAAAGCCATCCAGGGTATTGCCTTCCTTGTGAGTAGGACTATCCACTAATAGTGTGAGGCTGACACTTCCCATCAAGTCATTGAGGGCAGTCCCCTCTCTGGATGCTACGTTTTCAAGGTGCAGATTAAAGTCCCCTAAAATGGTAGAGTCAAGTAATAGGACTTTTATACCTAGCAGTTGGCTGGTATTATATAAAAAATGATCCCTCTGACCTGGGGGTCTATAGAGAAGCATCCCGTTAAAGGAGTACCGGCTGGTAAAGGTAGTCTTGAGTATTAGTACTTCACAGTTTGATGAGGTTTGGATGGGTTCAAAGGAGACTTTCAGCTTTTCTTAAATGAGGCTGTTCAAGTCTGGAAATAGCAAAGCCAGGAGGTATAGCCAAAATAAGATCTAGGTCAGACGAAGCATCTGCCCAAGTTTCAGTAATGAATGCTAGGCTCAGACCCGAGGAATCTAAGGATTTACACTAGTGCAAGGAAGAGTACATTACTTCCTTTTTAAAATTTAACTCTGTTAGCTGGGGTTCGTGCGACTCTCTTCAATTAGATTATAATACTATACGCTCACTAAAATAAGCAAGGCTACATTAGTCCTCTGCTAGATTTGCACATACATTATATTAGAAGAATACGGCTGTACCTTTGATATTAAAACTGATTTGTTTTTTTTATTGGATCTTTTAAACATGTGAGAATATTTTAATGGCCTCTTCTACCCACTTTATCTTTTATATTAGACAAATTGTGTTATGGACTTATACACATTGTATTTGTATTTGCACATTTGGATGGTTCTTGACAAACCAAATAAAGCTTATATAATTGATTGATTGAGCAGTCCATTCACGAAGGACGTATGGAAGATCCAGTAGGAGTACAGGAATTCCAGCTGCCACTACTAACTAACCACTAAAAGCATTTCTGATCATTAGTCTGAGAAGTTCTGAGCAACGATGCCCAGAGCTTGCTTTCCCAAGCTACTTTTACTTGTTGCATTTCCCAGCTATACACAGCTCTTGATGCCCTAATTCTCTACAGTTTCCACATTTGATAGCTTTAAGTAGGTAGTTTTTAGTCGTTCTGGAATCGTTGAACCATCCATTAGTAGTGCTCTTACTTCCTTTGCTACTAGACGTGAACACAAAAATGTCCCAGATTCTATTGAAAAGTTTAGCAATGACCATTCCACCGTCCCCTCAGTTATCATACATAACCTATCAAGGGAAACAATGTACAACCTCCCGTTTCCCATTTCTACAATCATAAGTGACTTTCAAATGCTGGCCTTATCTTCCATAAAATGGTGGAAGAACTAGTGTTAACAATTTGTAAATGTGGAGTACATGGTCACTCTTGTCCTGTACAGTCACCACCATGTCCACCATTTGCTTCCATAGTCTGATGACCAATAAAACATGTGACTTGCATAACACCTACGTCTACATGTTGGGACAGTTGTAGGGGTGGGCGTAGTTCGTGAAGTAGCGCTACGCGTAGCTACGCAAAGTGCACTTAGTACTACACGAGCTACGCGTAGCACTACGCGAACTGCGTAGTGGAATGTTCGCACTGTGCAAGATATCGTTTTCAATGATTGCACAGTGCGGACAAGCATCTGGCACTATGCAATCATTGAAAACGGCATCTTGCACAGTGCGAGCTGTACTTTTCTGCCGCTCGAGTAGATTTTTACTCGAGCTGCAGCTTTCTCAACGCGGACTGGTAGTTTCTCATCGCGAGTGGTTGCAAGCATGCGGGACCGCTCGCAATGAGAAACTTAACTTCCCAGCGTTGAGAATTTCGCCGGGAGGTTTATTTTCTATGCTCGTGTTCGGCAACTTGATGTTGCTGATCGCGAACAAGGAAAAAGTCTCACGAGGATGTCAGTTTGCTTGCTCGCGGTCGCCAACTTGACGTTGAGGACCGCGAGCAAGCAAAAAATGACCGCTGCACTATGCTACCCTGCGCATGTTTGCACTGTGCTACGTGCAGTTCGCGTAGTGCGAAGTTGCGCAAACTTCGCAAACTACGTGAGCCTAGCGTAGTGCTTTGCCCAGGGTTAGCCAGTTGTTCCATTGGAATGCGAGTGATCATTACATGCTCACAACCCGTAAGCGAAGGTAATATCCAGAACCTGTAGGGCAGCTCCAGACAATAATTTCTTAGATGGAGATTTCATCTCCAGAATGCCCCAAAGCTGAGCCTCTTCTTGGGATAGGTCCTGTGCTGTAGCATTAGGCTCATAGGAGAGGTTAAAATCACCCTTGGTAATCATTTAGTGGGATCCTAAAAAAGCTCACAAGAATCTTGACCAATGTAAACAATATTGGAGACTCACAGCACTTCCCTACACTTCTATTATATATATTAGTTAACACAATAGGGGTACCCTTATCTGAGGGAAAAACTAACCCTTGAATTTCCCTAGATCTCAGCTCAAGTTCAACCACAGAGTAGACGAGTGATAATATTACCCATGCGAACAGACCGCCCAACAACCTTCCACTAGCTAGAATCCAAAAGCACTTATATCCACACTTATTTATTGGATCTATAGTACAAGTATCTTGAAAGAGACATATTTGGTGTTTGTCAATAAAATATCCTTATGCTTGATTTTCCACCCTTGACCTGATTCTTGCAATATTCCAGCTTAAACTACCCTCTAAATTATCTAAAGGGGTTGTGGGAGAAGTGCCTATTGATATATTACAGAAAGATCGCTGCCTCTGGTCCACAGGTTTCTGGCAATACGTTGATAGCTACTGGGGGCCAGAACTAACTATGCTATTAGTAGGTGGCTCTAGTAACTGAGCACCTGGGCAGTTATTAGATGGAAGAGGATTGGCATGTGGTAGAGTTATTGGGTTTTGTTGCCTAGTGGACCCATCAGGGTCCAGAAGGACAGTTATTTTCAAAGGAGCATACCAGATAGTGAGCAAGCACCTGCATGATAATTAGAAAATAACCATTGAACAGTGAGAGCGGAACTAAAATTAACAATAATGCTGTCACCAGGAATCGCATGCCCAGCCCACCAACCCCTACAAATCTTCGCACCGCCAGTATGCTGGATGCCATTAAGTACAGGAAGTTGGTGTACAACTGTAGCCAGTGGAATACTTTGTTCTTCAGTTGGGTGAATGACTCAGCAATATTTATCGGTAAACCTAGTACATTAGATATCACTGCCACATAAGGATGCACCTCTGGGGGAGAACACGTACTACTGAGTGCGCTGAGTGACTAGAAATAACTCTCTTGGGGTGTGGTTTTGGCACCGGACCAAGATGGCGGTGCGGTGCTGGAGGACCCAGGGAGCATTTGGCTAACCAGAGACTGGTCCAGTGCTGGCCGAGTGGGAGACAGTAAGGTGTTTCTCCCTCACAGCATGGTGGATCGCTGGGGACTTTCCTAATTTTGCCGCTCCTTCTTTTCTGCTTGCAGCCGCCTTAAGAGATTTTTCTTCAAACACAAGGCTGCACCTGCCATTTTGAGCGGCAAACGAGTGACTCACTTAAATGGAGTGGCAAGAAAATATTGTGCTCATATGTTTTCAAGCCAATATCACTTTCTTTAACATGTTTCTTCTATGGGGCCTTGTGTTACTTCCTGCAAATTGTCCTTTGGCCTGATTTTTAAGGTGGACGCTCTGAAGTGTTTTCTTCATGTCCAAGGAGCCTATTCACCTCAGAATTTTATCTAATTCTATGAAGAATCCTTTTGAAACACCTGACAGACAGTGTTAATGGCTCCACACATCAGCGATCACTCCAACTCATTTTGTTGTGCTTTCCCCTCTCATGGCAGAATTCCTTGAAGGCAAAATTGAAAATGCAGTTTGATATCGTCTGAAGATTTCATATTATGGAGTATTTCTATATATTTTCCAATGCTTAAGTTATAGAGCCTGTGGTTTGCTGCTTTTCATTGTGTGTCTGGATTACCTTGTTCTACAAGGGGCAGTACAGTTTGTACATGTGCTATTAAACCCTCCAGAGTATTTTATATAGTTTCTTGCCTCATACACTCACTGAAAATTTGCAATTGCCTGTATTTTCTCCCCTATTTTCCTGTCTTTTTCTTTTATATGGGGAAAATAAGAAATCCTAAACTTTCTGGAACCTACACCAACAATACACTATCAGAATCAGTCTATAATTGCAACAAAATGGATGCCGCAGCTTGCCACAAATTAGAATCTCATCCAGGTGCCATTCCAAAAGGACTGTTAGCAGGTAAAACGCCTGTAGGATCCAATATAAGGTAAAAAGAAAAGATCTCCCTTCTCCAGTGATACCAGTACCAGCCTCTATGGATGTGACTTGTGAAGAGATTTGCACAATAAAACCCTTCATGGAATAAACTAATAAGACATTACAACACCTGGATGACAAATGGTCTTCTTTGGAATCACAAGTTCTAACTGTGGCACAAAAAAATGTAAACTTTTCAGTCTGTATGCTCACGTACTTCTTATCCGGAGACAGAAATTGCTCTTCTCAAAAACCATACTGCGGATCTCAAGAACAATAATCGCAGGAATATTCTTTGCATATATGGACTTACTGAAAACACTAAGGGTTCTGACCTGACTGCCTACTTTCAAACATTACTGCAAAAACCTTTTGATATGTCTACTACTGCCCTACTTAACATACAAAGGGTTCACAGACTTTGTCCCAGAGTTTAAACTAAACCATGAGGAGTCATTTTATTCTTCTTGCAATAAACTGATTTGTTACAAGTCATGGCAGCTGTCAAAACCAAAAAAAACGATATATTGGGCTAGTCATAGACAGTTTTTTTCTCAAAATGTAGCTAAAGCCACTGCAGATCTTTGGAAACAATTTCTTGACATGCGTCCTCCACTAAGATTTATAAACGCTACATTTGGTTTAATACTTCCTTGCCTATCTAAAGTAACATATAAAGAAAAGACAACAACAAACAAGGACCTGCTGCACTACAGAAATTCTTCAGCAACATGGAGCAGAGGACATGAATACTTCAACGACTATCTGAATGTCATCTTATTTTTCTTGCCTGCTTTCTTTTCAAAATTCATTAACTGATTGCTTCTCTTTTGTCTAATTGTTATATTGCTTTTTCTCTTGTTAATTCAGAATGACACTTATATATTGCCTTTTTTCCTATAATATAGATATGTGTCTTCGTATTCCATTCCCGTTTGGTGTCATCTGTATGTGATGTCTTCATTCAATTCAAGGCTGCCTGACATCCTGTGGGGTTCCAGGATTGTTACCATCGTCTCTTGGTGTTGTCACCCTCCCTCTCATTTTTGTGTAATGTAGGTATGTGCTTCAGTCATCATTTGTATGACTTGTACTGTATTTTTGTTTACTGTTTCATTATCTCCTCTCTGGTGTTTTATTTAGACGGTTCTATTCTATCTTTTCCTCTTTCATATCCTCTATTCTGTCGTCCCTTTTTCCATTCCTTTCCTTAATAAACAACAGTCTTATTCTCATTCCTTTCGATATTTGATTTATCTTGTTCTTAATTTTCCTACTGTAGACATATTGATCGTTCATGTTACTGTTTTGATATTATGTTTTGGGTTACCTCTTGGAATATAAAAGGATTAGGTAACCCTATTAAAAGGCAAAGGGTGTCATCTCATTTAGCTAAATTAAAAACTGATATTGCATTGCTTCAAGAATTGCATCTTTCTGAACTTGAGGCTGCAAAGTTAAAAAGATGATGAGTAGGTAATCTATTTGCCTTTCCAGCTTTAGGGAAGAAAAAGGAGCATTGATTCTTTGCCATAAAAAGTTGCATGTTACAGTTGTTAATCAGGAATCTGATTCTGAAGATCGATGGATCACTGTTAAACTCCTTATTGAAAACAAGCCTTTAACTATTTTTAATGTATATTGTCCAGTCGATACTGACAATGTTTTTTGGAGCAAAGTTTCCTAATGTGATGATGAATGTATCATATTTGGTGGCGACTGTAATCAAATTCATGATCCCATACTGGATAAGCATTCAACAGTCAAATTTTTCCATACTAGAAGGCATTCACAATTCACATCCACAATACGGTGTAATGGTTATGCCACCCAGATCTCAGGGAATCCACTTTTTATTGAGTGCCACACCATTCACAATCCCATATAGATTATCTTTTTCTCAGTAAATCTTTGGCCCCACATGCCCTTCAGCCTGAAAAAGAATCAATTTTATTATCAGATCAGACACCTGTATATACAGATCTTGACCTTATACCCTTTTTACCAAATACAGGTAGATGGAGCTTTGATAACTCCTTACTTTTGGATTCTAAATTTACCACCCAGTTTGAAGTCTGTGCTTCTGAATCTTTTGCTATCAACAATACACTTGACTACGCAATTGCATTGATTTGGGATTACTTTAAAGTGGCGTCAAGGGGTTTTATAATAAATTTAGTTTCACAAAAGAAAAAATCTATGGATGCCCAATCTACGCAATTTCTTAACGAAATAAAAAATTAGAATATACCTACTATCACTTCAATAATAAGTCCTTCCTACAGAATCTTATCATCACCAAACTCATCTTTAACAGATTAACTATGAATGCTGCTTCCTCTTATTTATTGAAAAGCAGTACTTGTTATTATGGCGGTCAAAATAAAGCCGGAAATAGTGCTTGCTAAGTACTTAATATTAAGCAGCGCCAAAACCAATATAGAATCCCTGTGAAGCAATACAGGTGCTACTCTGTTTAAGGACAAATTTATCCTAAATAAATTTATTACTTTTTATAAAAATGTATATTCTCCAGAAACGCAACCCTTACAATCAGATTTAATCAAATACTTTCAAACCATTGCTTCTCCTCCCTCACACCATATTAATTGTGATTCATTAGGGGCCGATATCTCTCTTCCAGTAATTTCTCATGTAGTTTATGAGCCACGCAGAGGGAAGGCCCCTGTCCCGATGGCTTTACTACTGAATTTGATAGCCATTTTGCAAAACTTCTTCCCAACCTTTTACATTGATTTAATTCTTTCATTGCTAAGGGCTCCTTTCAAGATGGCATGATCAGTCTAATTTCAGAATACAATAAAGATCTATCCCTGTGCAAGACTTATCACCCCATGTCTTTAGTCAATACTGACTATAAAATTCTTGCAAAGATTTTGGCATTACGCAATGACCCTGTTCTGCCTGATATCATAGGCCCTGAACAATCTGGCTTTGTTGCGAGTTGGTTAGCCTCTGACAATTTTCAAGTATTTTTTGATGTCCTAAGGAAGGCCTCCCCATTAGACCATCCTATTGCTGCTATTGCTTTGGACATAGAAAAAGCTTTTTATAGGATTGGCTGGGATTTTATGTTTAAAACATTAAAATGGATTGGTTTTCCACCCAAATGTATTGTTCAATTTCTCTACTACATACAGCCCTAAAGCTGTAATCTTTGTAAATTGTATGTTCTCAGATTATTTTCCTTTGTTCAAAGGGGTACAGCAAGTTTGTACTTTATCACCTCTTTTGTTTATCATTGCACCTGAACCCTCTTTAACCAAAATGCGACAAGATGCTCATATTTCAGATTTCCAAATTAGACCTCATTAAGTTAAAATGTCAGTTTATTCATTTGTAGTGTTATATAGCTGAGTGGGGGGAGAGGGTGGGTGGGCTACAGACCTCTGGGTGGTTTACCCGCACCAGTATTGTCCTGCTGGCGAGTTATGGGATGGTGGGGGTGCCTGCAGAGTGTGGGGAGGGGGGCATGACAGGTGTTGGTTGTTATTTTAGATCTCGGGTTTGGGGTGGGGGTTGCTTTTTTTTTTTAGAAATTGTGGCAGAACAGCGAGATAGCATGTATCATGACATTAAGGACCCGACAGCAGTGGGGAGAGGGTAGGGGACCCGTTGAGGAGTTAGGCACAATGTACCACCACGATGGCTACATCTAATACAGGAATGTACTCGATCCTCTATTAGAACGTAAATGGGATGGTGAGCAAGGTTAAGAGGGGACTAGTAGCCGCATATTTTAAAAGGTTGAAACCAGATGTCATTCTCCTACAAGAATGCTGTGGGCAGTGCTTCACCCTTCGTGCAGCATAATAAAACAATGCTGTGGGGAGCGCGAAAATCACGCTCCACTCCCAGATGCACTGCATTAATGGATATCAAATCCAACCAGTGTTTCTTGGTTTAACCATGTTCTTTTTTATCTTGGGTGCAAAATCATCTATTTCAATATTTTACATAAATGCCCTCGTTGGTTTTGCACCCAAGATAAAATGAACATGGTTAAACGGAGAAACACTGGTTGGATTTGATATCCATTAATGCAGTGCGTCTGGGAGTGGAGCGTGATTTTCGCGCTCCCCACAGCATTGTTTTATTATGGTGCACGAAGGGCGAAGCACGCAATTTGTATAGTTTGCTTGAAAATATAAATGAGTACATCACGATAAACACAGTGTGCATACCACCTCTTTCAAAATTCTCCTACAAGAGACACACTTAAAAGGCACTCAATGTGGGTTCCTAGGCAGAGGTGCATATAACACTTAGGCCCATGTTGGATTCTCCACTGGGGAACGGGTGCGACGATACTCATCAGGAGAAACCCGCCCTATAGAATAGAACATACCTGGACATATCCTAACGGTACATATGTAGCGATCAAAGGAATAGGAGACACATTGCCTTTTTTAGTGTATATGCACCACCCCAGCTTCAAAGGCAAACAATGGAAAAGCTTGCAGTGATTTTATTAGAGACCGGGTCAGATACGCACATTTTAGGGGGAGACTTTAACGATGTATTGGACTCTACGAGTGACCGCATGACAGTCCCGATGAGGAATCCCAAAGAGATGCCGCTCAAACGGTTTGCAGATGCATTAGCGCTGACAGACATATGGCGGAGACAACACCCTCAGACCAGAGCCTATTCCTTTTATTCAGGGGCGCACAAAGCCTTCTCAAGGATAGATTATATATTTGCCCCAGTGGGAGAACTTGGAGAGGTACACAAGGTACAATATTTTGCATGGGGCCTCTCTGATCTTGTGGTTCATGGTGGGTGCCACACATGGCGACAGAGGGGAAATGGGATTTGAACCCGTGGGAACTTAAAGACCCTCAGGTCGCTAAGGAACTCAGGGTGGACACGGAGTTGTATTTTAGAGAGAATCTTGGGTCGGTGAATTCTGCTATTAGGCTGTGCGAGGCTTACAAACCGGTGCTAAGAGATAGGGCAAAGAACAAGTGATCACTGGATTGGAATCCCAATTACTGCAGCTTGAATCACAGGTGAGCATGGACTGTGATCCCTCCATGCTCCGCAGCTTACAACTTCTCCAACAGGAATAGTTTTTGCTGTCCAAAAACGATGCACAGCATGCGATACAAGCCATGCACCAGCGTCTATATGACGTAGGTGACAAGACAGTTAGGTTGCTGGCATGGCTCAGCAAAAAGAGCTTGACAGTAGATGGGTTTCACAGATACAAACGGAAGATGGGCGAACTCATCTGACCCCAGTTGCAATAGCCAATGCTTTTTCAGACTATTACGACTATTACGAGGACTTTTATACGCAACGTAACCTAGCCGAGCTGTCACACATACAAGTGTATCTTTGAGAGATACATCTCCCCAAATTAACAGACGCTGAGTCCAAGATGTTAGATGACAAGATCACAAAAGAAGAAATCACATCAGTGATAGGCCAACTGAAAACTAGAAAGGCCCCGGGACATAATGGGCTTCTCCTCCATTTATACTTGGAGGCGCACAAGACGGGAAGCCTCCCCAGGGACTTGCGGACAGCCACAATTGCAGTAATCCCCTAAAAGGACAGGCCACCGCAGGCGTGCAGTTCGTATCACCCAATCTCTCTCATAAATATGGAGACTAAGATATTAGCTAGAATATTAGCAAATAGCCTCACCATCGTAATCACTGGCCTCTTTCATAGAGACCAGTCTGTCTTTATGCCCAACAGGTCGACTAGGCTTAACCTGAGGAGACTACATAGTTGGTTGGAAGTGGCTACTAAAAGATTTGATCCCCACCTTGTTCTCTCCCATGTTGCTGAGAAGGCATTTGACACTGTCCACTGGCCTTTTCTTATGTCCGTCCTGGAGGAGTTTGGGATTGGTCCGGTATTTAGGCATTGGAGATTGCTGTCCTGTATGAGAGAACTATGGCCAGGGTCAGAGTCAATGGAGTAGTGTCACTGGAATTCCCAATCGATAGAGGCACTCGACAGGGTTGCCCGTTATCGCCCTTGCTTTTTGCCCTGGTGTTGGAACCAAATGCCTGTGTGATCCGACTGCATCCGGATATCACGGGATTTAGGAGTGGAGAAAATGCTGAGATCGACTAACGCATATCCTTGTATGCTGACGACATATTAATGTATGTCACTAACCCAGAGACGACACTTCCAACAATAATGGACAGCTGTGAGACATATGGTAGGCATGCGGGGTACAAAATTAACTGGGGGAAATCATACTTATATCCCATAGACGAGAGCAGCGGATATACTGCCGGTCCTAGCCAACTCCAGTTGGCAGAGGAGGGCATAACATATCTGGGAATTTACGTCACAACAAAAGCGACAATGGTGCTGGATCGCAATCTTTACAGGGTGCTCAGGGATTTTCGGGCAGACGTCGAAAGGTGGAAGACTCTGCCACTGACATTGCTAGGTAGGGCAGCATTGTGCAAAATGATAGTGCAACCCAAATTCATTTATGTAATGCAAAATACGTCCCAGCTTATACCGGTTGAGGTGTTCAATAAAATTGATGATTTACTACGTACGTTTATTTGGGATGGGAAGCTGCCGAGGATAGCTCTGGCTACGTTGCAACGAAATCAATACAATGGTGGTATCTCCCTTCCTGATCTTCGGGCGTATTATTGGGCAGCCCACCTAATTGAGGTAAATGTATATGTTGAGGGAAAGATGACTTACAAGGCATGGGTTTGTCCCCAAAAAATTTTGGAAAATATGGAAACCATGGCTTACACATTATGGACTCTCACTCTCGAATGAACAATGATCCCCTATGGCGGGGGTATGGGTCGCGAAACAGGAAAGTGCCCACAATGACGTATAAGTATATGATGAGGCTGCTTGATTGTCCACCACTGTTGTTTCTGTATGATGCTGCCGTCACAATGATTATGCTGATACGTTTTGCTACTGAACAACATTTTGCAATGTACTTAGGAAAATGTTAATAAACATATTTATAAAAAAACTGTCAGTTTATGCTGATGACGTTCTCCTGTATTGCACCCACCCAACAGTTTTCCTTCCTGCTTTTCTTAAACAAGTTAGCACATTTTCCCATTTATCAGTTTATCAGCTTAATACCGATAAATGTGAGCTATTACCTTTAAATGTTTGATGTAATAAGCATCTTTTTTAACACACCAGTTTTGCCTGGCAACCCACCAAAATAAAGTATCTAGGATTGTTGTTTTTGTAGATGATTACAGAAATGTTCAAATATTATGGTATTTCAATTACGTAATCAAAACGCTGAACTATACCATTATTAAAATAACTCTAGCGCCCCTGATATTATATGTAATTTCTATGATTCATATTCATATTCCTGCGTATTATTTTAAGAAAGTCGATTCGCTCATAACAAAATACCTTTGGAAGGATAGGCCCCACGTATAGCTTCCCCCCTCTTAAAAAAGTATAAATCTAACAAAGGGCTTAAGTTTCAAGATTTCAAAAACTATCACTATGCTTTATCCTTTAAACTAGCTTCCTGCTGGCTCTCCTCTTAGCTCCCCCTACATCATCCTTTGGGGCTACAATTAGAGAAATCTCTTAGTTCCCCTTATGATTTTAAAGAGCTCACAATACACAAATACGTTTGCCAATTATTTCGCACTCCTGTATACTCCTGACACCTCTTTTACCATCATCATCCTTGTGGGTGCTACCTATCAACAACAACCCATTTGGCATAATAAGTTGCTGTGAATTAAGAATCATTCTATATATTGGAAGACTTGGTGAGCCAAAGGCTTGCGTTGGATATCGCAACTTCTAGTTGATGGTCAACCCTTGTCCAATACTGTTCTCCAAACTAATTTTTCATTGCCATCTACATCCAGAACACAATATAAACTTTTATGCACTTCCCTCAACCAATATCTTCTTACATTGCCAATTATGTCCTCCTGCCCCTCCTATGTATATGCTACCCCTTTTTACATTGTTAGATAATTGTCCATCTGCTTCTACTATATTCAAATCCTTACAATTGTCTTCAGATACACTTAAATCAAAGGCTAAACTGGCCTGGGAAAGGATTTAATACAATGTTGGCCAATACTACATGGGTTAAGCTTTGGCTTAGTTACACAAAGCAGTACACACAAATTAAAGGGGGAAAAGGACGTCGCCCTACCTCATTCTATTCAAACACGATAGAAAGTACAAAAGGAGGTAAGGCGAAAAACAGTCACAAAAATTATTTTACGTATATAATGTGTAGTTGCAAAGAGAGGACAAACACTTTGTTAAAAACTGCCCGCACCCACAACAAGTTTCTGCATGCTTCATCATAGGGCTGCTACTGAACACCTCTGCGCAACCCAACACTAGAGGCGGAGCAATAGGGAGGGGTAGACAATACAAGCAATTAAAGAAAGGAAAAGAAAAGGATCCAAAAAAGGTGCAGACAGACAGTGATATTAAAACTGACTAGAAGATATCAGAACAATAGTTGTATTCCTTGATTCCCTAGTCCGATATAAAAAGGGTCTTGAGATACCCTCGGATGGTGGTGATATGAGTTGATAAGGTCTTCATCACCCCTCCGTTCTGCATAGAGGTCGACATGTTTCTGACGGATTCCGATCCTTTAATCAGCATTCATCAGGACAAGCAGGATCCCTATGCTACTCTTCAAATTAAAAAATCCCTTCTGGAAAACCACTGTACTAGGTATTACTCCACCTGTAAGTCTGGAGCTTTTGGAAACACTACTCATCAGATGGTAACGAGTTTATTATGATGAGCGCTAGAATTGGCACTGAAGTAGAGGGCGAACCCCTGTAGATGTGGTTCACCGCCACCTTGTCAGTCTCTCCGAGTGCCGTGAAGATACACCTAGCACAGTGGGTCTAATCCAATCACATCACCACCATCCGAGGGTATCTCAAGACCCTTTGCTCCTACACATTATATACGTAAAATAATTTTTGTGACTGTTTTTCGCCTTACCTCCTTTTGTGCTTTCTTAAGTTACACAAAACCACACGAGCTGCAAACACTACAAAGACTCTCTACTTTGTTTATCTTCATCTGTTATTTACCTTGGTGGCTCTAGCATCCGTTTCTCCAACTCTACTTGTTAGTCCTGTTCATACTCAACTGACGATTTAAAACACATGTTATTTGAGAACCCTCCTATTCATCAGATTTGGGATTTGGTTTGGACTCAAATTACTAAGATTTTAAGAGTTACTATTCCTTTTTCTTAATTTAATATCTTTGTAGGTACCTTGTCCCCCCAGTGGCCTCAAACATCACCAAATTATAAGTTGTTAGATTTATTGTTAGCTGTTGCCTTCCATTTAATAACATCAAACTTGATACAAGCCCAGAATGTTATTTTCAGGTCATGGTAAAAAGCTCTCTATTTTCATCATAGATTAGATACTAGCTATGTTTCGGCTGTATCTCAAGCTATAAAGAGAGACCTCTTATGGCTTCCATTAACTATGTATTTATCCTCTTCCACCTCATCAACTAATACAATGATCACTGAATCAGAAGAAGTAAGGAAGCCATGTTTAATTTCACTGTATTGCCTTTGCTATAGTATTAGAAGATGTATATACCTTCATACTTAGAGATATGATGTTGAGTTTTTCTTTTTTTATGTGTATAGTTTTTCGTCACATACCATTTTTCTAACTATATTTAAAGCCGTTGCATATTGTCCATCCCCCGCTTTACCTCTCCATACTGCCTATTTCATTCATCAAGTCTTTGTATAGCATAATATTCACATCTTTCATATGTATGCACATTCTGTATGTAGTTGTGTAGTATCTTGGTTATTATGTTTTACATGTCTTCCACTGCTTCACCAGTGGAACACTCTTAAGATGATGTCACTTAGAATGTTGCTTGCCTTGCTGGCTGCTCATGGTGGTACTGATTACCATTGTACTTCTAATCTTCTAACTAACTTCAATAAATCCTCCTGAATATCATCTACCTGTGTGGAGTCAGTTACTACAATTTGTTAATAGGACGTATTCTAATTATTGTATTGCTGTTCTTTTTGCTGTTCTTAATAAAATCAAACTTAAAAAAAACTCTCCAAACATCCCTGGATCCCTCACTCTTTTGCTCCATCTCACTTCTGCCCTCCATCCAATGTGACTGAGTAACCCGCCTTAGGTCATTTCCAGGAAGTGAAGAATGTTGTACACTACCCCGTTCGAAGAATCATTCTCCATCTGGTTAACAACCCTGTCCTTTGACAAGGTAGGCACAGCCGAGTTGCTGACCGTGGCCAGGGGAGCAGTCATCAGGGTAATCGTAGGGGTCACAGAGGGCATCACAGGCAACCTGATATTCCCAAGTGCAGCTTCTATTGCAGTTAGTAGTTCATTTATTTGCCTTAATTTGACTTCTAATTTGCCCACAAGTCTCTCATAAAAGTTCTCCAAAGTATCCTCAATTTTATCCTTGGTTTTGTGCTCTGCATCCTCCTGCAGTTCGTTGGCCATTACCCATAGTTGTTTCGTTTTATTGCACACTTCAACTCTTTTTCTAATCCCTCTAGAGTCGTTGCGGGTTAGGGTAAAATTTTCAATATGGGGCTTCAAGGGTGCACAAGGCACCAAAGTTTGAGTGGCCGGAGGGAAATTTGTAGTGTTTATATCCACTAGGATGCTTGAGGCCTCAGCATCCCAGCCAGAGCACACATTGAGAGATCCAGGGAAGGCACACAAGGGAGTGAGAGCAAGGATAATTATTTCTCCACTGATTTGATTTCAGAGTTTATCGTGCTCACAGTGCATTGTAAAAAGCCATCCACAGTGGTATTGGTGCTGGTCTTGTCCATGCTGGTGAGTATCCTACGCTTTCCCATTTCATGCGCAGCGTGTTGATAAACTTTATGAGGGTATAAATTAAGTTCCAGGATAGTTGTTTTTCACATCCCTCACTCCCACACTTAGCAGATAAAAAAAGTTATTGCCCACAAAGGCACCATATAGCAAAAGGTAATTCCAACTTGTTTTACCTTTTGTTCTGGGGGTGTAAGAAGGATGGCACAGCCCAGCCTCCTCCAGGCGATGATGGGTTCAAGACTGTCTGGCCCTTGGCCCAAGCTTTGCCGGGGAGCAGCCTGTGAACGCCCAGCGTCGTGGGATCTTCCTTTGCGCTATGTAGCACCACCAATGAGAGTCAGCTGGTTGAAATTGCAAGTGTCCCCTCCCATCCCTATTACGATGTGGGAGCTGTGGTCCCCGGCTCTGCTTGCAGCATGTGTGATCTGCATGTTCAACTTAGTAGGTCAAATTTTGGAGTATTAAAGGTCATCGCCGCTATCCATGACTATTTTATCCATTTTATTAGACTTCAGTTATAATCAGTGCTCAGTTATTAAAGGGTTGACCTCCCTCATGAAAGATTTCAGTTTCTCAGTTAAGGTACCTAGAGACATGCTATTACACTAAAGGGTGAGTGAAGGGAGAGGAGTTTCCTATAATGTACTTCAACCTAGCAGCATATCACATAAGTCTAGCAAACCAATGCACTATCGGACATGAATAAAATCACTGATGAAATATCTCTCTGTGACATGCCCTTTTTTGGTGCATAAAATCTCGCAACCACAATTTGTGGCACACTCAATCATTGGGTTTTATCTCATCATCTGACATATTTTTAAAAGCCAAACGAGTTCACCCAACCCTGGGAGGTATGACCATTGACCAATAGAACAAACAAAAATAACTAACATTACCTTCACACCTAAAAAGACACCTGGAATGCAAAATGGCACCATTGTGCTGCATTGCAGAGTGTAGAACACCATTGCACTTTAGTGTTACTCTACAGTTGGTGAGTTGACAATGCATAACAATTAAAACATAAGCCTTTGACTATCGTTATGGAAAAATATCTTCATGGGAGTCAAAAGAAGACATCTTCCTATGGTCACTCACTGGGTGAGGTAAAACATTAAGATTATAAGCAATACATCCTTTCAATCTGCCACTTTTTAAATGTGAGTATTGATTTTGTTTGTCCACCGACTTACTTCATCAAAGGAATATGTCCTGCTACCACCTAAGAGAGTCTGTTCTGCCATGGAGATGTCCAAGGGAGAAGGATTTATCATTTTAGCTGATAGCATGTCAGGCAGAAAATTAAAATTGCCACATCTGCAATTGTATGAAACCTCTACCGTGACTGTATGTGTTGACATGACGGCACTAGAACCCTGTTCAGTGGCATTCTACTGGATTGGATGTCATACTAGTAACCTCTTTGGTGTGTTATGTGTAAAAAAAATACAGAAAGGCGTTACACCCAGAGTCTCTTGTGTGTTTTAGTACTGGGTCAGAAAAATTGAATCTCCTAATAATAAAAACCTGGAAATGGAATATCCGGAGGATCAATTAAGATATAGGTCATTGTAAACATTTGCCCAAAGCTACACTGGTGTCCTCACTGTATTTACATCCATACCATTGCATGATAAACAAAATCAATTGTCTGTTTTTTGAGTTACCACATATTGAAATAAAAATGTTGGTTACATAAATTCTGTAAGTATGTAGGTGGTTAGTCCACCATGAGGGGTATATACAAGTGAACATAACCAAAAGGATGATAAATATAACCCCATCAGTTTCTTAATTTAGTTGAGTGCATAATATGTTATTATTTAGTCCATGGATATAAGTGCCCAGTATGAAGACCCATTGTTGATCCTTATCCAGTAGTTGTTTTTAGGACATAGTTAGGGATTCTATTGCTAGTAATTTATCTTTCACTATCCATTGTACGTCTTGATCAGTGAGGCCTGATTCGAAGTAGTGATTGGTCATATGTGTCATTTTATTTTTTACACTTGATGTTACTCTGATGTTCCCCAATCCAACAGTTTTGGGGGTGATTCCCCTTCTTGGTTGTTATTCAGTAATAGAAGTGCAGTTACAGAGTAACGTTAAAAACTGCCTCTAAGGGTGGTTCTCTTGTAATGCTTGAAAAGAAAGAGATTGTTTCTATCTGAAGGAATATGAAATTTATCCATGATAAGAATACCTTCCATTGCAGGAACTTTTAGATTAAGGGATGCTTTCTTGCTATTATTGATCATGTGTGTGAATAAAAACAAAGGTTTTGGGCATTATTCACTTGATGGAAACTCACTGCTTGTACACTATTCCCATACCAATTGAAAAATACATTGTTGATGTACCTGACCCACAATGCTGGATGTCACCTAAAGGGGTTAGTATCTGGAAAAAAAACTACCTTGGATTTGACTGACTGAAAATCTACCTCAAATTGGTATACATACAAACAAACCAGACTGGGGCGAAGGTGCTGCCCTTCAAGATTCCATTTTTGTGGGCAGAGAAAACCTTCATATTCAGTAGTTATTGGTTACAGCAACACAAGTAAGATCCATAACCAAGTGTCTAGCTGTCATATATTTGATTGGACTAATGTAGAAGTTCTTCTATGACTCTTAGGGCTGCCTCATGCAAGATACCGTTAAACAATGATTCTATGTCCAACCCAATTTAAGAATTCATTGTTGGGGATCTGATGGCATGTCTGTTAAGAAATTAATCAGTGCTTCACATATGACAACATCTTAACCACTAGAAGAAGCAGGAAACTGTCACAGAACCTAGAGACAGGCTCTAGAACAGAACCAAACTCTGGAAACAATTGGAAAATCTGGGGGTCGTCTGGTTGCCTTGTGAAGTGTTTGGACTGTGTTGAAATAAGACATTTTTGGGCCCTTATCTATCAGGAACTGTGAGAAAGTAGATAATTTGTTGGGATTGATGGGAGTCTAAGACAAGTAATAATGTCACAATCTTGTAAGATCAGTAAAGCTTTCATTAATTTTAACCTGAGTTCAACCCCTGGCAGGTACAGCACAGAGAGAGAAAAAATAATTAACTTATTAAAATGTTAAAGTCAAGTAGAGAAAACAGTTAAAAAGTCAAAATAACAAGAAAAAATCCACTTCAATTTATAAAACGAGAGAATAGTTTCATGAACAAAATGAAACTAACATCCGATAGGGGAACCTAAGAAATACATTTGTTAAGTTTTATATAAAAATAGCACCAAAAAGAATAAGCACCAACTGCTGTCACCTGGTTGCACTTGTGTTGGACCTAAGCACGATTTAAAGCCAAGGATGATGGATCGTAACCCAGATAAAGGAACTAGGTGCTTCTCTCTCTTTAATGGAGAAATACTATCAAAAGCAGTCTCTACCCAGCTCCAAGAGCAGATGAGGAAGTATAATCTATTACAAGATCACCAATCTGGAGTACAGTATAGAGACATCCACTCTGATAGTAGTTGACATTGTCTTCCTCAGTAGTGACAAAAATGACCCTTGCTCTCTACTCACCCTCTCTGAAGCTCTCAATACATTCAGCCAGGCCATTAAGCATTGATGCACACCCTAGAAACATCCATGGATTTATAGGATACAGAACTTTGGTGGTTCACCTCCTAACTTGCCAACCACCACCACCTTGTACAGATAGGAAACACAAGATCCCTGAAACTCCCTTTGTCTTGCAGAGGGCACAATGCTACCTCCTATATTTTTCAATCTCTCTAGGTAACCCCTTGATCCATACACATTGGCAGCAAAATCAAGATCCACCAACACTCAGCTCCATCTTAAAATCTCCTCAACCAATAACAGTTAGCTAACACATAAAGACATAAACATGGGCAGTAGACCTAAAGCACTACCACTGCACCCTCACCGTTAATCATCCATATTATGTTTTGCTATTGGATAATATTTGATATGTCCTTTCGGGCACTTCTCTGTGTACACCTTCTGCCCAAAGATGCCTCCCTCACCAGGGAGATATGATACACAAAAGAAAAAAAGATCTGCACCACATGAGAAATAAACAGGTGCTATGTTACAATAAAGTATATCACAATTTGAAAATAACACATTTCGGCACGATCCAGTTACGTTTGTTCCTTTATTGTTGTATCACTTGATATTCATGAAAAACATCAGCCAACGCATTTCGTCAGGTAAAACATTGGACCCTTCAGGGCGGAGATAATTTGATGCATCAGTGTCCGCACATCCAATGGTCACAAAGCATTCCTTTAATCTATGAGCCATAAAGTGGTATCTGTTTATCATCAAAGTGAAAAGCTATATCCTTGCAGTGCACGGATCGAGTAGGCACCTCAAAGGGTCTTAAAAGGGTTACAGTCCATGCAGCTAACAAATCCAGGAAAATCCCACCCTACCGAATACACTTTGAATGGTATAAACCGGGTTGAGGAGCCTTCTATACAACACAGCGACGAGGACACATCTAAGGAGCATTTCTCTCCTACACACTAGTACCTCCCTAATGCCTACCACTGTAAACTATTCTATCATTCATGGGGCACTTTTCTTTGCACAGCTCTTCAATTCTTTCAAGCTAGGGTCACACATTATAACCATAAATACATACATACTCTTTTCTAATTGTAAATCATTGTGAAGCAGCACAAAACATTATAAAGCTAATCGGCCAAACAATAGTTTTAGAATCTGAAGAACATTGTTGCATACTGTTTAAACAACTATTGTATATCATGGATTTGAAATGCAAGTCAAACTGTGCTGATTTGAGACAATAATATTGCTGTTGAGTATGAAACATTGCACACCATTAGACACCACATGGTCTCTACTGCTCTGTCAGATTTTATTTGGGATGGTTTATTGGATTTTACACCAAGTGATATTTGGATTAATTGTTGCAGTGAGTACCAAAAAATCTTACTTGGAAATAGAACATAATAACATATCATAGGCGTGAACACTTAAAATAAACTAATTGTTGATTTTTAATTTGCAGTGTAGGCAAGAGTATAAACAATGGATATAAGTGAGTGCGTAGACAGTCCTATATAGATAACTAAGATGTAAGCACCATGATTAATAGTAAATGCAGAGATAAAGGTCATATATGTGGCAAATGATTTGAGTTGGTTAGTAAGAATTACAATCATTTTACAGTAGGGACTATTTGGATTTTAGTGGATCCACCAAAACTCACTGATGTCTTGTTCACCTTATTTAGAGTGTATATATTGATACTTCACTTGTTACGGTACTAACAGAATAGATATCAAATTGACCTATGTAGTCGTAAACATCACATAGTAAGGGTCATAGGGGAGACTTCAGTGTGTGATCTCTTCTGGTGCATCACTTGCAACTCTACTGATGCCTCTACTCAGTTCAACTATGTTGGTTAAATGTGTTGCTGGTCCTGTCACAAATTTGCCCCAACAGGACAGGTATTAGAGAATGTCCTGGCTTGTTGTGTTTTATCTAGGACCCTAATTAAATATTTCATGTTTAGTAAAAGCCAATGCAAACCAAATTCGGCAAGGCTACTTCCTTAGACTCCTAGAAAGCACAACAAGTTCTTACAACATACCAAACCTCTAGCCACCTGGGAATTTCCCGTGCTTTTGTTTTGATTTGTCCTAGAACTCCTGCGAGCACTAAAAGAACGGCCCGTCCCTAGTGACATCTTTTTATTGACGTCTTATGTCCAACCTTACGTCAAGCACGGCACCTTCCAGGTATAAATATACCAGCGTTTGCCTCAAGCAACACACGGTGGTGTGGAGCAGAGAGGCTATCTACTTATCCGAAGCCCAGCTGATGCGAGTGCCGAAGGAAGCCGTCCCTTCCACTTGACGCACTGAGAAAGACGCTGTCTTTTTCTCCTGCTGAGAAAATCCAGCTCCGGTGTTCCCAGTCACCCTTGCGGGTTGCTGGGAGATCGAGTCCTGAGAGCGAGATATAAGACCTCCTCTATTCTAAACAACCAAGGTACGGAGCTAATTAGATCCCTAGAAAATTCTTGAGTCAGAATCTTGGCAAAAACTAACTTAACTTAAACTGCAACTCATTTACTCCTTCTCACGTACTAGGCGTAGGTTAGGTACATCGGGGTAGGCATATTTAGAAGCACCAGTTGAGTACATTTAGTCAAACTATTATCGTTGTATGTAACTGTATATATTTTATACCTTTTAAGTATCATATGGCTCAGAAACCATATCAATGCTTTTACGGTATTATTTCATAATACTCCTTTTACTGTACGCACTTTACTTTATAACAAGTATTGCAATTGTGGCAATTCATTTATCTTGCATGAGAAAGAAGACTGCTCAATAAAATAACACCTTTTATTGAAAACGCCCGTCTCTCTATTTCTCTGCACTCTGGTGAAACTAAGTATGCACAATTGACTGAGTGAAATAGCTGTCTATTGTTTTCACATGACTCTGGAGATATACTCCTTATTCTGGGGGAGCAAAGTTGTCATGTTTATGCGGTTGTCAGAAGCTGAATCCCTTCTTATCTAATCAGGAAATTTCACTCCTCCCTGTTCATTCAAGAAAGTTTCTAGTGACCTCTGAGCTAGCTGGCAAACCTAAATTAAGTCTAACATATTCAATAGAGACCTAGTCGATTCCAGTCCTACGTCTACACTATTGTTTATGTTATTCCAATGCGCAGAGCCTGTTGGGAAAATAGGAACTACACTACATGGCGCCCAGCGTTTGGTAAGGCGATAATCTAACGCAAGATCCTAGAGTAACTCAGTCGTGCTTTTTCACACAGACCCCTTTTCCCATAAAAAACTCCAATAGACGCCTGGAGTGGGTGAAAGGTTAAATATCCGCCGGAACTTAGTAATGAAATGAAATGAATGAAATGAATGAAACTTATGAAATGAATGAAACTTATATAGCGCACGACTTACCCTGGGGCATCTCAGCGCTTGCTTAGGGAACCCGTCCTGGTATTCCCCTGTGAGATAACCCTGGCAGGGTATCCACAAGGTGAAAGCCAGGCATCCCACCGCGAGGGGCCGTTGTGGAGATTAAGCAAGCTATTGCCCAGAGTCGCAGAGTATGAACCCGTGAGTCGAGGAGGCACCGGAGCGAGAATTAACGAGTCCGTGGAATTTTTGAGCCCAAGACCCGCCGAGGCGGGGAATTGAACCCTGGTCCCGGGCCGAACTCACGCTCCAGGTCTGCCGCCTCTAACCCCTGAGCCACACTTCTCCAGTAGGATGAGAATCCTATGTATTAGTTTACGGTATAGTCAACGTTGAAGGATACCTTGTTCCAAAATATTGTGCACCTAATCTTTGTTTCCTTGAAACTTGATCTGCAAACTTTCAGTCAGTAAAAATGTCAGAAAGTGATGACGAGAGGGAGAGAGCTAGACTAGCAGTTAACTCGCAGCGGACGACACAACAGTCCAAAATAACGACGCGGATGCAATAATCATCCCGGTCAATATAAGAAAAACCATAACTATAAAACTTATAGAAAATGGAGTATCATCAAGAGGTGGTACCATCATATTTGTGGTAGAGGCACATGAATTTCGGCAAACAGAGGTATTCTATTCCTGGATAAATTTTCCAGCAGCACACGCTGTAACACATGAGTTCCACTACTACAAAATAGCCGAAGCTCCAGAGGAATACTCTTCTTTCGAGGAAGTTGAAATTCCACTAACATATCAAGAGCACTTGCTCTTGTTTAATGGCGCCCTAAAACATCAAAATCACATTACCAGACTCGGTCCACTAGGTAGACCAGGAGCCACATGGCCGGTTCTAGCCAGCTACACACCACACCCGGACATTGAAGCAATGTCAGATGGAGAACTTTTAGTTCAGCTAAAACAACTAATTAAAATACATAGACAATTGGTCCAATATGTCATGTGGACTTCAACAGTCCAACCTGCAATTAAAATTCCACAAAACACCCCTCACCAGGGGAACACAAATAAAATTACACCACAGAATATACAATCATGTCTTGGTAAAACACCTGCAAAACGGGAACAAATTCCATTCTGGTTAGCTCAAAAAATCACTCAGATAGAGGCAGTATTTCCTGATACTACCCCACACGAAAAACACAACATTCTGACTATCTGTCTCCCAATGGGGATCGCACCACATGTGGAGGACTGTGACACTTGGGGCACAGTCTTTGCTTCTATCTAGACAAAAACACATGGTGTGCCGTCTATGGCAGTTATACCAGATGTACTAAGACAGATTCAAAATGAATACGGTCCAGGACCTGCTTTAACTCTGGGTATGAAATTACTAAAAGACTTTAAGAAGGTATCGGCTATAATATTAGCCAACATAAAAGGAGAAGCAGCATATGTGGCAATCCGCCAAAAATTGAAGGAGACAGATATAACAGACCAACCTTTTGAGCTTGCTAAAATAATTTAAAAATCCTATGAAGAATTAGGCAGAGATAGTTTGGGTGGTAAACCAGTAAATCCCCAACTAATTGAAAATCCTGAAAAACTTTTATTAAAAATAATCTCAATTCTCAAAAGAAAAAGTGGGAGGGGAACAAACAAACCACTCCCAGAGAAAAACAATTTCAGTCAAGAAGAAGGTCGCCCCAACGGAGAAATAGATCTCCAGAAGAGGGGGGAAAGTCTCCCCAAAGGGAGCCCTCTGAGAAAAGATACAACCTTAGAAATAGGGACAATTTGAGGAAACCTGACAGATATCAAGATATTGATACACGCTCCTCTCGATCTTTTCAGACTTCCTGAAAGAAATCGGAAAGAAGAGGACGGTCAGAACATAAGGAAGAGCACGTCAAGTCCAAAGACAAGGAACCTGCTCATCAAAGTAAAAAACAACAATTTCCAAGGAAGAAGGTAGCAAGTATTAAAATAAAACATGCCGAGAATCCTGAGGACACAACTGAAAAACGGAGAGTGGGCCCAGACAATGCTAGACAGCGCAGCAGAAGTGAGCATAGCTCGCAAGATCCTGATGAATCTTCTGTAGACAGTGGACACGAATGAATACATTCAAGTGGAAACTGCAGACACCGAGTGAGCGTGCCCCATAAACTATATGAAATAACATTGCGTATAGAGGGAGATAAAACAAGGAAAATAAAAGGTCTCTTTTGGGAGAATCTATCTAAAGGCTATGATATCCTACTAGCAGAGAAAGACTGACCACCAGAGTTTGTCAGGGAGTGCCCATATGGCGAAGAAATGATTATGCCTGCCTTCTCAAATCATATCCCAATACATAAAAAATATACGCTTGCTAGAAAATGGGCAGTGGCCCAAGCCCCTGCATTATTTAAAAATCATGTAGGATGGGATGAGGATTCTCCTCATCATATAATCCAGTTAAAAAATCAACCAACTGCACAGAGGCAGTATCCGGTTAAGCAAGAAGCTAAAAAACAAGTAAAAGAAATTTTAGATCAACTTGAATATCAGGGGGTGATTGAAACATGCACCTCACAAATGAACAATCCTTTGTTTACTGTCTCCAAGCCAGACGATTCATATTGTCTAGTTTTGGACTACAGACATCTAAACTCCTGCTGTAAAACTTTTGCATCCAAAACTCACGCAGTGCAGCACTAATGAATAACATCGGTTGCAAGAAATATAAAACAACATTAGATATCTCTAATGGATTCTTCTGTCAAAACATTGCACCTGAAAGCAGGTATTTGACCGCTTTCTCAATAATGGGGTCGCAAAAACAATTTTGTCGTCTCCCACAGGGATTCAAGAACAGCCCATGATTATTTTTAGCCAGGGCAACAGAGTTACTACAAATATATGATGATGAGGCATTATCCTATGTCGATGACATCTATCTGGAGACTCACTTGAAAAGAGTGAACACCATAATACTTGGGTTCGCTTCTGAAGGGTACAAATTTAACTTTAAAAAATCAAGAATTGCCCATCTAACTGTCCTATTTTTTGGATATGAATTATCGAGTGAAGGCAAAAGCCTAGCAGACAACTTCTTAGAGAAATGTGCTGTACTCCAGGCTCCAAAAACACTGAAGAACTTACAATCAATACTGGGTTTCCTGAATTTCGGAAGAACATACATTCTAAATTATGCAGAAAGGGTTAAACCTCTTTACGAACTAATAAAACCTGATTTTAAACCAATTAATTGGACTGAAAAACACACAGAGATATTAAGATCATTACAGACAGATATGTTAACTAAAACAAACCTGCAAACACGCGCAAATGAATGCAACCTTGTAATCCGAGTCATCCCAGGAAGATGCGGATTCACATACCTGACCCCTAATGAGGGAGAAACGGTACCAATAGCTTACAAATCACATTTGTACACACAAGCTGAAATAAAATTCAGTTCAACAGAAAGAATTCTGACAGCGGTTCAAACTTCTGTAGCAAAAGAAAGAGCCCTAGCTCAAGGAAAGAGGATATCTGTTTTAACAGTAGAATCAGCCATGGAAGCATTAACAAGCCCACACAATCTAAATGCTGAGGCATTAGATCCAGAATGGATACAATGGGAAAATTCTCTTACTGCAGAAGACGTGAAACACTATTTTGATCCAAAATGAAAACACTAGAAAATCTGGAATACGAACATGAATATCCTCTACCGATCGAAATTCTGCCTCTAGAACAATACACCTGTGTTGTCTACACGAACAGATTTGCACAACATTACGTTGTGGAAAAACAGATTTACAATGCAGCATGCGCGATTGTTAAAGGTTGCTGGCACTTAGGTAAATTCAGACCGATGGTCTCTAAAACTGAATCACTCAAACTGTTCAGCTCAGTGAGCTGAAATAAGATCTCTAAAGATGGCACTTGAAAATGCCGATCGTGAATTCCCGACACTAATAGTGTGTGGTTCGCATTACTGCGTCCGATCTTACAATAATTCCATGCAGACCTGGATAAAAAACGGTTACAAAGATGAGACAGGTGCCACAATAAAGCATAAAAAACTATGGGAACAAGTAGTTCTTTTGCAGAAAGAACTACAAAAGACGCATGTGATACATACACAGAGTCTTCAACGTGATGGCATTCACGTTGCAGGGAATTCATTGGCTGACAAAGCCATAGCGACAGCTGATCTCTCGGCTTCCGTAGCTACAAAAAAGCGTACGAAAAAACAAATAGATGGCGAAACGCTGCTTGCAGTTAAAACCTCAATGGAAGGCAATTATGCGGCATTACCTCTAAACTACCCACTCGATAATACATACATAATTGATGCGAACTCCGTTCCTTTTGCTCAAATCCTTGGAGTGGGGGATAGAGTAATTCCAAACACGAACCAGAGAATCTTCTTGATACAAGAAGCACAGATGGGATTGGGTCTGAGGCATTACAATCTCAATACTGGTGGCTGGGGATGAGTGTAGAACTTTATACATTTGCAATAAATTGTGAGGACTGCAACAGAGATCGCAGTTGTGAACTGGACCAACCAGCCCAGACACCACTATTGGAAAGCCTGTGACCGTCCTGACTCTATCGGAAGCGGTCGCTCCCCACGCTCCCTGGTCTTCCCTGGTATCGTTGGGCTCTCTTGCATTGCTTGTTGCTATTAAGAATTGCTGCCTGCCTAGATTGCTGCCTGCTTAGTTTTCATTTCATAGCTTGTGCATTGTAATACCATAGCGCTCTATTGCTGATTTGCGCATTGTAATTGTCATAGCGCTTTATGGCTCATTGCTGCATTATCGTAGCGCTCACATTGCATTATTGAAAATATTTACCAGTGCCTAATTGTCCCGGTGCCACTGCCCACAGCGTAATCCCACTTTGGGCCCCAACCTGTTTCAGTTTTGTTTTTGCTGCCATCCATTTTGTTGTTGTGCCACGGAGCCCGTCCCCTCCACCCCGCTCCCGCCTACCAGCTGCTCCTCCCTCCCACTGACTGATAAGGCTCGCCCCGTCTTTACAAGTACTGTGACCGTCCTGACTCTATCGGAAGCGGTCGCGCCCCACGCTTCCTGGTCTTCCCTTGTATCGTTGGGCTCTCTCGCATTGCTTGTTGCTATTAAGAATTGCTGCCTGCCTAGATTGCTGCCTGCTTAGTTTTCATTTCATAGCTTGTGCATTGTAATACCATAGCGCTCTATTGCTGATTTGCGCATTGTCATTGTCATAGCGCTTTATTGCTCATTGCTGCATTATCGTAGCGCTCACATTGCATTATTGAAAATATTTACCAGTGCCTAATTGTCCCGGTGCCACTGTCCACAGCGTAATCCCACTTTGGGCCCCAACCTGTTTCAGTTTTGTTTTTGCTGCCATCCATTTTGTTGTTGTGCCTCGGAGCCCGTCCCCTCCACCCCGCTCCCGCCTCCTCCTCCCTCGCTCCGCCCCCCCACTATCCACTTATGTCAGAACAGCTGACGCGCAGCGTTCACGCCCTATGCGCGCCGAAGGTGCGCCAAAGGTAAGCCCGTCTACGCCCGTCCGCGCCTGAACCGCACACAGCGCCAGACCCCCTGGCCCCCGCTTAATCCACTGCACCCGCATAACGTACGACGCCGCAACCCTCTCAGCCCTTAATCCAGGCCGAGTACCAAACTGCTACCAAGCCGCCCCAGCAAAAACAACAAGTGATGGACTGAATGTGGATCAATGTCACACATTCCCCCAGTCAAAAGATCTGGGCCCAAATCCATCGTTTTTTTGCACTACACACCACCCTGGGTTAAACAATGGCGATATGCAAATCAGCTCTGACCCTGTTGCCCCATGGGAACAGTCCAGTCCGAACTACAAAAGCCATGTCCTTCCCAGAACGGAATCAAGCATCCGAGGACCGGACCGGTTTCGAGGTAACACCTCTCATCAGCCCGGCTAGCTTGACTCCAAGTGGTGTGGAGTGCCTGGGACCCACGTCTGGGCATCCCCAGCGCACTTAGGGCGGCAATTGCAAAAACAACAAGTGATGGACTGAATGTGGATCAATGTCACACATTCCCCCAGTCAAAAGATCTGGGCCCAAATCCATAGTTTTTTTGCACTACACACCACCCTGGGTTAGACAATGGCGATATGCAAATCAGCTCTGACCCTGTTGCCCCATGGGAACAGTCCAGTCCGAACTACAAAAGCCATGTCCTTCCCAGAACGGAATCAAGCATCCGAGGACCGGACCGGTTTCGAGGTAACACCTCTCATCAGCCCGGCTAGCTTGACTCCAAGTGGTGTGGAGTGCCTGGGACCCACGTCTGGGCATCCCCAGCGCACTTAGGGCGGCAATTGCAAAAACAACAAGTGATGGACTGAATGTGGATCAATGTCACACATTCCCCCAGTCAAAAGATCTGGGCCCAAATCCATCGTTTTTTTGCACTACACACCACCCTGGGTTAGACCATGGCGATATGCAAATCAGCTCTGACCCTGTTGCCCCATGGGAACAGTCCAGTCCGAACTACAAAAGCCATGTCCTTCCCAGAACGGAATCAAGCATCCGAGGACCGGACCGGTTTCGAGGTAACACCTCTCATCAGCCCGGCTAGCTTGACTCCAAGTGGTGTGGAGTGCCTGGGACCCACGTCTGGGCATCCCCAGCGCACTTAGGGCGGCAATTGCAAAAACAACAAGTGATGGACTGAATGTGGATCAATGTCACACATTCCCCCAGTCAAAAGATCTGGGCCCAAATCCATCGCCGCCCCAGGACACACCCATGGACCCTTCACCTGCCACTCCTGCAAGTTCGAATGCATCAAGAACCACACCAAATCCACAAACTCCAAGCAGAGCTCCGACACTAACCACCTGAAGTGCATCCTACTCAACACCCGCTCGGTCCACAGACACGCCATTGACCTTTGGAACCTACTCGACAACACATCGCCGGACGTCGCCTTTCTTACAGAAACCTGAATGAACGTCTCTTCAGCGCCCGACATCGCCATAGCCATCCCTGATGGCTACAAGATCATCCGAAAAGACCGCATCAACCAAACAGGAGGAGGCATCGCCATTGTTCATAAGAACACCATCCGCATCACGACCAGTTCCGACGATCACCTCACAGTCGCCGAACACCTTCACTTCCAGATCCACAGCGACCCCAAGACCACACTCCGAGGCACCCTCATCTACAGACCACCAGGACCCCACACACAATTCAGTGAAGACATCACTGACTTCATCAGCCCACACGCCCTCCCCTCCGAGGACTACATCCTCCTTGGGGACCTCAACTTCCACCTGGAAAAGAACAACGACAGCAACACCACCACCCTTCTGGACAACCTCGCCAATCTCGGACTCAAACAACTTGTTGACACCCCCACCCACTATGCCGGGCACACGCTCGACCCAATCTTCACCTCCAGCAAGCACATCTCCTTCAATCACACCACAGCTCTCCATTGGACAGACCACAGCTGCGTTCACTTCAACTACAAAAAGACTACGACCCACAACCACCCACAACCAATTCCCCGCAGAAACTGGAACAAAATTACCACCGAGCAACTCTTCACATCGCTTCACCAAAACACTCCTGCAAAACCATCGGACCCAAACCTCGCAGCCACCAACCTCACACAATGGATCACCCACAGCGCTGACGAATTAGCACCCTTGAAAAAACATCAAATCAAGCAAGGTAGCAAAAAAGCCCCCTGGTTCAACAATGACCTTAAGAAATCCAAGAAGTTCTGTCGCACCCTCGAGAAAGCCTGGAAAAAAAACCCAACCACTGACAACCTGGCCACCTTCAAGAACGCCATCCTCAAACACCACCAACTGATCCGATCCACCAAGAAATCAGCATTCAAGGATCGACTCGACAACAATGCCCACAACAGCAAGGAACTATTCAACATTGTCAAAGAATTTACCAACCCCACCGCCGGCACTAACGACATCACTCCCTCCCAAGACCTCTGCGACTCCCTAGCCACATTCTTCCACAACAAAATCACTGACATACATAACAGCTTTGATAACCAGTCCGGAGACCAGTCCACCCCACCCACCTCCAAACTAAAACCCCCCTCCAACAACCTTTGCGCCTGGAACCCAATCACCACTGAAGACACCCAGCCTGATGAACTCCATCCACTCAGGATCGCCAACCGACCCATGTCACCACCACATTTTCAACAAAGCAGACTCCATTATCGCACCCCATCTCCGAGACGTCATCAACTGCTCCCTCAACTCCGCTACCTTCCCGGAAAGCTGGAAACATGCCGAACTCAGCGCCATTCTGAAGAAACCCACAGCAGACCCCACTGAACTTAAGAACTACCGCCCCATCTCGCTCCTCCCATTCCCTGCCAAAGTCATTGAGGAAGCCGTCAACAGTCAGCTTGCCGCCTTCCTCGAATCCAACAAATCCCTCGACCCTTCACTGTCTGGCTTCCGAGCCAAACACAGCACCGAGACCGCCCTCATCGCAGCAACTGACGACATCCAAACACTACTGGACAACGGAGAAACAGCTGCCCTCATCCTACTTGACCTCTCTGCAGCCTTCGACACAGTCTGTCATAGCACCCTTATACAACGCCTCAGTAACGTCGGAATACAAGGAAAAGCATTGGACTGGATCATCTCGTTCCTCGCTGGAAAAACACAGAGAGTCCGCCTCCCACCTTTTAGATCAGAGGCCACCGAAGTCATCTGCGGCGTACCACAAGGATCATCACTCAGTCCCACCCTCTTCAACGTATACATGAGTCCCCTCGCATCCATCACGCGCCAACACAACCTCAACATCATCTCCTACGCTGACGACACCCAGCTGATCCTCTCCCTCACCAAAGACCTAAACACCGCCAAAACCAACCTACACAAAGGGATGAAAGAAGTAGCCGAGTGGATGAAGAACAGCTGTTTAAAACTGAACTCGGACAAAACGGAAGTCCTCATCTTAGGCTCATCCCCCTCCGCCTGGGACGACTCATGGTGGCCACCAGCCCTGGGAAACGCACCCATACCTACGGACCACGCACGTAACCTGGGCTTCATCCTGGACTCCTCCCTCTCGATGACCAGACAAGTCAACGCCGTCTCATCATCATGCTTCAACATCCTACGTACGCTCAAAAAAATCTTCAGCTGGATCCCCACCGAAACAAGAAAGACGGTCACCCACGCACTGGTCACAAGCCGACTGGACTACGGAAACACCCTTTACGCCGGAACCACAGCCAAACCACAGAAAAAACTCCAACGCATCCAAAACGCCTCAGCCAGACTCATACTAGACATCCCCCGCCAAGCTCACATTTCCGGCCACCTCAAAGATCTTCACTGGCTTTACGTCAACAAGAGAATAACGTTCCGTCTCCTTACCCACGCACACAAACCCCTCTACGACCTAGGACCCGAATGCCTCAACACGCGCCTGTCCTTTTACACCCCCACCCGCCAACTACGATCGTCCAATCAAGCCCTCGCCGCAATCCCACGCATCCATCGATCCACCTTGGGGGGAAGATCCTTCTCCTACTTAGCGGCCAAGACCTGGAATTCTCTCCCCACCCACCTCCGCCTTACACAGAACCACCTCTCCTTCAGAAAACAACAAAAAACTTGGATATTCGATAAGTAAATTACCCCCTCCCTCAAGCGCCTTGAGACCCACTGGGTGAGTAGTGCGCTATATAAATGTTGAACTTGAACTTGGGTATTAGGTTCGGGTGATGGGTCGGTCAAACATCTAATAAGTGTCCAACGTAGTCTTAATAATATGCCAAGAAATTCTCTAGGAGGTATCAGCCCGTATGAACTTTTATTTGGTACTAGAATGATTATTCAGGATTTAGATTGTCAAACTTCAGTGGTGCAACAAAAAGCTTTTGATATCAAAGATCGTTTGGCTGTTTTACAGGACTTAAATGAAACAAGAAAAAGTCTGAGTAACGAAAAATTAAAGCCAGCTACCACTGAAGAAAACCCACCTGTCCCAGCAAGACCTGTCTGGATTCCAAAGATTGGGGATCTGGTCAGAGAAAAGATCGTGGTACAGAAGGAATTTGGGCCTTCTTACAGAAAAGCAGTACCTGTTTTAGCTATCAGCGGAACAAGATCAGTTGTACTACCGCCGCTTGCTGGAAAAAAGGAGAACAGAGTTGTATCAATCGACCTGGTGAAACCACAACCATGTGGCCAATAATAAGTAGTAGGCCCAGTGGACTCCCAAGAAGTAGCAGAAGACCAAATCTTGCTACAATCCAAGAGGTTCAAACTGAGAGACTAATCACATTTGACAAACCTTCAGTGAATAAAAAAGGGCTATGCAACAAAGACATGGAACTTGTGCCTCTTGAAACCCAAATTGAAACAATCCAACAAGAAACACCAGTCTACGACGATGTAGCCTCGAACTATACAAAAGTAACAAAAGAAAATGCAAAGATCAATGGAAATCCGGAAGCAATCCCACCAATTGACAGAACTGCACCTGACTACTTTATCAACTTTGATGATTTTTCCGATGATCCAAGTGAACATGGAGACAAGCCAGAAACAAAAACATTCACAGAAAAAGCCACAGAACTCTTTTTTTCTGCTCAAAGAAACATATCTAACTTCTCAATGGACTAAAGTATGGATTGTGTTAGGTGTACTTTTCCTCCTTCTATGGCTCATCTTGGTTCTAAGTTTGGGTAGATTTATTGATGGAAAATATAGTACAATGGACACAGCCAAGCCGAACATCAACTTGGTCCCGAAACCACACAGATCATCACACATTGAAAAACGAGAACTGTCATCAGTGAACATCACAGCCATCCCTATACCTGGTGGTATAGCATGGGACAAAACTGACTGAAATTTATGGCCCGGTTGAACTCTTGAAATTTCCACACCAATTTAAAATTTCATTAAGTGACTTTGTATCACCTAGTAGTTTCTCTGATGATTTGGACTTTGAAATATTAATAATATGATGTCAGATTTCGAAATGTCAGCAAAATTTACTGCACATGATTATTTACAGGGTTCGTCAAGTTATGAGGAAATGTACTGTTTTAACCACTTTGGGCATCATTATCTGCATAAATCTGCAAATCCTAGAAATACTTTCAGTTATAATCAATGGGAACATTGTCCAACCCCGCCAAAACGCAGCTCAAAGACCTTTCTTGAGAAATTCACATATTTCACAGGATTTAATGTCACTGATCCTGAAACATTCTATTTTAAATTATCAAATAAGACAGGGGTAAAAAACATGTTGACAAATACTAAACTGATCTATTCTGAAACATTTCATGAAAAAATGTCTACATTTGTTTTTGAATTTTGGAAAAACAATATTAAAACAAAAACCATCTGGGGTACAAAAGAATGGCAGGTGCAAGGTCTTGAAGCATTGTTCAGAGCCTGCATGATCCCAGAACAAATAATGTTCTTGAATGACACAATTCTGCAAACAACCTGTCTTGGTTTAGCCAAGATAAAAGATTTAAATAACCCGTCTATACCAAAACCTCTGCCTGCTAGAAACACCACTACAGATGAGGGGTTAGACGTGGCCTATATTTCAAAACAAAACAGAACACTTCCTGACTGGAAAAAATGGTTGATCTGGCCCAAAGACACTATTAACTGTCATGATAGATTCCTGAACAAAATACAGGGGCTCAAACAGAACAGGCCAGACCCGAGATATTCCCAAAGACAACATCCAGGGATAGTTACAACATACAGTGTAGGAAAATTATGCCTCAAGTGGCTACAGAGATCTACACTTTCCGAAATAAAGCAACACTTAACTTTACTTAAAGAAGGTGCTGACTTGGGAGATTTCATACTGGGACCTCGCAAACAGCGTCAAAAACGTTTCATATACGCCGGTATATACGCAGCATACAATGAAGCTTGGAAATTAAATTAAATTGAAACTGCTGAAAAAATACGAGAAATTGATCGTATCAATTTGGAAAAAACATTTTCTGTAGTGGACAATGGGTTAACTACTCTGTCCTCCAGAATCTATTCACTGGACAGCATTGTATCATCTGCAATTGATATAATAGAACAAGATATGATAATGTTACAAAATGGTCATCCCAATTGCGTTCTATTGTACAGCTAGGCTGGACGTTACAAAATCTGCGTTCAGGTCACGTGCCATGGCGTCTAATCAACACAACGTCATTATTTTCTATCTTTAACCTTACTGATAGACAAATCTCGTTGGCACAGAAAGGAGCAGACTATACGGTGCTAAGCATTGAAAAACTTGAGATTTTACCATTAACAATGTCAGAAAGACCTGTCATTGAATGGATAATACATGGTACCATTACAATCCCGATAACGACTTTCCAGTTTCAATACTGCCAGAAGTATGTACCAGCAGGCCTGTATGAAAGGTTGGGTAAAGGATACATCAAATCAACCTGGAATTTACTTTTTACTCATAGATGTTGGAGTGGGGGCAAGAAAGAGGTATTTCATAGTGGTACTAATTGTAAAACATCACTGAGCAGTACACTCCTATGCGAAGGTATAAACTTGCATGGATCTTGCAAGGGTTCATCAAACAACCTTTCATGTCATCTTCACGGCACCCCTGCTACACAGATAGAGCCATTTTTCAGACAACTTTCCAACGGTAGCTACGTTATATTAAGTGACCACAGCTGTTGTGGAATGGTGCCAGGAAAACCCTATCTCGTAACTGTAACGTCCAGGGTCATTTGCTGTATGCAAGTATTGTATCCAAACAGCAATCCAGACATGGAGGCAGCATTGTGGCCTTCTGTGAATATCACTTCTATTCGAATTGATACTTTAAGCAGAATGAAGTCTATTCTTTTACAGACAACTGTGCCTTTAACCTCGTCCAAAGAGACATATGGCCTGCAGGCTGCAAGGACAGCGGCAGAGATACATACACTTTTATCAACAAATTGCCCCATGCATTTCGTAGAAATGTTAAGCCAAATTTTAAACATGTCAGATACCAGTGGCATCGCACATGTATTTAAGACAATTTTTTCGGGACTTTTAGCACCCTTTGAGAAAGTCCTGGGCATCTTCCTGAATTTTGTGCACACTCTTTTTGGTGGCCTGCCTCTTATTTTGGGACTCTTAGCAGGAATTTTATTTTTGTTCCTCCTGCTTCAATATGGCAAGTCAAGCCGGAGACAAAACTCAGGCTTCAATGGAAGAAACGATCCTAACAATACGATACCGAGACCGTATCACTAAGGTCCTCGGATTGGCCCGGCTAAGAGATCTGAATACAACCTGGTTTCTTTCATTCAGACCGATCTGGCAAAATTGCATCTTACCTGTGCTTCAATGTCTGCTATGTGGAGAGGAATGCGTGTTGGACGTCTGTCTTACACTACCATCAACAGTACCGATGGATGTCGATGCTTTGCTTTGTCCGGTAATGACTCATGCAACGTGTTGTCCCCAGCGGCCACCGATTCTGACGATGGCATTTGTTGAAACTTCACCAATACGATTAGGTGGCGGTAGAGTACGAGATGAAAGCTACAGCATACAGGTACAACCCTCTGTGAACATTGCTGATCTAAACACTGATGATGGCCTTGCATCGCATATATGCACTATTTCTGATTTTTCAGCGTTGGCCCAACTTTCACCTACTATTGTAGACAAATTTTTTGCTGGTCTAGCTGAGGTAATGTTCTCTCCTAACAACGAGAATAACAATTGAAATAGCGAGCACACAGCGTTCCCTGAACTCTGAAATAGGCCTTCGAATTTTATAAACAAAACTGCTAAAATCAATTGGAAGTAGATTTTTCTTTCTCCTTCATAGCAAAATTATTTTTCCCAATTTCCAAAATATTTACTTTTTTGGCACATGGCACTCTGCTTAAAGTAGAACTATTCTTAAAGAATGGAACTTCTATTTTCAGAGAATATAGAGACAATATTTTGAATCAGCCTCTAGCACACTTACTATCTTGTATGAACATGTGATGAAATGGCCTCGACCTTCTCTTCTGTATTAAGAGCCATTTCATGAATGTAATTCATGTAATTCATGTAATTCATTCAGCGTCAGTTACATTTGCATTATTTGAATGATACCACTGCTTATATGCGTACAGTATAATACTCATTTTCGTGTATCTATACCGTTTCAAATGCATTTAATGTATTTTGGGGTGGGATGAGGAAACACATGCATACCTATATGTTTATATATTGCTTAGTATTTAGTAATGATGGACATTATACGTGGAGTGGGTGTTGTGTTTTATCTAGGACCCTAATTAAATATTTCATATTTAGTAAAAGCCAATGCAAACCAAGTGCGGCAAGGCTACTTCCTTAGACTCCTAGAAAGCACAACGAGTTCTTACAACATACCAAACCTCCAGCAACCTGGGAATTCCCTGTGCTTTTGTTTTGATTTGTCCTAGAACTCCTGCGAGCACCAAAAGAACGGCCCGTCCCTAGTGACATCTTTTTATTGACGTCTTATGTCCAACCTTACGTCAAACACGGCACCTTCCAGGTATAAATAAAACAGCGTTTGCCTCAAGCAACACATGGTGGTGTGGAGCAGAGCGGCTATCTACATATCCGAAGCCCAGCTGATGCGAGTGCAGAAGGACCCCGTCCCTCGGACTTGACGCACTGAGAAAGACGCTGTCTTTTTCTCTTGCCGAGAAAATCCAGCTCCGGTGTTCCCAGTCACCCTTGTGGGTTGCTGGGAGATCGGGTCCTGAGAGCAAGATACAAGACCTCCTCCATTCTAAACAACCAAGGTACGGAGCTGATTAGATCCCTAGAGAATTCTTGAGTCAGAATCTTTGCAAAAACTAACTTAACTTAAACTGCAACTCATTTACTCCTTCCCACGTACTAGGCTTAGGTTAGGTACATCGGGGTAGGCGTATTTAGAAGCACCAGTTGGGTACGTGTATGTAACTGTATATATTTTATACCTTTTAAGTATCATATGGCTCAGAAACCATATCAATGCTTTTACAGTATTATTTCATAATACTCCTTTTACTGTACGTACTTTACTTTATAACAAGTATTGCAATTGTGGCAATTCATTTCTCTTGCATGAGAAAGAAGACTGCTCAATTAAATAACACCTTTTATTGAAAACGTCCGTCCCTCTATTTCTCTGCACTCTGGTGAAACTAAGTATGCACAATTGACTGAGTGAAATAGCTGTCTATCGTTTTCACACGACTCTGGAGATATACTCCTTATTCTGGGGGAGCAAAGTTGTCGTGTTTATGCGGCTGTCAGAAGCTGAATCCCTTCTTGTCTAATCAGGAAAGTTCACTCCTCCCTGTTCATTCAAGAAAGTTTCTAGTGACCTCTGAGTTAGCTGGCAAACCTAAATTAAGTCTAACATATTCAATAGAGACCTAGTTTACCTCAATCCTACGTCTACACTATCGTTTATGTTATTCCAATGCGCAGAGCCTATTGGGAAAATAGGAACTACACTACAGGTTATTCTCTCCACCCCGAAACAATGGGCTTGATTCACAAAGGTAAACTTACTCTTTTGGGCAAGTTACTCTTTTCTGGTATTCACAAACAATTTAATAGTATCTTTACCACTAAGGAGACTCCACAGTTGGGGCATTCAACTCTCCACATAAAAAGATAGGCCTGTCAATTTCTTTTATGTGCAGAAATCCTTTCCCCAACTTTGGTGTATCCATAGTCATAGAGTTACTAATAAATAGTTTGTTTGTAAATACCAAAAAAGAGTACATTTATACAAAAGTGTACGTTTACCTTTGGGAATTGGGTCAATGTCTCTGTCTTGTCATGGGTATTATCATGTCTGATCCTGTGCAGGTTAGAGACGCTGTTCTTCCAAATGCTCACTTGAATATTGAGCACCCCTTAAGTGGCTACATCAACAGCTTCTAGTCATTTTAAAAACAAATGGCACACTATAGTTAAGACCTGGATTTTCAGTTCACTGACATTGTGTCACTATGTTGAACTATTCTGTTTTTAGGTGATTGTAGATAGTACCTGAATCTAACTTTTACTGATGATTTGGCATACATCTTTTAGCTTGCTCTCAGGAACTTGTTTTGATGTTTCCCTGAATCTTCACTGTCCACTGGCTCTTTTTAATGGTTTATTTGAAAGAGGACATTTTGTTGCCCACAAATAAGTATCATAGTCCTTGCTTGCAACTGAGTGAATTCTAGAGCCTTCTTGTAATGGGGCCTTGTAATGGATCCTGGGAATACCTATGGCCCGATGTAGGTAAATCCCATTTACCGATTTTGAAATACGGAATTTTACCGATTCGGTTTTTCAAAATCGGTAAATGGGATGTAGGTCCCAACATCTGGATTCGTTACCGAATCCTTAACAATTCTTTAATTACCGATTCGGTAAATACCGAATCGGTAATGCCCATTCATTGCTATGGGCTTTGAAGCCCATAGGAATGATTAGGCATTACCGATTCGGTATTTACCGAATCGGTAATTAAAGAATTCACAAGGGTGCAGGGGGTGTCACTTTGACACCCTCTAGCACCCCCAAAACGGGCATGTGTGCAATGTGGCACACAGACATGCCCTAAGGGCACGTCTGTCTGTCACATGGCACATGTGTACATGCACAGATGTGCATGTACACAGGAATCGGTATTTTACCATGGATTTGTATTCCATGGTAAAATACCGATTCTGTAAGCCATGTGCTGATGGAACATTGGCTACCTACATTGCATTTTCGGTAATTTTACCGAATCGTTATCATTACCAAATCGGTAAATATTACCGAATCGGTAAATATTACCGAATCGGTAAATTTACCGATTCGGTAATGATAACGATTCGGTAAAATTACCGAAAATGTGCCCCTACATCTCGATAGCCCTTTACCGATCGGAAACGGCCGAAAATCGGTATTTTCGGCCAATTCCGATCGGTAAAGGGCTACCTACATCGGGCCCTTAGTTCCTTATCTCATGAGAAAAGCCGAAAGGGCCAGGTTTGAGCAACCTAAATGGAAATGTATTTGCAAACTATCACATTGTTCTTAAATCTAGGGATATACAACCAGCTAAAGTTAGCTAAGCAAATCTCTCTAATCAGTTTGTAGTTTAAGTCCAGAAGAGATGAGGAAGTATTTATTGCCAAATTTGTCCTTGTTAACTAGAATCAGTAGCCTTCATTTCTCCTGTTTTGCCCTTTTACCAAATGCAGGCAGCGTGAAACAAAGGACACACAGGCAGGTTTGCTTAAAAGATTTACTTTGTGGCAGTCAAATTCTGTACCTGTCAAATATGGACCTTCCTCTGCCCCTGAACTTTCTGTGAATAGGTAGGCAGACATATCCTTTGAAATGGAACCTAAAGCTGTACAGTAATTTAAGCAGTGAGGTTTGCTTGTTAGGGAATGTGTTAGAAAGAAACCTACTTAAAAACACTAAGTGTCAGATTCACAGAACTACATATAAATTAATTCCTGTGGACTAAGATCTAAGTTTAAAGTAAATCTATGTAATTTTTTTTAGACTTTATAGAGGAGTCCAAGACTACTTTTGAGAAGCTTTCCAATGCTCGATATTCTTTCCTTGGAAAACACAGTACATGTACTTTTGCTATTTCCTCCATATTCTGGAAGCAGATGGTGGTGAGCACCATATAACAGCTTCAATTACATTATCAATAGGAACATATGTGATATCATCTGCTGGCAGCATGTATGATGTCATGAGCATAGGATCGGAGGGGAACAATGGTCTTGATTCAAAGTTTGGTGGACAGGGTTCTCTATCGCAAACACAACTGAGTACCCTGTCTGCCCAATTCATAGTCCACCTACCCCTCTTAGAGAGAATGGACCATCAGTTGAGCCCCCATTGGCTCAGTAGACAGAAAGCTACCTTTGATATCCTGACTTTACGTAGAGTAGATGGTATGATGGGGTTTATTTTCTGTCTTTTACAACAGAGGAAAACCTCATGGTGAGGGGGCTTAAAGAAAATGATCCCCACTGACCGGGAAAATGGTTTTAGGGTATATGGGTGATTCGTTTTTGTTTTCCAAGAATAAATCGCCCCTTTGGGAGTTTGTTTTTGTAAAACAAAAATGATAAAAGTCTGGTAAATGGCTAAGAAAACTGATAGTGGCATCCACCAAACATTTTTTAGGGCTGTCTACCAGGGTGGCAGATATTGAGATGGCAGTCTCTCCTCCAGGGTCTAAATGTGGGCCTAGGCTCACATTGATTTTCTTAACAACATAACTTCCATTTTTCCCTTTAATAAAGCATTTTCTAGTGAACACACTCATACTCACAATATATATTGTCATAAAAAAGAACAGTAAAAAAGAAAAGTAGCATACACACACACAAACACACATATATATATATACATATATTTTTAGAAGAGAAAACGTTAACCAATAATTGTCTACTTATTCAATACAGTACAACACACCCCAGTTATTAGTCAGAGGCATCATACCTCGGGGTGTAAGGCTCTGAAGGAGGTGGCGGGATGTAGAGATCCTGAAGTGCAGAACTGTCCCTTTTGGACGGCGTGCTGATTGTGCTGGATGGAGTGGCAGTGCTGCTGGTGGGGCTTCTAGGTACTAGCGGCTGATAAAATAGAAACATATGTTAGGAAATTCTTTGCATAAAATCTATAACATTCATAATTCAAAGATAACTTAATGTGCACATAACATGCATTACATTGTTACCATGTGTCTTTTTTATGTTGGAGGAGCGATAGTAAATGCAACCATCACACACGTTACAAAGAATAAATTTAAAAATATTATGTCTCAAAAAGAAAATAAATAAAATGTATTTGAATGCAATGTATTAACCAGTCCTCTCTTCCGGTCAGTCTAGCAATTGCTTTCATTGTTTCTCAGAGCTTGTACCAATCCTATATGGGAAAGGGTAGCCGATCAGCCCCTTCAGTATTGGTTTGGTTCTTGTCAGGGTCAATCAGAGTTTTTGTCAGACAACATTATAGTCTTTGGCTGTTTTAACTATCATTCAAAAACAATGGATTATCCCACCTTCACAGCTATACATTTAATTCATTAGGGGATTTAATTTGCCTAGGAAGAGCTTCTTTTGCAATGCATGGATGGTGATGTGTCCATAAACTACAATAGAAACACATGATGGCCCTGTATGTTAATGGCTTTTGGCATCTTGCAATGCTAGGTAAAGGGAAGAGAGAAGACCCCACGTGTTCCAGGGAACAGGGTACTGCAGACAATCAAAGTCAAAGTAATATCCCTGGACTAACTCATGAATAATTGTACTCACTCTACTCTATCTTGATCTCTCCGCATTCACTCAGCGTATCCAATGGGGTATTAGGTAAATATAGTTCCCAAACTAAAATGTAACATTTACAATCTTTTATTAAAAAATCAGACGGTATTCTCCTTCACAGTAGGAAAAAAAAAGTGTTTAAAATTTCAGAAAAAATATTTTTCTGAAAACATTTGGCATAGAGACATCTCATACAATACAGTAAAATATATTAAAATATTATCACAATCCTGATATCACATCAAAATTACACAAAAAATGTAAAAACATAGTACCTCATAAAGCTGAAAATAACACATTGCTTTGGCCATGATGCTTTCACCTCTGTTGGCATTATACTATGACATCATTGCACAGTGCAAGTATCACAGGTGGGGTGCCTTTCTCTCGCCCAGCCATCATTTGCCTCAGCTATTTTTTGCTCCTTGTCTACCACTCCCTTGGTGACCACTAAGTCCACAAACTACACACTCAGATTCCATTTGGAGCCTTTTCACCCATTCCACAACCAATGTAAATATGTAAACTGCAGTCAAGCTAGTGACTGGGTTCATGGGTGCAGGTGCTGTTTTGGGTGGGCTCTACAGTGACCCATAGTGTGCATATATGCAATGTTCCTTGTCTAAACAGTGGCTGGTCCAGACAGTACTGTGGGGGAGAAAATGAAGCTGTGAACTCCAACTTGTCTGCCAAGCTGGTGATGGGGCAGTGCTATCACTTTTGATAGCAGAGTGCTTGGCGTTGTGTCGGTTCCATGCTGTCTGCCTGCCTAGTGACAAGGTGGGGACAGTGGCAAGGAAGGGGTCATTAAAGCCAATGGAGTGTATGCCTACTTCATGCTTTATGCCAAGAGAATAAAAGAGGATCGCAACAGTGCTATGAGAGTGTCTTAGAGCCCCTGGAACGTAACTGCTTGTACTGTACCAGTGTCTCCAGCCTGGTGCTAAGATGCTCCTTGTGGCTTAGTCTAACATTTCTCCATTGCTTTCACAGTCAGAGGACTACAGCATAGGAGGATCACACTATTTTTGATCAATGTAAATTTAGACATTACTGTATATCTAGGCAATAATCATTTAAATCACTTTTGCCCCACTTCCTTGTCTCCATTCTAGTTTTCTATTTATCCTTATCCACTCACTGATAAGCCCAAATGCCAATAGTTTCTCATCAACACCTTGTGTCTTGTCAACAGCCCCCTGATATTCCAATTCAATCCCCATGTCTTGTCAGTGGCACTTTTGCCTACCCCCAAAGTCCCCCACTTTCCGATCCACTTCCTTAGTATTCTAATGTCCCCTCAATTTCTTTTTCATCACCATAACTCTCCTTATCGCCATGACACTCCGGTGAACCACAATGCATCCCTACAGGTCTCTAAGAGCCAGCTTTACTAAAGTACTGGTCTCAAGAAGTGCCGAAAAATTGTGCAATTACATTTTATTATCAGTCTTAAATTTTGCCATGCTGCCTATGCACCAAGGTTCCATCACAACATCTTCAGTCACTGTGTCACAGAGCAACCTGTCTAATAAATATTAATCAGCAGGTCACTTGTTGCAACCTCCTCTGATTGGCTGCAAAAACAGGAATAGTGGCCTGCAAGGAACAGCAGACCACCATCCTTGTGTTTGTTTTCCCAAATGGGCAACTTTTCTTTTTTTTAAAGCAGTCAGGGCCCGATGTAGGTAATTTCATTTTTCCGGTTCTTAAATACCGATTCATACCGAATCGGTATTCATGAATCGGAAAAATGAATGTAGCTAAAAAATCGGTAAAAAATACAGACTCGGTAACAATCGGAATCCACACTCGGTAAATACCGATTCGGTAATCTCCGAATCGGTAATATCCGATTCGGTATCACCCATTCAACCCTATGGGCCTCCAGGCCCATAGGAATGAATGGGAGATACCGAATCGGAAATTACCGATTCGGAGATTACCGAATCAGTAAAATCCGATCACGAAAATTCGAATAGAAGACATGTGAGCCAGTTAACCAATCAGGGACACCCACCCCACCCCACAACAAAGCAACTGAGAAATCAACCAATCAGATGCAAGTACCACACCCCAGTACCTGGAGGTGACCACACCCATGCAGGTGCAGAGCTACAGAACTGTTTGGAGAGCTGGAGGGAAGACAGAGGAGCAGGCTGCACTGAGCCCAGCAGAGCATCACCATGGAGTCCCAGGAAGGCCAGAAGGATGGAGGTGATAGAAAAAGGAAGCTAACATTCAGCACAACTGAGCTCCAGGTGCTGGTGGAGGAGGTAGTGCAGCATTATTCGGGAAATTGAAGATATCAAAAAAAGGTGGTATGATCTGAGGATCACCACCAAAAAGAAGATTGCAACCCAGAGGAAAGAATCCTCAGCCACAGGTGGAGGGAAGAGCCATGCACCAAGCCTCATTGAACTGGAGCAGCTGGTGGAATCCACCATGGAGCCGGAATGCATTCACGAGATTGGGGATGCTGACAGCTCAGCCAGAGCTGCAAGAAAGAAAGGTAAGATGTATGGACATGAATCCCCAGCCATTCCCTGGCCCCTTCCCCAATGTGGGTGACTGAATCACAATCCAGAACACATGTCAGTACTCACCACCAATGCATCATGGTAGTCGTAGTCATAGGAACATACATCAAAGCAGCCAACACAGAATTCAGCATGCCATGCCACACTCCCCATACACAAGCAGTTGAGGCGTAGGAAATTGTGTGATAGAAATGTGTTTAATGAAGACACACAGGTGATCATTGTCCATGTCTGCCCACAGGAGAGTCATCGCGCAGTGCAGCGCAGGGAGGGGAGGCGAGTGCACCAGCAACGGCTGCGAGGGAGACGCCTTCAGACACATCAGGACCCAGCACTGTCCCTGAGGACACTTCCACAGCGCAGGCACCCACATCATTGGAGGAAGACACCACAGCACAGCCACTGTCACCCCTGCTGTTTGGGACACAGACTCCGGCAGCACCTGCAGGTGCCACAACACCAAGCTCAGGGTCCTCTGTGCATTGAGGCCAAGGAGGCAGGATGTTCCACCACTCAAGATCCTAGAAAGCTCTGATGAAGAAGAGGTGGAGGTTCACACACACAGCACTCCACCACTGGCTGGCAACGCAGGGCAACAGGGGTCATCAGGATCTGTGCGTGCAAGTGTCCGTGGTCGTAGGGCACGTGAGCGAGACGAGGGGCAGGAAATGCAGGGGGTCTTTGCTGGTTTGGAAACCACTATGGTGAAGATCCAGCGCACGCAGGCCAAAGGGATTATGGCAGTGCACAGACAGGTGCGCATCCTGAACAGCAGGATGTCAAACATTGATCGGGGGATATGCTCCATGGCCCTAGGAATGGAGTCCATGGCAAAAGGAATGGAGTCCATGGCAGAGGGGGTGAGGGAAATGGGTGTGCGCATGGGTTCCCTCTGTGACCAGACAGAAAGGCGCAGGAATAGGCACGTACTTAAGCAGCAGAATAACGCCATCAACCCTCTGGCAACTGCAACCACCCTACTATGCCGCCGGTCCGTGAACATGCAGACTGACATTGTGCACTGCTGCAGTGACTTGTCCAGGAGGATGGGGAGAGTGACCTCTGCTATGGAGGTACTGCTGACACAGCAGACAGCCACTGCTGGTAACACGTGTGTCAGGACACAGAGGAGTCCACAAGCAGGAGTGGATCCAGCACGCCTGTACAGGACGTTTGTCGGAGCAGCAGGCTCCATGCAGAAGACCCTGGCACCACTACGCAAGTTGAACCCCTGCCCCATAGCTCCCACACCATATTGCGTAAGCGCTGGCATTAACAAATAATCCTGAACACAGGACAGGTCACAGTGATGTGAACTTTGGCCACCCAGTGTGAAATGCGGATGTTGTTTGATTCATGTGGTCTGGTATATGTGAAGTGCAGTAGTGCATATTAAACTGAGTGCTTCAGGAACTAAACATGCCTGTGTCTCCTCACTCTATTAGAAATATCTGGTTGTGATTTCTGCATGTCTCAGTCTGCCATCTGTTGCTGGCGCTGCTCCTGCTGCATAGTGATCGGCTTGTTCTGTCCCATCATCTATGTCCTCATGATATGTGATTTATACCTCTGTGCCCTCCTTGGTGGAAAGATTGTGCAGCATGGCGCAGGTCGCAATAATTTTGCAACAGATCATTGGCGTGTACTGCCGTGCACCTCCACTCTTAAGGAGGCAGCAAAATCTGCTTTTAAGCAGTCTAAAAGTGCGTTCCACCATGCAACGTGTTGTTCTGTGTGCCACATTGTAACGCCTTTCACTCCTGGTGGATGGATTCAGGTAGGGGGTGAGGACAAATGAACGCAGGGCATATGCACTGTCACCTGGGTGGAAAATGAAATAATGATTAGTCACATACTCATGATTGATCCTTCTGCATTGACTATCAGGGTGTCTCACAGTTATTTACCTAGCAGGTATCCATCCCCGAAATCACCAGCAACAAGGCGTGTGTATATCCCACTGTTATGGAAGATGTAGGAGTCGTGGGTACTCCCTGGAAATTTGGCAACAATGTCGGTAATGATGTTGGCAGCGTTGCAGATCACCTGCACATTGATAGAATGCGTAGACTTCCGGGTTCTATAAATGTGTTTTGTTGCTGCAGGTGGGCATAGTGGGATGTGCGTGCCATCAATACAGCCTATGATGTGTGGGAAGTTTGCAAGTTGGTAGAAATTGGTTTTAGTCTTTGCTAGTTCAGCAAGTGTGTCAGGGAACTCAATGTAGTGTCCCATCCTCTGCATCATGGCGTCAAGGAATTTCCTGAAGAAACGTGACAGGCAGCTCTGGGACACCCCACCTACCACAGGAATCACATTCTGGTAGCTCCCAGAAGCAAGAAGGTGTAGGCAGCACAGCACCTGCACATGGGGTGCGATGGTGTGTGCTCTTGGGGTTGGGTGTTCCAGATATGGGTGGAGGTCCCTGATCAAGTCCAGGATGGGTCTGGGGTGTAGCCTGCACCGTTGCAGGATCTCTGGTTCAGTCAGTTGGAATAGGATGATCCTCTGCCTATACACCTGCTCCTCCCTTAGCCAGACCCTCTCTCCTGCTGCCTGTATTAGTAGCCGCCTTGTCATTATGTAGAAAGCCGCCATTGTGGTTGCACTGTTGCATTTTGGGGCCTTCTTTTATATCCTGCACCTGGTTTCCACCTGCTTTCATTCCGTGGTAATTACAGACTCTTAAATACCGATTTTCATGGTATTCAGTATTTTTTGGGTTTCCTACATCTCGATATGCCATTTTTACCATTTCTGATTTACTGATTCGGTAAATAAGAATTCGGTATATTCCGATTCGGAAAATACCCATTTCTTATTTACCGACTCGGTAAATATGAATTCGGTATATTCTGATTCATGACATACCGAATTGGTATTTTAACGACTGGTTTTTACCGATTCGGACACTTTTTTTGCACATACATCTCGAAACCGAATTTCGGCCGTTACCGACCGGTATTTGGCTACCTACATCGGGCCCTCAATGTTTCTTAAAGGACCCAGTAATGGTTTTAAAAAAGGTTTTCCATTACGTGAAGCTGACAGTTGTCTCTGGGATCACTGAATATTCCCCGTGTGGCTACAGACACCATCATCCAAAAAGGGTAGGGTGTCCCAAGGGAGGACCTTGCCCTTTGAGAATCAATTACCACTTACTTTGAGGTTTTTCTGAACAGATCACTGGGTTGTGACTGCACTCGCAGTCTCCTCTCTGCCCCATTCCTTATCAGAAGACAACCTTGATCATAAAAATAATAACACTTTGTCTTACTCATTCCCTCATATCTTCCAAACATTCTCTATGTTTCTAATTAGCAATATATTCTCTTGTAACTTCCAAACAATCAGCCATGGGAGTCTGCATACTCTTCAGTAATTTACTTGTTAAATAACAAGTTTTCTGCTGTAGATACTATATTGTGAATTACAGGGTGGCAAAGAAAAGGCTGAAGTGGGGATTTTGTCTGTGGTGGGACATCAAGGCAATATGTGCTATGAACTGCTAGAAGTAGAAAGGAACAGGTGACTGGCTTTATTCTGATATGTGGTCAGAGGGGTTCTGAAGTGATCCGCATTGCATTCAGAGTATCTACTGAAAAAGTTTGCAATTCATTCAGAGAAAAACTCTTTCCTATGGCTCCACATTTAATCAATACTGATCATTAGGGATTAATTCCAATGCAGCTTCTTGGATTTAATTGCTGGTCTCCTAATGGGGAGTGATTCAGTTGTAGACTAAGGAGGCAGGAATCTCTAATGGGTTTCTGGAAAGGGTAACTCCTAGACCATACATTCTGATTTTTTTCAGTAGAAAGGAGCTACAACATTCTCCCACTAAAAGTTCAACTTATGAACAGTCCTTATTGTAATGTAATCTTCAACATAACTAATGTTTCCCATGTCCTACTTTAGGTCCTACTTTAGGTATCAACCCACCTTTTTATTAATCAAAATAATACACATGAGCCAGGTACTGAACTTAACTTAACTAATAATACACACGAGCCAGGTACTTAACTTAAGATGGTATCTTTTTTCTTATTTTTTAGATTTCAAATTTAAAAATAACCTAGCTTTGCTCTGACCCCAACAGGACCACTTTTCAAAATTTAAATTCTACTAAAAAGATTGAGAATTTATCGTCTAGGAGGTACCCTTTTCAGAAGCCCAGATGTAATTGTGCACACCGCTGATTTGAAATATTTATACATGAAATCTGCTTTCAGTAACCCTGTCATATTTCTCAGCTGGTCTTGGAAGGAGCTTTACATGGCTAAAAGTAGACACACAACTTTGTGTATCTTTTAGACTTGAGAAGTGCTTTTATTTTCCTTACAGTCCTGTATTGTCTTTGTCTTTAGCAACTGTAAGCTTAATTAAAAATGCACATATTTCTATTATTGCACAGGTGATTCTGTGAGTTTCAAGTTTTAGACTAGCCTTCATGTTATCCTCATTTTCCTGGGTTATTATTAGAAGCTGCAATTTTAAACAATGAGAGGGAGACACACAAAGCCTATTGCGAGATATGTATGAGCTCCCACAAAGCCCAAACAATCTAACTACTAAATTGAAAGCTAATTTTTCCGAGTTATACCACGCTTGCCCCTTGTGGCCAGGGCCGGACTGGGAACCAAAACCGGCCCTGGCAAAGTGCTCCCGCCCCTCCCCCAAGGAGGGGTTGGGGGTGCGGTCGAGCTCTTTGCCAGGGCCCGTTTTCTGCCGATTTTGTTACAGGGACAATTTTGCAGCTATGCTGCAAAAACGGCCCCCAGGGGCCTAAAACTGGCCCCACCCACGCGGAGCACCGGGGGCATGCCCGGTGCCCGTTATGGCCAGTCCGGCCCTGCTTGTGGCATGGCGCAAGCAGCAAGACTTTACCACGAGAAATGTAAAAGTGCTTCGAAATGAAAACAATAGTATACTAATTAAATAGAAGTTTACAATGTCCACTCCAACTTAGAAAAATAGAACTATTTAAGGAGAAAAATGACAGAAAAAAATCATATATAGAGATCAATGGTTGTAGCGCACACAAAACTGTCCAATTGGAAACAATGAAAAAGTCTATGTGGTGTGATACAATTGGATCTAGGCGCTGTTAATGGGCGACAGACAGTCCACCAATGAGCAGAGTAAAATCTGTATTGGCGATAATTAAAATCTTACCAAACAATCACAATGGAAAACATAAACAAGCATGCAGACCTTCGGTCCCTAATAAATATTATTAGAAACTAAAAACGCACGTTTCCTGCCTTTATGTTAAATATAAAATATTAATAAAACAAATTTGAATAAAAGTAAAACAGCAATCTCTATAAATTTCCCAGTGCAATAGGTCATCCTTAGATCCATCCCACAAAATGTATATTTCAAAGCTGCTTACATACTGACGAGGCCATTTCGTAACAAAAAACCACAATCCATTTGCCTCGTGAATCAAATAAATTAATACCAGTTTAAAAACACATGTAGTAATGCTTCTGATTGGCTCTTTCATAGTAAGCATCTGCTGTCATTTGCAGCAGCAGTATTGCAGGATCACCTGAATTCATGTCCAGGGTTAGCAAAACCAAACTGGAAGAATACTGTGCAGTGCTAGATGAAGAGAATATTCGGTGGGGGCAAGGCTAAAGCTGAAGGTGAGAAAAAGTCCACAAGTTCAGGATGTCTGTTGAGCAGATACACTGCTCTTGGGACATGTTTCAAACATCAAACATCAGTTGTCAGCAATCAGATTTTTCAAACAATTCCCCATTATTAAAGAAACCTCTAACAATTGTTTTCTTGTTTTGGAAGATCTTGACACAACAAAAAGAATGCTATGCTAACCAATAAATACCACTATAACAATAAAAGAACTAATGTCCCAAATAATTAAAAGCATTTAAACAATCACTAACCACCTTTTTTCTCAACGTACCTGCTAAAAAATGGGCAATGGAATCCCAACTTTGCTCAGTGGTTAGCATTTATAAAAAGATCTGACCTCAATAAAATTCCATTCCTTACAGCAAATGTAAGAAATACAAAATAAAACTTTAAGAGCATGACACAGTGCATTGAATCTTGGTAAAAAAACAAATTATATCCAAATGGGCACACATTTATAACCTAATTCTACCCTTTCAGAAAAGTCAGTCGACAATGTGCTAGATTTCATTTGTTCAAGTTTAAGAGGAATCTGTCATTCAAGTTAGTAACAAAAATAGGATAAGGGTCAATCAGCAATGGTTGTGACGGATTCTTGTGCATGCACAGTGGGCTTGTTTAGTTCGAGATATTGGATAATATTCCGTTGATACGTGAAAGAATTATTGTCCGTTTTGTCTAGGTCAAATCAATTTTACGATCATACTGACAGAATATTTCGGGATGCCCCCAGGTCATAAAAGTAGTCTCAAGATAGTTTAACCGAAGAATCCTACCTGCCTCATCTAGTGATAAAAAATCCTGCAGTTGTCTGATTAGTCCAATTTAAAATCCAACTAAGCAAGTGACAACAGGCAAATGTATCTGATATAAGAATCCAGAACTAGCTCTTTGTGGACAATATAAGAGGGAACACTCAGGGGCAATGATAATAGGTGTTTCTAAAAAGCGTTCTTAACAATATATAATTATGTAGTGTCCACATAGCCCCACATATCACAATCAAATGCTGCTGCAGAGGCACATCTAGCCTAGCATATCTGTTTATTTAATGCTTACTACCCAGTCTTGTCGTAAAATCAAAGTCAGAGGCAACAGACCTGACTAATGAATGGTTTTTGCCAGACAGAAGTGGTGACCATGTCCCATTGTCATCGCATTGGACTCCCAACTATAAGAAACTCGTTACCCTTTTAATCTTGTTGCTTTATACTTACTGATTTCTGGACTTAGTTGATCTCAGACCAGCTACTAGGACATAGGCTTTATAAATGTTGGTATAAAGGTCAAGAGAATTCATGAAATCTGCAAAAGAATCAAGGAGTCAATTGAAGCTGAAGGTGTTCTTACTAACAATACTACATGATCTGGATAGAGAAGCACGTGTATATCTCAAGTGCCTGCTCACTGCACAACCCTGCCATCTCTCAACAGATGGGTTTTTCGATGGTTTACATCAGTGGTTCTTAACCTGTGGTCCAGGCACCCCTGAAAGTCTGTGACAGCTATTCAGACATTCACAACTGCTTAGAGAATTAAACAATATTAACAGATTAACCATGTGTACATAAATAAAGAAGCATAATGTAAAACAGAATTGTATTCAATGATCTGTAAATGTTAAGGACATGTCAATGGATAGATCTTGACATCCCTAACTGTGAAGCCGGATCCTTTAAGCTCTTGTTATCTCCAAACTTCACGTTATCTGGTGCTTTAATATATCGAGCTCCTGGCACAGCCAGCACTTGGGCAGCCTCTTTTCCGGAACTCATTGCACCGTTTCTGTTAGATGCAACTAACTTTCTGATAGTCGGTGACTTAAACATCCATCCAAATGACACCTCTAGTCACACCAGTACTAATTTTATAGCAGATCTATCTGCCCTAAACCTCACCCTCCACAACGCGGGTCCGACCCATAAGGCGGGCAACCTTCTTGATCCAATTTTCTTCAACCAAGACAACATTGTTTGTAAACCACCGACACCTATCCCCTGGTCTGACCACTACCTAGTGGAATTTACAATAGAAGTGCCGCGACCGGCCATCTTTCATAAAGCTCCATCCGAGCCTAGGATATTAAGGAACTGGAAAAAGCTGGACACTACCAAACTGAATACGCATCTTAACGACACCAGGCCCCTCACAAATATAACAAACATAGAGGAAGCTACAACCATTCACAACTGGCTCAGCTCTGCCATCAACATATGCCTCTCACAGAAAAATAAAAAACAAATTCCACTTCATCCCCCGGCCCCCTGGTATACAGATGCACTTAGACTTGAAAAAATGGCCTGCAAAAATCTAGAGCGCAGATGGCGTGTCCACTATGACCCTGCACAAAAATCATTATATAAAGCAGCCCTTTTGAAATATCATGCTAATTGTGCATCAGCTAGAGCTGAATTTGCCAAAACAACCATTGAGAATGCTCAAAATCGGCCCAAAGCACTTTTCAAAATAGTCCGGGAACTCTCTGGCTCCTCCTGCCAACCGAAAGCACCCTCCCTGGACTCTGCACAGTGCAATGCTCTGGCTGAATTCTTCATAAACAAAATTGACAAAATATATGAAGAGTTCAAAGATTCAACCTCTTCCCCATCACTCCCAAATTCCCTAGTAAGCATATCCAACTGTGAAAATGCTAGTACACACCCTTCCTTAGGACTTTCGGTCCCCCCTCAGCATCTAGCAAACTGGGAGCCCCTCAACCTGTCTTCATTGCACAAAATCATAAAAACTATTAAATCTGGCTCTCCCCTTGACCCCTTTCCCCCCCAAATCCTCCCTTCACTTGACACCCCCTCCCTTACGCTCATCTTAGAGCTCCTGAATTTCTCTTTAAGAGAGGCCAAAGTCCCTAAGGCATGGAAACATGCCATGGTCTCACCTCTTCTGAAGAAAGCCACAGCAGATCCAAACGACCCTTCTAATTTCCGTCCAATTTCGCTGCTACCCTTATTCTCCAAAATCTTGGAGAAACATATTGTCACCCAACTCACCCACTTCACAGAAACCAATCACCTCCTTCACACATCCCAGTCGGGATTCAGGGCAGGTTTTTCAACGGAATCTACCCTACTTGGGGTTTCCGAAACTATACGCCGGCAAGTTGATGATGGGGAGACCGTGGCACTCATCTTACTCGACCTAAGTGCCGCATTTGACACGGTCTCCCATACCATCCTCCTTAACACCTTGCAAACCTGTGGCATTACTGGACCGGCCCTGGCATGGCTAAAAAGTTTCCTCTCCGATAGAACTTTTCAAGTCTTCTCCTCCACATCCTCTTCCAAACCTCACAATTCACTATTTGGGGTTCCCCAGGGCTCAATACTCAGCCCCATACTATTTAACTTATACATCAGTCCCCTTGCCACCTTAGCCGAAAAATCTGGGTTGACGATCTACTCATACGCTGACGACACCCAGATTGTCTATTCACTTTTGGCGAATGCACACTCCAACCCGTCCTCCCTCCATTCGGGCCTTAACAACATTGCCAATTGGATGTTTGAGAACAAACTAAAACTCAATGGAGGAAAGACTGAACTACTTCTGTTTGGAAAACACACTACCCTATGGGGCCCACAACATTGGCCTCCTCAGATGGGACCTACACCCACCCCCTCCAAAACCGCTCGCAACTTGGGCATCATCTTTGATGAACACCTGTCCATGAAACAACAAGCGGTCAGAGTGGCAGCCACTTGTTTCACCATACTCAAGTGGCTCAAGAAAATCAGGTGGATGCTCCCCCAGAATACACTAAAAACCGTAGTCCAAGCTCTAATTACATCTAGACTGGACTGTGGCAACATCTTATATCTGGGGGCATGTAAAGAGGTCACTAAGAAACTGCAAACAGTGCAAAACGAAGCAGTGAGGCTGATATGCATGCTACCAAAAAAATCCCCAACTTCATCTGGTCTTCAGAGTCTCCATTGGCTCCGTATCGAACAACGAGCAAAATTTAAAGCTCTATGTTTCATGCATAGAATCAAGGCTGGCAAGGCCCCTGCCTATTTGAGCTCTTTTGTCCATCAATACGTCCCTCCAAGAATCCTACGTTCCTCGACCCAACACAAGTTCCAGATACCCAGGATCAATCGAGTTAGACAGGGTGGTCGCTCTTTTTCCTATCTGGCCCCCTCCCTATGGAACTCCCTCCCAATTCAGCTTCGCACGAACGACTGTTATCTTCAATTTCGTAAGAACCTAAAAACATGGTTGTTCAACCAATAACTCTGCTCTCAATAGCTCATTATTCCCCTCTTTTTTATTTCGCTCATTTTCATCCTCAGCGCCGGGAAACCTTAGGGTAGCTGTGCGCTCTACAAAAATAAATATAATAAAAATAATAATAATAATATGGAGGCGAAAAATCGAGTTGGTATCGTCAGATTGATTTGTGGGAGCATTGCAAGTGCATAAGACAGAATATAGAATGGTTGATGGGTGGCCTCAATCGAATTTACGAAAGCTCCTACCTTCCCAGTAAATACACTTTTTTTTCTAATATATCTGTTTTTGAATTAAATAAAATATTAAATTGTTTGCGTATTTGTTTACTAAATGCTTGTTTCCATATATGTGTGCATTGTTTTGTGGTTCAAATCATCAGAAATGCTTAGGGAGGGTTTCCCATATTGTATTAATGATTCAGTGGAGGTGTCTCTGAATTCCAATAATGACTAAGTGGGGGCAAGTCTGTAGAAGCCTAAGGTTTAAGAACCAATGTGTTACATAAAGCATAAAACAGGGGCAAGGATACAGCTCTATATCACTCCCAGCTTTACCTCAAAACTCTATGTGAAGGAACCCTCTGTGCCATATTTACTAACACAGGTGGTCATATTCCTCATCAAATTCCAAAGAAAATAACCAACATACTTATCGCTCCATGTCATATGAAAGGTGCCTTTCCTGGTCTCCTTGTATGCATTTATTAATTGATGTATATTTAAAAAATTGGTCAATAGTACTCTGTAGAGAGTGGAAACCGTGCTGGGCATATAAGATGACATGCTTATCATCTGCCCAGTTTGTGAGTCTGCTTAGGATCAATTTAATATTCAAAGGAGGGAGGGTGATCAATTGATCAGTAGGGCACTCTTTACCACTTAGAAAAGTGGAAGGTCCAGTATCAGCTAGTGCCCTCGACAAGCATAGGTAAACAAAGTGGGTTGCTGAACCGTTCCTTAGTGAAGGAATTATGTGTATCTGGCATGACCGGGGGTGTAGATATGACACCTTTGGGCATCCATTTTTTTCTCAAGTCTACCCTCATGCTCATTATTTCACCATCTACTTTTACTTAACTGGAGTAGGATATGACTCAAGCATTACTCTAACACCAACCCCACTGAAATCTGGCAATAGTCGCCCCATGATGTACATTTTTCCTGCAGGCACTATGCACATTTTTGAGCCCAGGACAGTCATATGTATTCACAATATGTTGCTACCTCCTAAAACAATAACAATTAATTAACATACAAATAATTTTACCCTACTTGCAATTTGTTTTTACTTTCTTACTACTGTTGGCCTTCTGCTGCATTATTTGCACTTCAAATATAAGCAGGTGTTCTGCCTTTTTGGCCACTTTCCTCAATTTTAAAGATGTATTTAATTCCCTTATTGAAACTTCATCTAGCTAAGTGTCGAGGAGTGCTGTTTTAACATCTGTGTGAACGAACCTGTTTAAACTGGTATTATAGGTACATTTTCTATGATTATTATCATTATAAGGAGCGAAAGTTTCTTAAGTACTAAATTGCGTTTCCAAATCTGCTACTTATAAATGCTGAGTGGAGCGCATAACAAGTTAGATGATTAGACCTTTGCAGTTAAACGATTAAAGGATTTTAAATGAAAAGAAAAGACATGTTTCTGCAAAACATATCCACGCCTTAAATTCACTCTTCCCTCTTTGTTCAACAAATTCGAGTTGATTTTAGTTATCATTATATTTATTAAGGAGTACAAGTGTATTTGTTCATGTTACAGAGGAGAAATGTGTATCTCTAACATAAATTTATATTACCACTTTGATTATTTCACAGAAGGTGACTCTAGTTAATTTACATCTCCTTGGATTAAAGGACAGTGTCATGACCGGGTCTGCAGGCATAGTAAATTGAATTTGCAAAGAAATAACGCTTTACTACATTTATTTTTCATTAAATCATATTTTCTATTGTTGTGATTTTCTGTGTATGAGGGAGCATTAAGTGTCTATGTGAGCTGTGAGTGCATTATTCTGTGTATTCCTGGATGAGTGGCTACGTTTATCTGTAATATGTGTTGTGGGTGACCTATGAAGCGGAAAACGAAATTACTTTGAATTTCAGTTACGGGAGACAATAGTGAAGGTAAATCTTTAATCTCCCCTTCAGAATCTTATTTGAGGAGAGAGATTCGTTTTTTCTAACGAGGATAGCAAAGATAATAACATACACACTCAGCAACATTTTCAGTTCACACGAATGTTAGCAATTTACCTGTAACAGTATATGAATTCAATATTTCTGTACGGCAGCACTTCACTTTTTGCTACTTGAGTTTATCCAATATAGATACAATTAGTAGACTTTAGTAGCTTGTGTAGATGCTGGGTCTGATTCACAACGGTAAACGTACACTTTTGTGTAAGTTTACTACTTTTCAGTATTCACAAAATTAAACTTGGACCAAACGACTAACTTTACTACTTTTCAGTATTCAGTATAGTTTTTGGCATGCACAGTGGAGGGTTGGCCTTTGTGCCCTGGGGACGCCATCTCCTGAGGCCAAACATATATATTAAGGGAAGGGGGCATGCAGCCCCCCTTCCTGAGCCTTAATTGGCTCCGGGACCCATCACCTTGGGTCAGTACCAATGAAAAGAGATGGGGAGGTCTCAGTGCCCAGCCGGGGCACCCACCATGCACCACATTTTGGGGCCTATGAGCGGAGCCCCAGGGCCCACATAGACCCCAGCCAGCTCCCTGCATGGTGCGGTAGCAGCCATTGCTCCCACTCACAGGGAACAGCTGATTTTTGCATGTGTCCTCCGGGCGGGAGCAACATCTGTTTTGTTTCCCTGCCCACATGTTTAAAACTCCAACAGGCTGGGAACAGACTTACGTGTTTGCCTGAGTTTGGCAGGAGATTTCAAAAGGCTCATGCCAGACAGGAGCAAACACATGTTCCCTTACCCCTGCTGGTGCAGGCAGGGAAACTACTTTGACCCAGCAGTGAGCTTCCTAGTACTTAGTAAGTGAGCCGGCCCTGGGGGATGGTGTCCCTGAGGCCTTTTTTAAAGGTTAGGGAGGTGGGCTGCATTGCCCTCCTCCTTTTTCAACATTTTGGCCCAGGGGGATGGAGTCCCCAGGGCCTAAGTAGGCTTGGGGAAGAAGCTGTGTGGTCCCACTCCCCTTTTTTGTAAATTTGACCCTGGAGGTTAGAGTCCCTAGGACTATCATATGCTCGGGGAAGGAGACAATGCTCTCCCTGCCCTGAATTAAATATACCCAGTCCCTTGGATGGGGTCCATGGGTCCCTAAATTGGCCCTACTGATGCCTCCTCCCATATATTTAGTATAAATGGCGGGCTGCGTTTTAAAAAAACAACAATATTGCCATGATCATGTGGCACCTCTGTGAGACTGCGGCAAACATTGTCAATTTATTTTACATTTTGGCCCCAGAGGTTTACCACTCAGGATTCCCCCACAGGGTCTGAGGTAGCAGGGTATCCCTGCCGTGCCCCCTTATATTATTACTCCAGGGCAGTGATAAAGTCCTGTAATGGCTGCCAGTAAAATTTTTCTCATGTTGCTGGCAGCCAATCAGAGTGCTACTCCCGCAGGAGTCTGCTCCCACAAGAGGTACTTGGCCCCAGGGGAAAAAAAGCTCTATAGACAAATCAGAAGGCTCTATTTTTCTAAAATTAGGTTACTGAGACTGTTGCAAGTGTGCCTTTAAACCCAAAAGTCCAGGTATACAAATATTTTTTTATCTTAACTTTTCAGAAACGAATGATCATATTTGCACCTAATCGCACAAAGCACAATCTGGGCACCAACGCCAATATTTCTGCAAATTTTGTGTAATTCCATTCAGCAGTCTTTGTAGTAGTGCTGCTTAAAGAAGTCTTTGGAAAATGCTTGGAAACATTTGCTTTTTTTCTAACCTTCTGTTTGACAGCTCACTCTGAACATTTCCAGGAAGCAACTGAAGTAAATTTGCTTTTTTGGGGGGAAAATTTTTGTGAAGATCCGTCAAAGCAAACTAAAAAACACCTTGTCTTTGGAAAATAAATTCTAACTATAACTGCTCGAACTATACCTTCCCAGGGGAGATGTCCACTGGGTAATACATATATAAAAGCACAGTTTAAAGTAATGTTATAGTTAGATGAATACATCAGTGACAACATTAGCCTTTTGAACCCAGTATGTTTTAAATATAAAAATATATATACCTATTCATATATTAAGCCTCTACATTCAGCATAGGACAGATTCCATAAGGACTGCACAAAATAAACAGTAGGAGGAGGAATTCATCCTGATCACATTGGACGTTACAAGTTTATACATGTGCATGAAACATCAATATGGCTTATTGCACTTGAATTCATTTTGAAAAGCAGGTCACTAAAATATCAGTAACACAATGTTATGCTGCTACAACTGGTATCCTTCTGTATCAACAATAATATCTTTTTATTTGCAGAACAGCTATAATTCCAAACAAAGGGGACCGCCAGGGGCCCTTGCTTCACCCCCAGTTATGTAAATCTTTTCATAGGCTGGTGGGAAAAGCACGTGGACTGGGCAGAGTCCAATGAACAGTGGGTGGAAAAGGTCAACTCAAACATCATAATTTTTTTAAAAGCAGGTCACTAAAATATCAGAAACACAATACTATGCTGCTACAACTGGTTTTCTTCGGTCTCAACAATAATATCTTAATTTCCAGGATAGCTACACATCCAAATACGGGGACCGCCATGAGCACATGCTTTGCCCCCAGATATGCAAATCTATTCGTAGGCTGGTGGCCTGGGTGGAGCCCACTGAACAGTGGGTGAAAAAGGTGACCCTATGGGCCAGATATTTTGCCGATCTTTTTATTATCTTGTGGGGCACCCAAGAGGAGGCTGAAAACTATATTGCCATCCTGAATGAGAATGAATCGGATTTCAAGTTTTCGAGTCATATTGACAAAACAGAAGTGCCATGTATGGATTTATTGGTGTTTGTGAAGGAAAGTAAACTGTGCACCAAGCTTTATGGAAAGGCAAGAGCAGGCAATACAATTTTGCATGTGCAAAGCCAACACCCGCACAATTTAGTGGTCAGCATCTCCTATGGGGAGGTTCTGCGTGTAAAGCACAATTGTTCTTTGCTCTATGACTTCAGAGAGGCCAAAAGAGAGTCTTGCAATAGATTTGAAGAAAGTAGATATTCGATGACTGTTTTGAAGGATTAAGTCCATAAAGGTCAAGAGATGAATAGACAGAATTGTTTAACTCCCAAGGGTAAGACAATGGGGGAGGAGACCATTACAAGAATGATAATACATATTTGGGGTAAACTACAGGCGGACACTAACCCAGGAAAAGTGTTATCAGAAAGACCTGATATAACCTACTGAAAAAGTACATCATTAAGCGATTTGTTAGTACACAGTCATTATACAGAAAACCCAATGTTGAAACCAGAAGTAAAGGGATCTTTCCATGTGCCAGATGTAAGGCATGTACAGCAGTACTAAAATTAAGGATTTTGAGAATCTTGGCCAAAAAGAGTGGAGGAAGATAAAAAACTTCTCAATTGCATTTCCAACTTTGTCATATATTGCCTGGTGTGCCCATCCGATAAGAAATACTTTGGGAGTACTGTCCACCCCATCAAGAAGCGGGTATTGGAACATGCTTGGGCAATATCCAATAAAGATGACACATACCCAGTATCAAGACATTTTGCTGATGTACACCATACCAGAAGTGATTTATTATGTTTTTATGCCTTGACCAAATATCACACAATGATAGAGGAGGTGACAGGGTGAGATCCCTCAGGTAACTAGACTCCAGATACATAGTTGAGCTAAAGACCTGTACGCTGTGGGGTCTCAACAGCGAAAAGGAGCTAAGGACCCATATTGGTTGATAGCAAACAAGAGGAAGTTTATCTAACAATTAACATCCACGTAACATTGCACTGGGTACAATAGCTAGACTCACCACCATTTTGAATCTACAGAAAACCTTTCAGTCTGTTTTAGTTGAAGTGCAATGTAATTGGAGGAAAGTTGAGCCAATATGTCAAAACTCTTTCAAGGCATGATAAATTAAATTTGTGGTATTTTTTTTATTATCAATATGAGTATCATCCCCTTCAGGGATTGTTTTTCATGGTTCCTTTTTTTATATTTTACCAGTAAATAAGGCTCATTGAGAGCTAATTTGTGCACGTGTTGTTAGAAAAATGAATTGTAAACAATGCAGAAACAGGGGATTTATATATGGGGGAGCAACTCAAGCCCATTAAAGGTGAGGTTGGTGAAATTGACATGTTTTGGGATTTTCCCTATAATAATATATTATATTAAATATGTAATGAATTGTAGATAACATATATGTGTTTGCTTCATTTATCTTTACTGTCTACATATTGAAAAGAAAAAAAAACTTAAATGGAGACATTATAAAATGGGCGCTAGATTAATTATGGTTTTGTGTAAGGCAACATTTGCAGCCCATCATTTATGTTTATACAAATGCAGCTGCCCACTGAAATTCACATAAGATAAAATGAGGAACAGGAGAAATGTTGACTGACATAGGAAAGGCCAGGAGGCTGGAACGTGTTAGTCAGTTTGTTGCAAGCGAGTAAAAATACAAAACTTGAATCCAGAAAAAGAGTGCACGACAATCCTTTGGAAATCAGTATATGTATATACATGTGATCAAGGCCGTTGATTGGCCGAAACGTGTCATGGCGGCATGGTGTTGTACTAAATAAACACTGCATCAGCACATCAATTGGGTCTACTCTTGTTTTCTTCAAAAGAAGTACTGTACGAGCTTTCTTGAGATATATATATATATATATATATATATATATATATTTCCTTTCAATACTAGTTGTCTCTGATGATGATCCTCCTAATATTAGAGTACCCAAACGTCGACTGCTCACACTGACCCTATAATGGACATGTAATAAGATTGGGCTGTTCTAACATTTTATATATTGGGAAATTCACGAATGACTGTGTTTTTCTGTTATTTGGTAGTAATTGCCTGAGATGCTCAAATAAAGGACCTACCTTTTCCTTTGTCTTTACCCACATATTGTTTGATTATGCAATAAAAATAAAAAGATGTAAATATGAGACAGAGATTTTGACATTTGTGATACTAACAATTGGGTTTATTCTAAATCAAGTTAGTTTTTTGTAGGGACCAGGGTTATTTCAAAATAGCCTGTACCCATGGTCCCTATGCACCCATGTGTTCCCTTTTTTGTTTGTACTGCAGGCCCACTGGTAGCATTTAATTTACAGGCACTTGGTACATGTAGTACCATAAACTAGGATCTTATAAGTAAATTAAATATGCCAATTGTACCATGTTTTAGGGAGAGAGTACAAGCACTTTAGCACTGGATATCCGTGATAAAGTGCAGAGGCCTAATGCCAACACAAAGGAAGTTCCGAAAACTAGAGGCGTGAAGCCAAAATGTTTGGGGGAAAGACCTCACCAAGTGTGACAGGTCTAACATCACTCCTAACCGATCTATGTTCTTATCCCAATGACTTCAAAAGTTCTATTGTTCTCAGGTCAACATACCTTCTTTGTAAACATTAATTTGCCTTTTCCTTCTTTGTGTTTTCCTTTTTGATCCCCTTAGCATTTGTCTTCTGTTAAGCTAACTCTTCATTGATATTATGGTTCTGATCTATATTTTTCCCTTTTATTTAATGCCCTTCCTTCACTGGTAAACTCCCCTTCTAAACTTTGGGCTCTAAAACCAAAATCCCTAATCTGCTACTACTTGCCAGAGTAGAATGACACACCGATAAAATCATCTACCACATGATTTTGTTTCAAGAACATAATGAAATATTTTTTGCTACTTGAAGACTTGCATGAATTTCCTAACTCTGACCACAACACCTGTTACCGCTGAGGCATCTAGAAAATTGAACTCATAATATTTTTTTAACAGCACCACTTAATGTGTGCAGATCTTTTATACCTCGTTCATGATTACAACTACATCAAAAATACCTTACAGATAGCAAATGACAATATCTTGTTAATCCTTAATTGCTGAAACTAACATCTTTGTTAACAGGCACAGAAAAATATCAACATTCCAGCATCACATCAGAATATACATTTATTTTGAAATTTGCTTTCCAAATCCTATTTGTACTTCCAAAGCTAATAGCCCCCAGGTCTTTACTTTGTCTGTAACAAAGAATACATTACTCTCTCCCAGCTTACATTTGAAATTTCACTTTTTCATTCCTCTACCTTTTCTCTCATCCATCTTCCAACTCCTCATGAAATCCTTACAATCTGCCATGCCTCTTGCACTTATTACACCCTTACAAAATACCCTTTTTGTTAGGTTTAACACTCAAGCTACACATACTGTGGTTGAAATTGATCCCTGTTGCAAAATGCAGAACCTCTCTTTTAATTACTGTATTTTCTGGCGTATAAGACGACTTTTTAACCCCTTAAAATGTTTTCGAAAGTCGGGGGTCGTCTTATATGCCGGATACCACATTTTTACGAGTGGAAGCAACGCTCCACCGACTTTGAATTTGAAGCAAAGATCAAGTAGAACCAAGTCAGCACCCACGAACCCTCCAATATGGCCTCTGGGCTCTTGCTTCACTCGCGCGTTCACACTCCCTGTGCCGTAGCAGATTGTGGCACTCTGTTCGGGGCCCACCTCATGCAGTCTGGCGTCTTCTCTCCCAGATACTGATACTCCTTATATTACAATCCCCTCTAGCTGTACTACGGTATTTACCGTATGCGATTTTATATAGCGCGGACTTTACCCGAAGGTGTCTGCGCGCTTCACAATAGGACCGGTAATGATACATGAAGAGAAAATTACCGGTACAACAGAACAAATAACAAATACAAACGTTACCGGTACATGAATCAAAAATTGCACATGATTCGAAAATAGTGCACAGTCTCTTACAGTCCCGTAGTGCCGTAGTGCAGATGGGAGAGGGTCTCACGGGGCATTTCGGTATTTTCTCACTGCGTGTTCAGCCTAGAGACACAGCGGCACATACGCTGATCTGGCGTCTCTCTCTCCTTCCGATGTGGCCATAAACCTCACGTTCATCGGAAGGAGAGGAGCGTCAGTACCGTACGTCATCTCCTCAGTTCATGGGCATTGAAAGGGGACTGCAGAAGGTTCCTGCCGGCAATACAGTACCGGTACATAATGTTTGGAAGTGTTGGAAGTGGGGGTAGTCTTATACGGCGAGTATAGCACGAAACCTACATTTTATCAAGAAAAGTAGGGGGTCGTCTTATACGCCGGGTCGTCTTATACGCCGGAAAATACGGTATAATAAGTATGCAGTGCACCGTCTACTCAACATGGCCCTCTACTCACCTATATGATCTCTCATAGACTTGATCGTGACATTCTTCCTTAAATCCTAAATGCTGTGTCTACCACATAGGACTCTCTTTTCACAGATGTGAGATTGCTCATCTCATAGAACACACACATACATACATACACTCATTTAGAACTGCAGAGTACTTTTTCATAGGTAAGTCAAAACCCCTCCAAATCCTCCCAAGACAAACTATAGACCCTTACCCTTTAGTGACACATATAATCAAACAAACAGAACCTTTGATCATATCTCTAAGAGAGTAATAGAGCTATTACCTCTCGCCATTAATTCAGAAAATGTGTCAAACACATGCAGTCCCATGGAGACTTTGCATTTATACTCCTAATCTAAAACAAAAAAAAGGAGAAAACTGATACTTATTCATGGGGTACACAATTAGGAATTTATTCCTCATCCTGATTACTTCTTTCCATTTGAGTGACACTGTGTAAGCAATCTTCAGCTGTCTCCCACACAACCTCAGGTCAGCCATCGAATATAGAATAGAAATCTCAGTCCTGATGACTTCACATAATCTTGACCTCGAAGGAAATAACCTATCTATTCTCCAAGAATGCTTTATAATCTGTCTTGATAGCTAAGGCAAACTTACCAATGGGTGCTATTCATGCATCCTACTTCAGGACTATGTAAGATTCAGAGTAAGAAGCTATTCTCTACTTTCCAGTTCCATATTATCTATATTACCCATGAGAGGTACTTAAGCTTGTTAATTGACTCAGTGATCTCATGACAGAAAACCTTTTTGAGACCCAAATAACTTTTTCCTGGGAGACTTTAAGTATCATTTCAGTAAATTCAATACATGCCATCCCTCAATTTTCCTCATTCCGGTACAGCTATGAACACACCTAACTCTGATTAACCCATTGTCAAGTGAAAGGCTCCTTATAAAATCTCAAATTGTTTAGGCAGTATTTGTTAATTGTGAATGCCAAAAATCCCAGTGCACTTGTTGAATCCTTTCCTGATTTTAATTCTCACTCATTTGTACAAAATTCTTGGTCAATCAACAACCAAAAGTACAAAACAATGTATAAAAGGCTTAAAGGACATTAACGTAATACATAGGGAAAAGCTTTGAATTAGGCATCTTCAGACTTTGTAGGAATGTCATGCACATTTGGAATCAGCCCATAGTACAGCCATTCAATGACTGGAACTTCTTTTGTCATGAGTGACAACATTTTTCTTTTTTATCTCTGAGTCTACATTGGAAATTTATGAGCACCAAGACATGAAATAGTCCTTCTCCACCCATAACTATTACAAGCTGCACTCTGACACTCTAAACATCCGTTATGTGAAGATTAGGATGAAAGTGTAGTCCAGGAACATGGGATATAATGATGTCTGTCAAAAACCTGGAAAACAGCAACTGAAGTATTGTGAGACTAACATACCTGGACTGTTAAGTATGTAACAACAAATCTGTCATTCTGTCTGCCTATATCAGTACTGGCATTACATCATCATATGTGCACAAAGGACAATCTTATAAATGTGCTGTATATTGCTATGTAGAATCTTTATACAAACATTACTTCTACTTATTGCTAGGATAACACACCTATAATAGAGTGAGTGAGTTTGTGTGTGTATGGTATTGGGAATGGGCGATTGGATGAATGCAAGAATGAATTCATATTTAGATAAATGGATGCTTAATTCCATGTGCTCACTCTGCCATCCATGCACACACTCCCATTAGTCAATGATATCAGTCACTCATCTTTTCATTCATGAATCTGTTCATTCGCCCAGTGACCCATTCCTTCAAAAGCCCACTCTCCCATTGGCAATACCACACACACACACATACCATAATTAATAAAAAGGCACATTCAGTTATAAGCTGGACTAAGTGATTTTGCCATTGCTTGATAACTATTGTATTTAAGATAAAAACATGTTCAGAACTATAGAATTTATATTGAGTTTATATAGAGTTTATTTTCAGCTATGAATAGCTAGCTCACTTGCTCCAGCTGTACAAACATTGATAATTAAATCCTGAATTCTAAAAAGAATTGCCTTTATTCTGCTATGCAAATTACATGTCATAGGTCTGAAGGCGCATGAACAAACAAATGAAGTGTGTCTTGGACCGTTTGTCCACACACATTTTATCAAAGCACCCAGGAATATTTTATTTGCTTTAAGCTTAACTCTAGAGAGAATTACATCTCTGTTGTGATATGTGGTACTTGTGTAATCCACCATCTTTCCCGAGTAATACTCTGTGTGAAATAGTTTTGTTTTTTTACATTATATTACCCAAATATTCCAATAGGAATATGAAGTGTACCAATCTCCATACCAATACACTTGTTTTTCTAGGTAGTTTGCGTGCTGCATTGTAGAGAGGTTAGTAATGCCCTTGCCTCAACATTGGTTTGATTTTCTTTTACTTCATACCATTAAGTTTGGTACTATTTATCACTGAGTTTAGAATTTACCTTTTTGTTTTTTTCTCATTTTCACCTACTTTGCTCAAGGGATTGTATAAAATGATCCTATCTAGTGACAAAGAAGGTACCCTCTGGGTAATTCACTACAAATAACTTCATGCATAGTTTTAAGAAGCGTGTTGTAAAGTATTAAATACCCAACATATTACTGCACAAAAGAATTAAAAAAGCACAAGGTTAGTCTAGAATTACTTTTGAATAATTTGCATTGATAATTAAACCTTGTGCCAAGGCTGTGTTTGTAAACTGTAAGACCTGATCACCTTGGGGTGGTCTTCCCCACAAACATTTTATCAGACACAAACCTTCCTGTTTTATGCATGAAAGTTACCCCCTAAGTAGGCCATGGACAACCCAAAGGGCAGGGTGCAATGTATTTAAAAGGCAGGACATGTTGTCTTATGTTTTATTTGTCCTGGTAGTGAAAAACTCCAAAAGTCATTTTTTACTACTGCAAGGCTTAACTCTCCCATAAGAGAGCATTGGGATTACCTTATTTCATTTTACATGCAATTTCCAATTGGGAAGAAATAGGACCTCAAAGTCTGGTACCTCTGTAATTAAGTAAAAATTAATCTATGTCTAATTCATTTCGAACAACATGAGGTCAAAACGACCTCCACGGCCGAGTCTAATTCATTACCACAGTCATGGGTAAAATACTACCCCGATAAGCCATTTATGTAGTAATTGTAAATCAATGTATTTTCACTGTATTTAAACAGTGGTGTGATTCCATTAATGCCATCATCTTTAAACATCTACAGTCCTGATGATGGTCTCATTGACTTACAGCTAGAGAGACCAAAACATCGACGTAGTGTCCAATTTCCTTTAAGAAAACCATTGCAAAATGTGCTATTTGTAACCTAGTTCTGCTTTGTTAGACATTTGTAAATATTGTGTATAGGAATTGGACAGCCAACGCATTGACTTGTGGTCCCTCTGGATATATAAAATTAATTTGGAACCATGTTCAATGTGTTTCTGAGATTGATCTTGTGTGAATCCCTTTGTATATACACAATATACACTTTTAAGTATTAAATATTAATCTAAACATCTGCTCCTGAAAAAAATTAATCTTTAAGTAATAATTATTTTTCTGGACTGACTTGAATAATTGTTATTTAATTAGTGATGTCATAACTTGACATATTGAATTAAATAACATCTGATAAATGTATTTGTGCAAATAAATCCTTTGCGGGCACTCTTTTTTACTAGTTTACTTTTAGAAAGTTGGCATATTTATGCTTTAGCCATTTGGTGCCTGCTGTCTGTCTCTTATCACTTGTCCTGGGTGGGTTACAGTTAGGCTTTGTGTTTTACCCCCACACAGCCACACACAATGGTAAATTAGGTGTGACATGATGGACCCAGCCTCACTTACACCTGAATAGGCGGTGTGCTGTCCCCACAAAAATGGCTGCATACCCCCCTGTAGTGAGTCTGGAGCAAGGGCTGGAAGGGCAGGAAGGGAGGACCTCAATGTCCTTCAAAGGCCTGTCTTATAGCACAACTGGCTATAAGTATTAGACCTCAGACTCCTCAGACTCCACCACTTCATTACACTTCTGGACCTGTGAAGATGGCAAGAAAGTAGGACTGGTGTGCTGCTTAAAGGACTGCCACTATGCTGGACTGCTGTTTTGCTGTACTCCTGCCTTGCTATGCTGAACTTTTGCCTGGGGGAGGAGATTGGGCCTGTATCACTTGAACACAGAGGGACTCCGAGGGCTAGTTGGCTGGCCTTCTCATCTGAAGTCTCAGGGACAATAACAACTTCTAACCACTCTGCCTCTGCAACTAGACTCTGCCATCTGTGACTTTACCTTGCCAAGTGATGCCACTTCAGTACTGGACCCTTGGAAGTAGGCCAAGGTGCTTTTCCAGCGGAATGGACGCATTTTCTTTCTAGCCATTCATCCCCAAGCAGAAATGATGCACCTCCTCCGCTGAGTGGCGCATCTTCACCCACAATTGATGCCTCACCGGTACACTTGCCTCTGGGATCAACTCATGACCTTCGGAACTGCCAATGTGTGATGCTTTTCCTGGTACAAGCTTGTCACATCTCTCGTCAATGGCAGCCTCAACAATGATTCCAAATCCCCACATGGCAGCTTCACTGCTCATCAGGACCCATTTATCATCTCCACTATGCCTGTCATCCTCGATGCCAGACTTCCCATAGCAAACCCAGTCCACAGGATTCTCAGGGCCGATGCATCAGCACCGCCCACCATGGCCTCATCACATTTCTGAACTGACACATTGCCTGGGCTGTGCTACACTTCTTTTACACAGATCAATACGAGCGCTTCTCACCCAAGATTAAGGTTCTTTTGTTCAGCAGGCCTAACTGGGTCCCTGTAGCTGGCCCACGCTCCCTCAAGGTCAGCCTGAACTTTTGACTTTGTCCCAGCCTGGCATGACCAGATATCCCAAATAGCACTTTTTGCTTCTAAGCTCTATATTCCCCAATAAACTACTTGTTGGATTTTTGTAGCTTTGGTTTTGTTTAATTTAGTAAATTGAGTTCTATTTTTCTAAACTGGTATCCTTTTGCAGGGTGTTTTCACTGTTTTACTGTTTGAAGTGTTGCACACATACTTTACATATTGCCTGTAAGGTTAAGCCTGACTCCTCTGTGTCATGCTACCAAATGGTGAACACTGGTTAATATAGGGTTTGTCTGCCTCTTACCCTGACTAGGATTGTGGTTATTGCTTAACCAGGGCTTGGCCCCAGTCAACCAGTAACCCAATTTCTACCATAAACCACCTATCATTGAGTGGAAACAATGGGCACCAGAAAATTAATAATATTTACAGCATCTTGGCCAAAAGAGGTTTTGTTTTATTTAACACATTCAGACTAAGATACTTAGTGTCATGACATGATGACATGTGTCAACACAATGTCCCAATCAATGATCCAGCTGACATGCAATTCTATCTGCCTAAGTACTGCTGTGCATACCATTCTTTATTTTTAAGAAACCATAGGGTTGTCAAGGAGTGCGTCTTTTCAAATTAATAAAGTATCACCCCCAAAAACTTAATAGCAATGTTTCTCACGGTTGTGTATGATCCTAACAACAGATTCATTATAATGAACCTGTTTTTGAGCCCCCTCTGCAAAGTTATAATAATCATTTTATCAGAACAATGTAAATATCAAACATCTGTACTAAAAGCAAATGTTTAAATATATATTTGTTAATTTAAAGCGCTAGTAAGCATTGAATAGTCCTTGCAAATTAAAAGTTTGTGAATTATACTGATTCCTTCATGCCTCCTCATGTTTAATGTGGTAGTGACATGATGTATCGGACATAAACAAAAATGGGTTGATGATATTGGCAATCAAATGTTTTGAGCTAGCCATATTGCAACTGCTGATATGATGTATAGGACATAAACAAAAATGGGTTGATGATATTGGCAATCAAATGTTTTGAGCTAGCCATATTGCAACTGCTATATTCCAAATGTAACATTCGGTTAGCCCTGGGTGCTTTAGAAGAAAAATATGGAAAAAGGATTATATGGCTTAAGTGAACATTGCATTGAAATAACACAAAACCATAATGGATATACAATTTCTATTAAAAGGGAAAACAAATATGCTTCTTCTTATTTTGAAAATACCAGCTTCTTTTTCACTCTCAATAATCTTGTGAGGTAACCAACCAGATATTTTACAAGAATGTGTAGGACTCTTGTAATTTGTAAGTGATGTACAGTATGTAACATTGTTTTTAATATATGTTACCATTTCACATTTACACTTGGGAAGTTGTGATATATCTGCACAGCCTCATACATTGTGTTTGCAATGTCCCACCCATCTTCTAGATAATTGCGACACTTATCAATATCTTAATGTATTTAACACCATTGATGCTAGTGTTATTTTCTCCTGTGCTGACCTTTTGGTTCTTCCATTGTTCATGACGAGCTCAGCTCGTCATGAGTGTATGGAGGTGTACATCATGACGAGCTGAGCTCGTCATGAGCGTCGAAGGAGTTAAATACTCAAAATCATAACCTGCATATAATATCCATAATCAGACAGCTGCTGCAAAGTACTTGAATCTTCGTTTAACTAGTTGGAGTATTATGCTACATGAGGTTGAAATTTACTACAGGTGTCAATGATAGAGTTACACATTTGAGAACAGGTTACCTCGACATATATAAGATGTCTGCCCTAATCTATAATATTATTTTCTATACCAAGATCATTTTAATAGGTTTATCATTTAGGAATCAACTGCAAACCTTGAAAGTGGTAATGTTGAAATGCACTAAATAAAATGAAATATAAAAATGTTTTAAAAACTAAGACAATCTTCAAAGCCCCTACACTACGAGTAGCCAAAACATCTTAATAAGTATTCAGTATAGTGGGCAATTCCACAATTCAGTGTTGACGTGAATTGTCTCTGACGAAAACACATCAGACAATTTTAAAATCCATGTCTGAACATAGCCATTCTTTTCTGAATGTGATGGTTTATTAACAACTGTCCTTAGGTTGCTAATATATACCAAATTTTGGGCAGAAATAAATAATATAATGTTGGTTTATATTAGCAAAAGATATAAAAATACCATTCCAGGACTAAGTTGTACTTATTGTGCACCCATTTTAGATTCCTAAAAGCACACTTATGAATACCATGACTAGGAATGTACTTCTGTGTATTCTAGAAATATTTTACTTCAGATCCTCATAAAGAACAGTATATAGGAGCATAATCATATAATGCATCCCTTGGCCCACTTATTATATTATTATATTACCAAGGATACCCATAAGACTTATTTTCATAAAGATAAAAGCAATGCTCATAGTACACATTAGTAACACCAATGGTTTGAAGAGAAGCAAAGTGATTAAAATCCAGAACGCCCGTAGAACTTTCTTTTCCCTCTAATGCAAAATTTGGAAATTAAACAAAACAAAAAGATAAATTGAGAATTCCAAAACATAAATTAATGTAAGACAAGTGTTTGTCACCACATTAAATATGTACATTTCATTTGGTGTATTATAGCCTACCTTTTACAGGCATGCTGAAAATTCAGACATTGACTTCCTCAGATTGGATCATGCAGAAGAAGGTCCAAGCATAAGGTTTAGGATCAGAAAGTTCTGCAAATGTTCTCCAGTGGTTGAAATGGCAAATGCACACATGGAATGCAACTATAATTCATAGAATAGGTTAGCTGTGTATCCATTACTCGAGTAAATACACCTGGATGATTCATTGTGTTCATCAACAACTTTCCAAGGAAGTTGTTGGTAGAGCAGAAGCAGAGTGATCTGCCAGAAGTAACCCAGCTTCAGCTCAGTTTTGAGAGCCATGGTTTGAAGAAAAAGTAGCATTGATTATGTGTCAGGTATAATGTATGCAGGGTGGGCGTTCCCCCGTAAAAAGCCTTGTAGAAGTAGCATAGGGAAATCTATCAGATTTCACTGTGCCACTTCTAGGACGCCACAATGACGCAGGCACATTTAACATGAGACTTGGCCATGTGTAATGACATATTGCTGGCGTTGTGTCGTTTTTGCCAAACACTCCAGCAATGTGTCATTACTGCGCCTATAGATATGTCAGAAAACATTAAATTAAAGATTAAAGATTAAAGATATTCCTCCCCTCATGGTGTACCCCAGGGGTCAATCCTTAGTCCTCTTCTTTTTAATTTATATGTTACACCTTTGGCTTATGTTGCACAATGTTCTGGATTAAACCTTTATACTTATGCTGATGATTCACAAATTGTTTTTTCAAATAGATCCCACTGTTCCTTCACCTCTGCAAGCTGGCCTTAGCGAAATATCTGGATGGATGAATCGCAACCTGCTTAAGTTAAATGGCGGAAAGACTGAGGTTCTGGTCCTTGGAAATAAACCCGACCTCTGGAACCTAAGACATTGGCCTACTGCCATGGGTCCCTTACCTACTCCGTCTGAACATGTGCGAAATCTGGGAGTAATTATCGATAGGGGACTATCCATGAAAGATCAGGTCAACAAAGTTGCAGCCACCTGTTTTACCATCTTACGATGGCTACGTAACATCTTTTGGATACTCCCCGATAACACCCAGAGATCCGTTGTGAATGCCTTGAAACCTCTAGGTTGGATTACGGCAACGTGCTCTACCTGGGGTCTGCCAAGGCCAGCACACGGCGCCTTCAGCTGGTACAAAATGCTGCAGCTCGGCTTCTCTGTGGCTGTCGGAAACGTGACCTTATTACAGAACGCCTGAGGGAGCTGCTTTGGCTCTGTGTTGAAAACCGGATAAAGTTTAAAGCATTGAGCTTTATGCATAAGATTAAAATTGGATCAGCTCCCCTTTACCTTCAGGCCCTTGTTAGCCCTTATCTTCCTGCTCGCTCACTTCGTTCCTCATCCCATCATTTCTTCAATGTACCGAAGTTTAGACTCACCAGAATGGGCGGTGGTTCCTTTGTGAACTTAGGACCCAGACTGTGGAACTCAATTCCCTTGGCCATTCGGATGGAAAACTGTCATATGCGATTTCGCAGAGCGGTGAAAACCTGGCTTTTTGATCTCTAAATCTTCTGCCTGGTGTCTTGTGCCTCTGTCTTTCAGCGCCGGGAAACCCTTATGGGTAGCTGTCGCGCTCAATAAATTCAATTAATAAATAAATAAATAAAAAATAAATTAAATATGGTGCATCCATCGTGTCACGAGGAGGGCGCAGTGAAACTGTTGCATCACTGTTTTCACGCATCAATGCAACAGTTTTCATAAATGAGGACCATGATGTCTGAAATAGAGAGATTTCATTGATGTTTGATCTTGCTGCAGGATACTGACACAATTTACGGCCTCATTACGATGTCGAGCAGGAAAGCCTCGTCCCAACAGTCGGAATGTCCTAGACTGTGTCAGAACCCTTCCAACTGACTCGGTCGGTTTACAATCTGCCTGACTGATTACGATGTTTGTGGTCGGAATGTAAACCTCGCGAATCGTATCCGACTGGCTCTCAGAGAATGGAGCTCTATGGACAATGTTTCTGATCGACTGATTATGATGTCTATTTCCAACAGCCTTTCCGAGTTAGCCTTTCTGACACATAAAGGCTGTTGGAAAGTGACTTTGGGCCCCCTAGCAGAGCCCTCTTCATCCGGTTGGGGGCCGAGGGGGTACCTAAGGGACTGCCTGTAAAACCCTGCATTGTGTGACTGGAACCTTGGGGTGCTTGTCACAGGGGCAGGGTTTTACACACATACACAATTTCCTCATAGGAGCCTGAATTGTTGGTCATAACACGGGCTACCATATGAAACAATAGGATTCCTACCGAACAGTGTTCCGTTGCACTGTAATCGGTTAGGCGAAACCGTCGACTGAGAGTCAGTCAGTTCTCGAATCCGATACGGTGTCAGGCGGAAAGTTTACGCTCCACATCGTAATGAGGTCATTAGAGTCTGAGAAGGAATTGATGGGTCAAAAACGTAGAGAAAGAGAAAGATGGACTAGTAAGAAGAACTCTTAATTTGGATGTTGCATTTGCTAACCACTGAGCTCTGTAATGTTATGCATTCCTTTCATTTTATGTTTTAGTTATTTTGCTACACTTATGTTTTGCCATGCTAAATGTTTGTATCATATTGAATTGAAGCATTTGTATAGTACTTCATATCTCTTACAAAGTTGCAAAGTCATCTGATTCTCAATTACTCCAGGGCACTGTTTCAGTAGTATGTGGTGGCAATGATGTTTGTTGCTGTATGGCATATGTGGGAGATGTTGATTGAGGTCAGTAAGGTCAGAGGCAAGCTCCAAACACGATGCAACGGGTGGTGCTGCACTTACGCATTACGTTTTGTGAGAGTATGATGTTACGGTCAACAACTATGTTATGATATAGGGGGATGTTTAACTGTTGTTATGTGCATGCATTTTAAGGGCATTTGTACTCTATAAATGTACTTTATGTTTGGTTATTTATGTCTGCTTTGATATGCATGGTTGTATTTTGTTCCGCAAGTTTATACATGGCTATGTTATGTTAGTTTAAACCCTATACAATCTTTATATCTGCCATGCCACTAGTGGGGCCATACATGTGATAAGAGTGAACACTGGGGATGTTATTGATGGCATAATGTAGTACTGTTGGTATACGGAGTCTTTAAAGCAGGATGAAGGGCATGTTATGTTATGTTGTCTTGTGTTATTTAGAAAGTGGTTTGTGGTCATTTTAGTGATATGAATGAGCATTAGGTTTGTATACTTCTTTTAGTGGTGAAGTTATGATGAAGGGTCTTATTAGTGGTATAAGAGTTATTTGGTTTTAGGGTTTAGTAAAGCAGGTTTATTGCCATTATGTTATGCTTAACTGAGAAAATATATACTATGTCATGTTATTTTGCAATCTTATGCTATTGTATTTTATGTGTTGTATTAACTATTTAAAAGTGTCTTTGTATACCTGCTGGTAAAATCATTTTAGTCTATCGAAAGTGCATTGGGCATGATCCATTGTGTAGGGATGAGCTTACGAGGGTCCTTATTGCCAGTGCAAGGGTGATAATCGGTTTTGTAAAGTAGCCCACTGTTCAGAATGGTGTGGGAGCTAATGATGCTTCGAAGCTTTTCATTCGTTTGATTAAAGCATGTTCTCTCACTTTGGTGACTGGTCTGAACTATGGACAGTTGATTGAGGTTAGGTAGCAGCATTGTGTGCAATGTTTTAAAGCTTAGTAAAGAGACATGACTATTGGTAGTGTAGGCGATGCTGGACTGGCACACTGATTTTCTTCACCATCTGGATTATTATTTTTTTTTGCATTTTATAATTTGGTCAATATATAGTTCCACATTTTTTTGTTGTTACTTCATTAATGCAAATTCATGTGAATCATGCATAACAGAAATCCATAAGATATCCATTTGAAATGTGCTTTGAATAATCATAAAACTGTTTCTATTTATTCTTAGGAGGCTTTATTTCTTATCCATGAACTCATGGTTGGAAAAGATTCCCACCACTGCTGCTTCTATCTTTAGTGCCAACACCCACTTACATAAGACAGATGGAATAATGTCTCTTGAATGCCAACATAGCTGGATTCTTATTATGTTCATTGCATTAAAAAAAGTCAAATATGTTCCAGAACTACCTCTATCATAACATTAAAATATATTGTGCTTACCTTAACATCATTTCAAAATACTTCACCCAGATATTCGTCCACTCTTAAGCCATACCTTCTAAAGCTGAAATCAGTTGAAAACATCTGTACTGCCTTGCCCAAAACATTTGCACTTACCCATATATGAATCTATACACACCTTCAATTTACTCTATGCAAGATGCAACCAATGCTTCAGAAAATATTGTTGTTTCTTAAGTGCTGATGTCTTTAAGACTTTATGAAGCAGCTTTCCACCCAGTTTCATCTGTTTGAATATATCACAAGCCAGCATAATAATTTCTTCTGATTTATATTGTATTTAAAACCTTCCTGATTTTCTCTAACCATTTTTTTACCGTTATTAAATCTCATACCCACACCCAAGAAACAAATCTACATCCTTTTAAAGTTGTTTGATGGTACGGAGAGTACTGTCATTTGTGTATCGGGGTAAACTATCTTTATATGTGTATACGCACTTTGAGTGACATGCTGTTGGTGGTGTCTGGTTTTTAAAGTGAGGAGTTAGGCTTATTTATTAGAATATCAGGGCACTGTAAGGTGGTATGCATCAGTGATACCTCTAGAGACATAGGCCCAGATTCATCAAACAAAAATCCGCTCGCAAAGAGGCAGATTCTCAGAATCTGCCCCTTTGCGAGCGGTATTTTTGCATTTGGGATGCATCATCCCAAATGCAAAAATCGCAATTTTAGAAATCGCTAAATTGCGATTAATTGCATTTAAGGAATCTCAAATTGAGATTCCTTAAATGCAATGCATGAAAGTTTTTAAAATAGTGAAATCGCTAATAGGGCACGCAAATTACCATGAAGTACAACTTCATGGTAATTTGCAAAAACTTTGCACTAAAGTGCATTTTTCAAAGATTCATGTTACGCAAACCCACGTGCACATATCAATTTCAGGGGTGCAACAGGGTGTCCTTCGGACACCCCTGCACCCTTGAAATCGCAATCTCAATTTGGAATCGCTAATTGCGATTCGCAAATTGAGATTGTCTTCCCATTCATTCCTATGGGCCTCTAGGCCCATAGGAATGAATGGGGAGGTATTCCTTAATTGCGACTCGCAATTTGCGACTCGCAATTAATCGCTATTTTTTAAGTGATTTCTTGATGCATTCCATTTTGCAATTCCTTAATAGCGAATCGGTATTTTTGGCTACTGAGGAATCGCAAATTGGGTTGTTGATGCATCTGGGGGTATATGGCTTGATCAGACGCCTGTCCTCTTCAAAAGAATGTAATTGAGTTCCATTTCTTTGTAATTATAAAACCTGGATAAACAGCTAAAGGCAACACAGTTTATGTTGTGTTTTATAAAGGTAACATTATTATAAAATGCACTTACTCTAATATTTGCCTAGTAAAATGCAAAACACATGCATGACAATGACTGAAATATATGGTCTAGTATTGAGAATGTACAAGTTGGGTTGGTCACAATCAAAATTTCTACGCCTATCTTGAAAAATTCTTATTTTAGGAACTAGGTGCATGTACACAGTTCTATGTAGTTGATGTATGGGGTATCTGCATGTCTCTTTCTGGAGCAAGAGTGGAACAACTGGTAAATGGAATTGAGAATAAAAATAATTATGGGAGAATGTTCTTCCTTTTCTTAATTTCCCTCCATGTTCCCATTCCTTTCCTTCCTTCCCTCCTTTTTGTTTAGATTTACCTAATAAAATGCAAACATAATTACAAGATGCGGATGCCATGTCCTTTTAAATTCCTTCAGATCATATTTCAGATTCAGCTATGCAGCCATTTGTTTGGGTAAATTGTTGTCCGTTATCTCTGTGTACTCTTTGTACCCTCATCCCATCAGTGCTCCTACATTTCCCTACAAAAACAAATAATATAAAAGTGCATATACAACAATAACATAGTGCAAAACAATTTTATTAAGATACGACAAAGGCTTTGAAGCGATTATTTCTTGTAATTACATTGAGCTGTCAATTGTTACTTTTAGCTTTCGGGACAGTGTTATTCAATTTAATATGCTAATTGTACTTCTATCAATTTTAAGCAGAATACAAAAAACAATAGTCCAGGAAATATGGATAAGAAGCTTTCAAACAGAAAAACAGCAGAATAGTTGTAATTATATATTGTGTTACTGTGCAAATATAAACTTTGAAAAATATATTGCCTCTATTGTGGATGGGTAAAATGCTTTACCAAGTGGAGACAAGTTTGAAAAATTGCCCCTTTTGCAATGGGTAAAGCACCTTAAATAAAATGGCAATAGTCAATAATTTTTAAAGGTATCCATTTTATTTAATACATTTTTTTCATTTAAAAAGTTATGATTTTTGAACTGGGATTTTTCTCTGATGGGAACAAAATTGACTTTGTGTCTAGTAGCATGTTTTGAAATTAAAAATCATTTTACTATGAATATGAAAGTACTTGAAGTAAACCATTTATAACGCCCTTAACATGTTCCTCTTGGGCATTTCTTAGTGTCCTGCCCTTTTCCCCCTTTTTCTGCTGAGTAGATACTAGTAATAAGCTATGAGTATACATCAGCACAAAAATAGTAATCGACTAAAGAAAACTCCATTTTACTCTGCTAACACCTTCACCGGTCCAGAAACGATCTGAACCATAGACATAAGTATTTTACAGTGCTCGTTGTCATTGTAGTCTTTATTCTTTGATGTTAGCAATCTTGGGACTTTCGAACACATATCTTGTTTAACAACCAGTGTAGTTGTCAATTCTAGATGCAGGATAGTGTAGATGTCCATACTATTCCGGATATATCTTTATGCCACAGTCATATAGGCTGCTACTATTGGCTCCTGTCCATTGAGCAGCCTGTCTTCCATTATTAATACATTTACAAATTACAAAATATATGAGATGTATCATACTTGTTTTTTAAAATAGAAGAGTCATGGAGAAAAACAAAAATCCATGTTAATTGGGGTGATTAAGTGGCTATGTGTATAGTAGTTTCTATTTTCTACTGCAGGTGGAGAGTGTTTAATCAAAATACACTTTGGGGTTGGGTGAAACTCCAAAATTTCTATTAAACTATGGATAGAGAACATAGCAGTTAGTGGCAGAAATGAAACTGTACACAAACTCATATTCTCACTCACTCATTAACTCAGCCACATACCCACTGACTACACTGTGAAACCTGTTGCTATTATGTCTTGACTCAGGAATTAAGCATAATCGTTGCATGCACATAATGTCACCCAATGTAGAAAAATACAACAGATAGATATCAAACTTTTTTTATGTTAAAAAATAAAATAATCCACGTAGGTCCTCATTGAGCCCTTCATAACAGATGCACTTATGTTAGCATAATAAAATAGAAACATAATTACGATACAGTTGCCATGTCCTTTCACAGTCATTCAGAGTATGTTTCAGCTTCAAAATACAGTTGCATGTGAATAGGTATATCAAGGTTACAAAAACACATCTCTATTTGGCACATGTTTCTGACGAAGGCAATACAATGTCTTGTAACCACATTTATAGATAATCTATTTCTGACAAAGAATTCTCATCGGTTAAAGGTCAGTAGATGCCATTATTGCAACATAGATAAAATAGGGATGGGTAATTGTAAAAACATTGCAGGAGAGACATTTGATGCAGGAAAGACATTCAGAAAGCAAACCCCAAATGGAGCATCAGACAAGAAGATATATAATCCTTTAAAAAAAATAAGTATTCAAGCAAAACGCAGTGATGCAAAAGTCAGAAAGAGGGGATAGGGAAGACTGTATGGATGCAGACGAAAAAAGCTGAATCACCATATGAAGCCTTGTCTGTAATATTCCGAACAAATACAGTGGTAGGTCTACCTAAAGTAGTAGCAGATGAAACAGAAATGGTGATAATTACCAGTTCCTCTAAGAAAACAAAGTCAAAAGGCTGTTGGCAAATACAGAAATAGGTAATGCCTGAAAGGCTAGCATTCCTTTAAGGCACTTAGGACATATGTAGAAGGCAGTCAAAGTTAGTTATTTAACTGAGACTATCTCCAAACTGTCATCCTGTCACAGGTCAAGTCCTGTCATTCATTGTTTGCTATCCTTATCATTCAATGTGCATCTGGCAAACTATTCATGTAACATACAAGATTGAAAGAGAAATAGTTTGTCTCTCCTCTAGCAACTCTGCACAACCACACGTTAGAAACTGGAGATATTATTGAAGGCTGGAGACACATCTTTAAGCAACATCACAGAATTAAGAGAGGCCTAGTGACTAACACCTTTCATACCCATTGTCCTTATTAAAATCTCACTGGAGAGTTGAAATCAAGGACATGATTGTAGAGTATCTAGAAATAGAATGTATAATCTCCTGCAACATGATTTACTATTTGATATTTGGGATAGACAAAAAAGAGTCTATTTGTGGATCACCATATAATGTATATAATACCTGTGATTTAATAATTCTTCAAAATGTATTTGACAAAGCTTAAGAAGGTAGCAAGACTGAGTTTGGTGTTTTAGAATGATAGGCTTGTTTTGGAACTCAAAAGGTTAAAGGTAGCTCATTGTGTCATTATTGGATTTAACTGGCATTAGAAATTACACACAGGTTTTGGCTCTATGTGGGAATTTTAGTTGTCTTTGCATATTCAATGACAAAGGAGTTGAACCAGTACTTATGATTCTTTCTAAAGCTCAAAAGTTCTTTTTCCAGGCTATAAAGAGTTGTTAAGAAGAGTGCAGACAAGACTATATTTTCAAACTTGTTTCTAATACATTTGAAACACATGTTTTCTGGAAATAAATATACCAGAGGGGCTGCTGTTCTGCAGACTATTAAAGAGAATGACTCTTTAAAATGTAATTTGTAAGCCCCAGACGATCACTGCTACTGTTTAACATGAAGGTGGTATATTTAACTAATTATAGTTTTAGATTTCTTATGAAGATATCTAGCTCTTTAAGTAATGTTCCAGTTCTTGAGACTTAACTGCCAGAAACATAAAACAGTTCATAAAGAAGCTATGATATTTGGAAATGATTCCCCAATTTTCTCTACCATATTGCTCAGAAAAGATTACATTAAAATTATGGCTGGGGTTAAAATGTCAATGTTTTGTAAATAGGTTGGACTGCATGTCATCAATTTATGGATTAGTCCTAAACTCCGTCTAATATTGAAAGATAAACTACAAATGATATTATCCAAATGTAATTCATTGGCAGCCACGTGTTCTTTGCTTTCCTTGTTTTTTCATTACACAATGAGCGATACTTCATCAAACTACAACATTATTTGTTATATTTATCACCTTTAAATTATTTATTTTTCCCTATCGTTATTGTTTTTCACACATTTGATGGATAGATACAGCTGCCAAGGTTCTTTTTGTTGTTTCTTTATCACATAAATTGTGGCCTCCATTACTTCTAATCATTAAATGCTTATAAATTCTTATTCAAAATTACTTTGAAGAAGCAGATCTATTTTAAGCAAGTATACTGCCAATGCTGCTTGGTTTAAAGGGTAACCTCTTACTACTTCTCTTCAAACCATACATCACAGAATAGCAAACCTACATTTTTAAGCATTACGGTCACTAAAAGAACTGAGTGGAGCAATACAGTAACCGTCTTCTGGTAAATATATATTAAAAAGAAAACAAGAAAATTATATTCACTGAAAAATAAGTTTAAAAGAAGGTGTTTGTGGGTTTTTGAGGAGAAATTTCAGAATTAAATCACAAATATATCTTCATTGAGAGAGTGGTGAAGAGTTGCAAAAGCTTCCTTAAAAGCAAGACAATTGAGACATAAGTAATGGTTTGAAAATGTGGTTTGGACAGGGCTGCTGGAGAAGTATCTGTGTGATTGGAAAGGTAAAATGTTGTAGGCTGGTAGGGTCTGTGATGTTGGGGGACAAAGGACTGCAGATGAATTTACAGTAAGTGTGTCTTTTATTAACACTCAACTCTATATGTCTAGTTTTTCCTTGGCCCTAAGCTCTAGTTTGTCTGATAAGTACAGAATAGAACTAGAGCAATTGAAAAATATATGGTGATTCAAACTTCTGGTACTATAGGTTTGACATGCAGGTTTCCAAACAAGAAGGGAAGTGCAATATAGATGTTAAAAGCACAGCATAATTAATAGTTTTAAATCAATTAGTGAGATTGAACTTATCTAAAATTCATCCCTTGGTATTAGTAACGAATACGAGTTAGGGCTTTTGGTATCACTTAGGGATGTTACTAATGATCATGAGCAGCTCAGAAATATACCCACTAACAATTAGTATTAGTCATGGCTATATCTCTCAGTGCTGCTATCTGCAGTCAAGCCAACAAAAGACAAGATACATTTCATGGCATAATTGCTGCATGTCATGCAATTCAGCTGATCAGACCATCAAATCTGGTGAAAATGGAACTTTGTAAGGTAAGCTGTTCAAGAGTGCAGAGGTTACTTAAAGACAATTTTTTAAAAGCATAACACGGAAATTCATATGCTGCTGAGATGAAGCACAGACAAGCATCGCAGAGATAATCTATGGCTAGAATGATGGTGTATGACTTATGATTAAGCATTGTTACCTGCAGAGCAAGAGGTTTCCATCTCATATTTTTCAGTAAGGCTGGCGCTGAGGTAAGCATGCTCTGAGGTCGCTTTTTCAAAGTTAAGATAACACCACTCTGGTCGTCTCGTAGTGCATTCACCAAATTTTTCAACTGCCACCCCACCTGGTAACCAGCAAAATTATTACAATATAATTGAGGCATAGTATGCAAAGTTTAAATGCCCCTCCCCTTTTAACAATTTATAGATTAAAGTTTATGCGTAACATTATAGGACACGTGCTCTAGTTTAATATTTGTTTTGTTTCAGGATTAGAACTTTAGACTGTATGTGGTGAATTGAATAGATTCAGAATGATATCCTTTTTATGACTTATGGCTCTTAGACAATCTTTGTAGAAGTAGGGCAGCAGAACTACTCAAATCTTTGCTTTTCCATGTTTTGCTTCTTTTACCAGAACATCACCTTTAAAACTCAAGGAAAGTTAAGCCAAAAATAACCCATGACCAATAATCTTAAGAAAGATGGTCATCCAAATTGGGACTCATTTGGCAGACCACTATTTCCATTAATTTACCAATCACAACTATGAAATATATTACATGACCCATGTAGAAGAAAGGCAAACTAAAAGTTAGGCCTGGTCTCTCAGCCAATCAATGGTAATAGTCTTGGTTTCTTGTAATTCAGATGCATCACTGTATGCATGCTGTCTTTTCACAGTGTCCAGAAAGGCTTTCAGTACAGCTGGTCCAGCCCTGCCCGTATAAGGCATACTAATGAGGGTTCTATGTCAAAATGTAGACTAAAACAATATTGTGCTGCTAGAATACTGAAGCAAAACATAAAGGCAAGTGTGGTTTTACTATTCTTAACTTCATATTAATTTACCTTGAAAATATATATATATATATATATATGTATATGTTACAAGGTACATACACATGGAGTTAAGTATAATAAACATGTACAAACTCTTACCTCCATGCCATTCCAGTATCTATATTTTTGTGATATAGATATAATATTCTTGTAGTACTATGTCTAAATGTGGATATTCTGGCACCAAATTAAATTAGAGGTATTTCAGTGTATCCATTAAATAACCCTTACACTCTCTCTGAATCTGTTTATTGTCCTTAACACCAGGCCCGCAAACAGGACAGACAAATGGTTAATGTTGAGACCACAAAGAGGGTTTGGCAGTATTCTTTACAGCACCTATCCCTCAAAAACCCGAATATCCAACAAATTCACAACATTGTTGGAAGACAGTCCACCTTTGGAAATTGCACTAATGTTGCACTAAGATATACAAAAAAATGAAAAGTTTATTAATGGTGGGCAGAGTATGATACTAAACACACAGAAAATCAATGGTAGGAAGAACAAGGTGATAGACAACTTACTATTAAGGTCAATGCTAACATTCCATTTAGTCAGAGTGGTGGTATCATATCATCTACTGAGGTCAAACAGAATGTCCTTAAGATATTTTTGACATGCAGTCATTCAACTTGTTTTACCATTTACCACTGCTTTTCAATGTATTTAGCATTAGACCATATACATCAATTATGAGGAAGGTCACAGAAACTGATATCCTATCAAAGATTGAATGTTGGCATGTAGGAACTAATCTGCAGTTGAAAATATGGCAAGAGGAACAACTGGAGACAAGTGTGTTATTTCATGTCGATATATTCTGTGTTCTACATGCACATAAACTACGACTATGATCACATGAGTTTAGTCTACAAAATATTTAATTATAGTGAAGAACTCTGAACTACATTAATGAAATAGGATCCATCACTCCATTACTCTAGTTAAAGGTGGAAGCTATATGTTGGGTTCACAACTAATCTGCCATTTGTTTCATTGACTGATTCATTAATGCAGTTCAAGTGTGGAGCAATTTAATTCCAAGATCAGTAAATATCTAGGAAGAAAGCAAATTTAAGAGTAAATACTTGAGAATTAAATCATTTAATTGAATTTAAGTTAAGAAACATTCTGTTAAATTCAAGTTGATTAATAATGAAGGGCCACTGGTTATTTCTTATTTGCTTTGCTTTACCCATCATTTTAAATTGTATTCTCATATGAGACAATATGAGTCCTGCTTTATGTATTATATTAAAGCATGAAGATCTCAATGAGGGCAAACTCATATTTCTATATAGCACAAGCTTGCTAATGATTTGTGCAAAATTCTGTCATCATTATTACAGCTGTGGACAGATCTTTCAACAACAGGAATACTTTGGTCAAATCAAAAACGTTGATTTCATGAGCATTTGAAATCATGAGCCATCAGCATAGTAGATTATTCGGATAGCCATATTGAGTACACATATATACAATGGGTGTGATTCAAAAAATTATAATTCACAAAATTACATTTCCACAAAGTTGAACAGTTTATGACTTTTTCTCATTCACAAAAGTTTCCAAAAGCATGCCATAATTACTAAACCTGTCACAGTTTACAGGTGTATTCCTGGGAACATGATGTGACTTCCCCTTTTATTCATTTTTGTGATTTCCTAAAGGTGGAAAGTCAGCACATCTGTGACATGGCATATTTGACAATTTCTTTCCTGTTTTCAGATTGGAAAATATGTATTAATATTTATCATAGTCCCCTAAAATTCCACTAAATTGTGGGTGGTGATGCCCCCATCCTGCTCTGGAGAGGAACTTGCCCCAGGCATTGCCTGGACTGTCTTCAGAGTATAAAAGTGTCAGAAAGGTGTTTGTTGGAGACTAAAAATGAATGTATTTTTGGCCGTTCACAACCCCTCAAGGCTAACCAAAGGTTTGAAAGGCCCATTCCTTACCATTTGTGTGGGATTTACTTCAGCCTAATGTAATGTGTTCTTTGTTTAATGTGGCATAGGATTAAATGGATTTATGAATGCAAGGTTACAGTCTGCCTCTGGAATGCAGATTTACAAGCACAAATGGTATTGTGAGTAGGGCCCAATTAATATGATTGGGAATCGTGTCATAAGAAGGGCCTGATTTGAAGTTTGGTTGACAGGGCATTGTATCACAAATGCAATGAAGTACCCAGTCTGACAAACTCTCAGTGTGCCAGGGCGGACCCTACGTTTTCCATCAACACAGACCTTGTTGGCTCGGTCATGGAAAAGCTTCCTCTGATGGCCCCACGGAGTATGCAGCTGTCAGAGGAAGCACATTCCACTGCATGTCCCATGTAGGATGAGTTGTGCAACATCATTTTTCTTCTGCGCATTACTGCCAAAAAAAAAAAACCTCCACACCTCGGAAGGAACCTGTAGGATGTGTGGGTCATTGGTGTTTTGTTTTTTTAACAATTTTGATAGACTACTGATAACACTGACAGCGGCCACCCACCACATTTTCTTGCTCCTTGAAGGAACTGCTGTCTCAGCAGTTCCCTTCAAGATACAGATATGGCCGTTGGGCTGATGTTCAGCTCTAATTTTGATCAACTGCAGTACGTCAAAATGTCAGAAGTAATTTCCAGTGGTTCCCTGATGGACTAAGTACATTTGTCAAACCGTAAATTGGGCCTGAATTGGTATTCTGAAAATATAGCATTCATCTTGCCCTAGTTACTTGATTTTGGACACTCCTGGTTTAACAAGAATTTGTTTTCATCAGGTACCAAAATAATGTTTCTAGTAGAGTGGGCTGTTGAAACTATTTGAAAAAAATGGCACAATGCTAAAGCACCTTCAGAGCAAATTGCCAATTATCTGCTGACCTAAAATTACCGGGGATGCCCAAAAATGTAAAATGAAAATATGTATACAATAGACCGCTAACAATTGAAAACAAAAACGCCAAATATGTGTTGTGCCAAGAGCCATGACAGTTTTATGACTTTTTCTCATTCACAAAGGTTTCCAAAAGCATGCCATATTAACTAAACCTGTCACAGTTTACAGGTGTACTCCTGGGAACATGATGTGACTTCTCCTTTTAATAATTTTTGTGATTTCCCAAAGTCAGCACATCTGTGTTATGGCATATTTTACCATTTCTTTCCTGTTCTCAGATTGGAAAATATGTATTAATATTTATCATGGTCCCCTATAATATCACTTAATTGTGGGTGGTGATGCCCCCATCCTGCTCTGAAGAGGAACTTGCTACAGGCGTTGCCTGGACTGTCTTCAGAGTAGAAAAGTGTCAGAAAGGTGTTTGTCGGAGACTAAAAATGGATTTGTTTTTTGCCGGTAAGCTTGTTGGTTGTCTTTTTGCCTTAGAACAATAAAATACCTTTTGACAGACTTGGATTGGTGTGGTTCATGCTTACAGGAATCAGTAAGCTTGTTGGTGGATATATATATATATATATATATATATATATCAAAATCGCTGCTTTGACACCACCTCCCCTTCGTAGCAAGCAGACACAGACCCAAAATCTGTGCAAGTACTCCAAGTTTATTTTCCGTCGGCCATTACGCGTTTTACCACCTCAGTGGCTTGATCACATGACAACGCTAGATTGTTTACAGACCAATTATAAAGCAGCACTTATTGCACATGATTATAGTGAATAGTAAACATAAAAGAAACATTGGGTGTCCTTAACCGGCTATTATGTTTGAGGGGGTTGCTATTTGATCGTATACCTCAATTGTATTAAATTGAAATAAATTGATTTACTTTCATGGATATGCATGTTATAAAAATAGAACATTTAAATAGTCATACAACGTACATTTAAAATAAATACAATATAAAAATACCAAAATATATGTATATTTCAATTTCATAAATACCTAAAATTCTCCTTAAGTGCGGAGAAGTTATTAAATAAACTATGGCAATGACTTTCAATTGCATAGAATCTCATAAATGTATGTGAATCATATAGTACAATTCATTAAAATTATGACTTCCGAGGTAAATATATGATAACTGCATAAATGCACAGTCATCTCCTAATGCAAGCATCTATTTCATGTAGTGCTATTAATTCCAATGCACCCTAAAGTTTCATTGTGAAATAAACATATTCCCGTGATTCTTGGTGCATAGCATGAAAACATAAGTTGTGTTAAAAATCAAAAATGATCATTAATTTGGAGAAGGTAAGGCAGCTTTTTTAGGAAACTTTATAATGGATTAATTATCAAGAACCTAGCTTCTGCTGCTAATATTCCATCTATTTATTTATTTATTAACCCCTTCGATGCTCATGACGGAACGGTTCCGTCATGAGCGTCGGTTGGCCTGTGCTCATGACGGAACCGCTCCGTCATGAGCCCGTTGGCTCATTAGAACCTTCAGCACAGCGCGATAATTCGCGTTGCGCTGAAGGTGTTAATAACATTTATTGAGCGCGAACAATTGCCCTTGGGCGTCTCGGCGCTAGGATATCTGCATATACATTCTCCTGATGGATGGGCAGATCTGAGTTTACTGATTGAACAGCCAGGTCTTTAACTGCTTGCGAAATGACCAGAGTGAGGGACTTGTTTTTATTGACTGGGGCAAGGTGTTCGATAGTTTCGGGGCCGAGACCAGGAACCTTCTAGAGGTACGAATCAGTAAATAACTACCAAGGTAATCTCGTATCCCTGAGGCGGAAAGCCGGGGAATTAGCACAGGCCGCTTCAACTCTTAACTTTTTAAACTGCTCTTTTATAGCACAATTTGCACTTTACTCTTGCCACATCCAAACTTACCGTCTTCTCCTCTCCACCCTCGAACCCTGGTCCCCGCAGACAACTAGGTACTGCGGCGGGACGCCCCGGGGGATAGGGGACATCTTGGGAGGACTGTAGGGTGCGGACTAGCTGTTTTGCATTCCCCACCACTACATAAAACGCGCTGCCTCTCGGCGCAGGCTGACTACCAAGGTAATCTCGTATCCCTGAGGTGGAAAGACGGGGAATTGGCACAGGCCGCTTCAACTTTTAACTTTTTAAACTGCTCTTTAATAGCACGATTTGCACTTTACTCTTTCCACATCCAAACTTACTGTCTTCTCCTCTCCACCCTTGAACCCTGGTCCCCGCAGACAACAAGGTACTGCGGCTGGACCCTCCGGGGTATAGCGGACATCTTGGGAGGATGGTAGGGTGCAGACTAGCTGTTTTGCATTCCACACCCCCAGCACTACATAAAACGCGCTGCCTCTCGGCGCAGGCTGACTACCAAAGTAATCTCGTATCCCTGAGGCAGAAAGCTAGGGAATTAGCATAGGCCGCTTCAACTTTTAACTTTTTAAACTGCTCTTTTATAGCAAGATTTGCACTTTACTCCTGCCACATCCAAACTTACCATCTTCTCCTCTCCACCCTCGAACCCTGGTCCCCACAGACGAATAGATACTGCGTCGGGATGCCCCTCAGGGTATAAATGTCATCAGTCACTCGACCGCGCAGCGGACGAGCGCAGCGGGCGCGTCAAGGCAAGCCTATCTGCGCCCGTCCGTGTCAGTTCGCTGCCAGGCGCCAGGCAATATGCCAGTGTCCCCATTAGTGAGGCCTCTAACCCCACGGCTAATGTGAAAATCACCTACTCGAGGCAAGAGCTTCTAAATCTTTCCAGCCATGGTGACAGCCAGGAGGGCTCTAACATCTTGCCCATCCATTGTAAACATCAGTTCTCCTCTAATCTTGAAGGACCTATTTCCTGTCGCCATTGTAAATTCTATAGTCTTCACGAAGGCACCAGTACTCCCCCCTCTGTTCCCCAAGCCACGGAGGAATCCCAAGCCGATCATAGATGGACAGCCTTTTTGGCTAACGTGCGCTCCCTTCCTAAGCATGCGACTCACATCTGGGACCTTTTGACTTCCTTGAAACCAGACCTTGGGTTTCTCACAGAAACATGGATTAAAACTACCTCCGCCCCAGCCATAGCTATAGCCCTGCCGGATGGATATATAGTTTTACTGAAACTAGATAGACCCAAGAAAAGGGGGGCTGGGATAGCCATCGTATATAAGGACCCCATCAAGGCAACCATACTAGACCAACACATGATCACAGATTTAGAGGTTATCGTATTTAGGCTAGATTTACATCCTCAACTCAGCTGAAAAGGCGCATTTGTATATCGTACCCCCGGTCCTACTGCCACGTCGCCTAATACTCTCTCTGAGCTTATTGCACCCCATGTCATGTCCTCTAATAAATTTATCCTATTGGAAGATTTCAACATCCACAGTGAAAATAGCCTGGATCCAGAGACCATGCACTTCGTCGGAGAAATATCCCTCCTTGGTCTGATCAAGAAAAATAATGGGCCTTCACATAATGCAGGGCATACCCTTGACCAAATACTATCAAACTCCTCCGACCTAATATATAAACAAACTCTACCATTAATTTGGTCGGACCATCATATGATTACTTTCTACCTAGTAGGGCCCTGAGCGAGTGTACCAAATAAAAAACCTGGAGTACGCAGCTATAGGCAATGGCATAAACTTTTGCCAGTGTCCTTTGCAGAAGCATTCCATGCCTTCTCACACTCCGCTGATAGAACAGTTGAGGAGCACCTTAAACTCCTTCATGAGACAACCATCGCTACCCTAGACGCCACAATACCTACAAAAAAGGCTGCCACTTTGGCACGCCGGCCCCAAGCCGCCTGGTTTACACAAGAATTGAAGGCAGAAAAAAGAACTTGTAAAGCATTGGAATGGACTTGGCGCCGATCTAAAGCAATTTCAGACAGGGACAGCTTCAAAGAGAGACAGAAGATATCACAAGAATCTTAGAAACAATTGGAAGAAATATATTGCTTCTCAATTGGAGCAAGCTGACAACACTTCTATAACACTTTTCCAGATCCTCAATTTCTTAGTTAACCCTAAAGCCTGCAATCCTGAAGACGAGCTGTCGCAACTACTTTGTGAGAACATCGCCAGCTTCCAAAGGCAAAAGATTGAAGATATTTATGCCAAATTTTCCCCTTGTGGTCCCCGAGAGCCAGATACAGTTACCCCTCTACCGAGTTCCCTGGCGCATGCCCAGTTCTCCCTAAAATCGTTTGCCCTCCTTACTTCAGGAGAAACCGAAACCCTGCCTAAATCTGCCAAGTCAGGGTCCCCCAAAGACCTTATTCCGGCAAAAATTCCTAAATCTCTTGCGTCTGAATTGGCCGGACCCCTGGGGGTAGTTTTTAACAGCTCAATTAGTGAGGGCAAACTTCCAAAGCAATGGAAAGATGCACAAGTTATGCCTATTAGGAAGAACCCAAAATTACCACTGGAAGTGATCACAAACTACCGTCCTATCTCCCTGCTCCAGCTCTATAGTAAACTGTTGGAGAAACATATTAACAAGCATCTCTCCTTCATGGAGATCTCCAACTGCCTGGACCATTCCCAGTCAGGATTTCGACATAGGCACAGTACGGAAACTGCCCTGGTCAAGGTTTTAGATGACATTAGATTGCAAGCGGACGGGGGTCGGGCAGTTATTTTGGTACTGCTCGACCAATCCGCCACCTTTGATACCATATCGCATCAGATTCTTTTGGACAGACTGTGCAATATAGGCATTCAGGACACAGCCTTGGAATGGCTGACTGACTTTCTCAGGGATCAGACCCAAACAGTCAACTTGGGCCCCTTCAAAGCAAAAACCACCCTGGTCATGAAGGGAGTCCTTCAGGGATCTTGTCTTAGCCTCACCCTTTGTAATATTTATATTGCCCCTCTAGCTGTCCTGCTTAGGAAGATCGGGTTTATCCCAGTCTCCTACGCAGATGAGACACAGCTCCTACGATACCAATGCCCCCAACATTCATGAAATATTCTCTGAAGGAATGCTCAAAAATAAGGCATGGATGAACCTACATTTTCTCCAGCTTAATACAAGCAAAACTGAAATCATGCTGTTTACGGAGGCAGTCACCAGCTGGTCCCCGAGCTGGTGGCGGGCAGAACTAGGTGCGGCTCCAACCCCTAAACCAGTTGTAAAAAACCTAGGGGTTCTTGTTGACAATAAGTTAAACATGGAGGAACACATAGCATCCACGAAACGGTCCTGCTTCCATGCCCTCAGCCTCTTACGGAAAGTCTTTCACTTCCTCCCCCTCAATACCCGTAAGACTCTGGTACACGCACTGGTACTAAGTCGGCTGGACTTCAGTAACGCGCTTCTTATCTCAGCGAAAGACTCCGCCTTACAGGCCTTGCAGGTAATCCAGAATACAGCAGCCCGATTGATCACCAATGCCCCCTGCTGCACTCCCTCCCTTCCCCTTCTCCACAAACTGCACTGGCTCCCGGTTCGCAAAAGAATTCACTTTAAAATCTGCTGCTTAGTCTTCAAAGGTCTCCACCAGCTTGGTCCATCATACTTATCAAACAAATTGACAGTATACACGCCCTTGCGCAAGCTTCGTTCGGAAGGCAAAGGCCTAATAGTTATCCCCTGCTTCAAGAAAACCCAATGGGGAGGTAAAGTCTTCTCCCACCTTGCGCCCAAATTGTGGAACCAACTCCCGGAGACGCTGCGATTAACCCACAATTACCTCAGTTTCAGGAAGAAGTTGAAGACATTCCTGTTCTGAGCTAGTCGACTTTACCTATCTAGTCTTTAGCGCTGAGATACCCCATGTGGGGCGATTCATGCGCTTTATAAATGAGCCAAATAAATAAATAAAAAATTGTGGGAAGGCAAAACAAAGAGAAGGATTTGCGGGTTAGGGCCAAAGATGGTTTTCATTTCATAGGCATGTATGTAAATCCTCCGTGTTATTGAGGCCCCTAGGGGTTTTACTGTTAAAGTTTAAAATGTAACGGGTTTCTAATTTCCTCATTGCTTGTTCCCTGTCGCCACCCTTAGTTTTTGGAATGGTGTCAATGACATAATACGTGAGGTCCTGTAAGTTATTTTTATGGCTCTCGTGGAAATGTCTCGCGACAGGGTAAGTCAGGTCACAATTATTGATGGCCCGAATGTGCTGCAGAACTCTCTTGTTTGCTGGCAACTTAGTGCTGCCAACATATCTGAGTGGGCATGTGCATTCTAATACATAGATTGGAGATTCGGTTTTGCAATGCAGGGGTTTAGAGATATTAATTTCTTTTTTACTGAAAGCTGTGCAATAACTTTTTTTGTTGATTCCATATTGACACGCTTTACATGTCCTACATTAAGTAAAACCATTGGACGTCTTCAACCAATTGCTCGATGGTGACACTTCCGGATTGCTGGAGACCAGATCACTGTGCATTGAAGGTGCCCTTCTAAAAGTAATGCTTGGTTTATTTGGCGTTTCGCCACCTATTACTGGGTCACTTCTTACCAGTGCCCAATTTTTGTTTATAATGTTGGTGAGATTGCCTTCTCCTGACCACTGTAAGGGATTCTTAATCTTACTGGGTCTGTAAGATTAATATATATATATATATATATATATATATATATATATATATATATATATATATATATATATATATATATATATATATATATATATATATATATATATATATATATATACATATGCCTCCAAAGCGGTTCCTTATCGGGAGATAATGCAGCGCTCACTCATGTGCGGTATCCTGCGGCAGAACCAAGCCGCTATTATCCACAAAACCTTCTCCCAGCAAGGGAAAAACGGGTCGCACAGCCAACTTTGGATTTTAAACAGCAATCCTTTTTATTTTTCTCATTTCCAAGGGCAACAGGCGCAGAGATCTCACTTCACCTTGTGAAGTGAGATGAGTGGAAGAAGAACAGCAAAAGGACAATGGAAAGATTTATCAAAAGGAAATACCCCCAACAAACTGTGAAAAACAGTCTCGTAAAAAGCAACACAAAAACACGTGAGGAATGCTTGAAGAGAAAAAATAAAGAGGATGATCCTGAGACAAAGAAAATCCGTTTAATAACAGATTATTCACAAGAGAGTGAAAAGATCGGCAAAATTCTCCGAAGAAATTGGAAGTTGCTACAATTAGACAACACTGTGAAGGAGATCATGGGAACACACCCTATTATAACTTACAGGCGAGCAAAATACCTAAAGGACCACCTAGTACACAGCCACTTCCAGAAAAAAAGACAGGATGATTGGCTGAAAACCAAAGGATTCATGAAATGCCATGGGTGTAAAATGTGCCAGATAGCCAAACCGACAAAAGAAATCACTTTGGCAAACAAAAAGAAATGGAAAATCAGACAATGTATAACATGTAAGACACCATTCACTGTATATGTAGTAGAGTGCCCTTGCCCTATGCAATACGTGGGCAGTACAACTGTTGAATTGAAGAACCGAATCTTGCAGCATATGAGGGCTACAATTCACAAGGACCGCTCAAATGCCATAGCCAAACATATGGAACTAGCACACCAGGGTGATTGGCAAAAACTGAAATTTTATGGCATTCAAACAATATTCAAAGGTGAGCGGGGGGGGCGATCGAGCGAAAAAATTGCGACAAACTGAATCTAAATTCATCATCAACCTGAGGACCCTGCACCCGAATGGGTTGAATCAATCGGAGGAGTTGTATGTGCACCTATGAACAGACTAAAAGGCACGAACTATGCAAGGACTTGTGTTAATATTTAGTAAAAGTCAGCCTATTGGAAGGCACTTCAATAACTGATATTCCAAGCCTATTGGAAGGCGCATGACTCAAATGCATGTAAATTTGATAATTTTAATTTATTTGAATTATTAATTGGGGTGCATCCCTTTGTTAAAATAAGTTTTGGTCAAAAAAACTACAAGGACCATAATCCTTAGCACATCATGTGACAGGAAACACACATTTTTTTGAAAAAAGTAAAAAAAAGTTGTTGTGGTTAAATGTTTGTGGGTGGGGCAAACCCAGTGATCGTGAACAAGGTGAAGTGAGATCTCTGCGCCTGTTGCCCTTGGAAATGAGAAAAATAAAAAGGATTGCTGTTTAAAATCCAAAGTTGGCTGTGCGACCCGTTTTTCCCTTGCTGGGAGAAAGTTTTGTGGATATATATACATATATATATATATATATATATATATATATATATATATATATATATATATATATTCACTGAAAAAACCATAGGTTATAGACCATATATAGTTAGGGATTCGCATTTACAAAACCTTAATTTACTCGCACAAAACCATAGAAATTCGCATATATAGTTAGTTGCAATAACTATATATCGCGCACCCGCAATCCACTGCTGATGATGTCACATATTACATCATTCATGACATGGTCAGTGACATCACTGATGACATCTCAAATGACATCACTGACGACATCTCAAATGACATCACTGATGACATCCCTGATGACATCTCATTTGACATTACTGATCACATCACTGATAATATCATTCATGTGATAATACGATGAACCTCTTCAGACTCTAATATAACCTTAGATACAATCAGTGTAAACAGACACTCACAGATTGTCACTGATTATACAATCCCTGACACAAGTTCACAATGATTCATACAGCCACTCTCACATTCACTGGCTCTTATGCTCAGTTATTTATATATGTCAACTCTCACATGTACTGTGTTTTACATATGTACTTACTTTGACATGTAGCACTGAGATATCCATTCACTCACCAATACACTCATGCACACAGTCAACTGCCCATACAGCTGTTTCCACATGCACGTTTGAACCCATACATCTAGTGAATCAACTGCTTACACATCTATGCACAGAGTCATACACCTCCCAGCCACCCACACACATACTCAGTCTCCCATACAAATACTTGGGCAACCAATCAATAACCCATATAGTTACTCATATAGCTACTGATTAACACATGCAGCAGTTTACAGAACAACAGACATAATGATGCACAAATTAAGACAGTTTAGTCACTAACCCATGCACTCAGTGAGACACATTTAATCACTCTCTCATACAGTCAGTCATGCACCTACTAAATCCTTCATCCAGACACTTATACATCCACTCATTCTTCAATATGTAAGACATATTTTAACTTTACAGAAACATACAAACACTGGATGATGTCATCAGTGATGTCATCAGTGATGTCACTGACCCTGTCATGAATGATGTAATATGTGACATCATCAGCAGTGGATTGCGGGTGCGCGATATATAGTTATTGCAACTAACTATATATGCAAATTTCTATGGTTTTGTGCGAGTAAATTAAGGTTTTGTAAATGCGAATCCTAACTATATATGGTCTATAACCTATGGTTTTTTCAGTGAATTTCAATGGTTTTTTAATAGCAAATATCAAAAGCTGTAAAATGTCAAGTACGTGGTAGGTAAAAACGTTTTCGTATTTATGCACGCTGATGTGCTTTGAACGCTGCCCCCCCCCCTCCTCTTTTCTTTTAGGAGTATTCTCTCTTTGCAGATAGTGAAGGGTAGGTAACGTAAGCCTTTGCCCCCGTTGTAACCCGTCGTGCCTGCTTCCCTCTACATTTGATTCATTGTTATCCAAGCATTTACTGTTTTAGAATTGGGTGCTCTCATGCTGACGCCAGCTTCAATCTGAAACATCCAGAAACACTGTAGACTACCAATTCGATCAGTTCCGGTGGAGCCCCAACGTGACCCGGTAGAGAAGAACTTGCCCTCCCCTCTTTGACTGATTGTTCTTGTTGCCTGTCCCTTCTCTTGTCATTTAACAGAACTTTTTGGACTGCTGAAAGGGGTTGTATTCCGACCGCTGGTTGGTGGAGACATTTTGACTATATTCTGGACCTGCGTTGTCGCGTAATGCGTCATATGACGCGACGCGTTAGCGCACCCGGAAGTGCTCCGGTGCGCAAGGCGCAGCTTCCCGGAAACGATCCAGAGCGCGGTGCGCAGCGCGTAACGTAAGCATAACAGGTCATGTGACTTGTTAATAAAACTTTTCATTGGTTCATTTTACTTTTGTTATTCTAATGATGAAAGGCTTGGTTATATGACCTAAAAATAACGCTTTTCATTGCTTTCGAACATTTTTTTTCCCCCAAATGATGAAAGCCCCACCTTTTTTTTCTCACTCTGACTTGTAAAGCAAAGGACCCAGATGCATTTACAGTTTATCACTAACAATGTTCCAGGCTAATGTATTTTCCCGGGAAATTTACAACTGTCCTGCAAGTAAAATATTCCTTTTTCGAGAAAAAGGGCGTTTCTTCGTCCCATGAGGGAGCCGTTGAGCAAAAGAGGCTCGGCCTGCTGTCTTAGTCGCTGATAGGCATGAATATCAGATTCTTATCGATCACTTTATGTTGCAGGAGTAGAAAACACAACAGCCCTTGACCATTTTTCTTTACTGCGTTCCTGCGTATTATACCTTTTAACAGTCATGTAATTGGACTGCTTTATTTCACTTGCCTTTTACTGATTCGAAAACAGTGGCTATTATTCAAAACTTTACCAATGTCGGTACTACTACCATGTTTTTTTAAAAAAACCTTTATTGTGAAAATGTCAGTATACAAATACGGGCCTATAACCACGTGGGCCGGCCACGGAGCAAACTGGAATCGTATATGATGAGGGCACATTTACACTGTAGAAGAACGTAACGGGCGACCCATTAGATTGCAAGAACTAAGGTGTCTAACATTTGCGGAATCGGTGGACGTACATTTTATAATTAAAGTACGACAGGGCCAGTTACAATAAAATTATCTAGATATACATTTGCGGGCAAGTACCATGGGTGACATTAATTCGAACTTTCAATAGTACAGTAATCAATAACACATCAGAACTTAATATCAATAGGGATGTCAAAATGTTCAATCAATTCTCGTCCCTGCTCGCCATGTGCTTCAAAACTGCATACGTATCTCATGATATCAAGGTTGGGCAACCAGTACACAACAAGGAGTTACGAGTCCCATTTATACCGGCGCCATTTTGGGCGCGGCCGGGCAGGTCCAGGATATAGTCAAAATGTCTCCACCAACCAGCGATCGGACCAGAACCATTTTCGGCAGTCCAAAAATGTTCCATTAAATGACAACAGAAGAAATAGGCAACAAGAACAATCAGTCAAAAGAGGGGACGCTTTCGTGAATGGGGCCCATGCCCTAGCAGGCAAGCGTTCGAGTTCCAAGGTGTCCCAGGGCCATTTTAGTGGACCAGGCCCAAATCCAAAGAGCTGGCCACTATTTTGAGAGTCCTGTTGCAGCCGGCTATCGCAGCCGGCTATCGCTGCACCACAAGAGTAACCGCAATTCAGCTAGATGGCGGGTGAGTCACTGTACCGCAAGAGCGGGCAGAACTCAGCTGGAAGGCGAGTCAAATGCTAAGAGGCACCCCACTGTAGATGAGGTGCCTCCACCTGGGGAAGAGGAAGAGGCCCGTTTGCGCTGCCTCCCCCCCCACCCCCCGGGCACCCCACGCCGTCTTTCGGCGCAGCATTGTAGGATGGCCACACCAGTGAAACGTGCTGGACACCACCTCGGTGCCATCCGGATCTCAGCGCGTTCGAGTCACTGTACCGCAAGAGTGGGAGAAACTCAGCTGGACACGCCGTCTTTCGGCGCAGCATTGTAGGATGGCCACACCAGTGCGGCAACTTGCTGGACACCACCTCGGTGCCATCCTGATCTCGTCGCGTTGTGCTGCCTTCGGCGTACTGTAGCAGCAAGAGTGACCGCAACTCAGCTGGACACGTCGTCTTTCGGCGCAGCATTGTAGGATGGCCACACCAGTGCGGCAACTTGCTGGACACCACCTCGGTGCCATCCGGATCTCGTCGCGTTATGCTGCCTTCGGCGTACTGTAGCAGCAAGAGTGACCGCAACTCAGCTGGACACGCCGTCTTTCGGCGCAGCAATGTAGGATGGCCATACCAGTGCGGCAACTTGCTGGACACCACCTCGGTGCCATCCGGATCTCGGCGCGTTCGAGTCACTGTACCGCAAGAGTGACCGCAACTCAGCTGGACACGCCGTCTCTTCCGGCGCAGCATTGTAGGATGGCCACACCAGTGCGGCAACTTGCTGGACACCACCTCGGTGCCATCCGGATCTCGGCGCTTTGTGCTGCCTTCGGCCTACTGTAGCAGCAAGTGCGGGCGCAACTCGGCTGGACGGCGTGTGAAACGCTAAGGGGCGCCGCACTGCACATGAGGTGCCTCCACCTGGGGAGGCGGAAGAAGGCCGTTCGCGCCGCCTCCCCCCGGGCACCCCACGCCGTCTTTCGGCGCAGCATTGTAGGATGGCCACGCCAGTGCAACTTGCTGGACACCACCTCGGTGCCACCCGGATCTCGGCGCGTTGTGCTGCCTTCGGCCTATTCGCACATCGGTCCGCTACTGACGCCGCCTCATGGGCCAACGGGTTTTGTATGCTTTTTATAACCCAAAGCCGCATAACAGGTCATGTGACTTGTTTATAAAACTTTTCATTGGTTCATTTTACTTTTGGTTTCCTAATGATGGAAGGCTTGATCATATGACCTAAAAATAACACTTTTCATTGGATTAAAACATTTTTTTTTCCCAAACGATGAAAGACCCACCTTTTTTTTTCTCACTCGGCAATCAAAAAAGGTTCCGTTAGATGACAACAGAGGGGACAGGCAACAAGAACCATCACTCAAAAAAGGGGGGGGCAAGTTCTTCCCTACCGGGTCACGTTGGGGCTCCACCGGAACTCATCGAATTGATAGTCTACAGTGTTTCTGGATGTTTCAGACTGAAGCTGGCGTCAGCATGAGAGCACCACCATCTCGTAGCTCTGTCGTGGCCATTCCGCAAGCAATCATGGCAGCCGCTCCCCACCGGAAGCCTGCGGGAGTCGGGGGCCCCCAAGACTTTTGTAGAATCTTCAAGGCTGAGGGGACGCTTTCGAGAATGGAGCCCAAGCCCTAGCAGACAAGCGTCCGAGTTCCAAGGTGTCCCAGGGCCATTTTAGTGGACCAGGCCCAAATCCGAAGAGCCGGCCGCCATTTTAAGAGTCCTGTGGCAGCCGCCTATCGCTGCACCGCAAGAGTGGGCGCAACTCAACTACATGGTGAGCGAGAAGCTGTAGCCGCAACACCGGGCGGTAAACAGCTGAATGGCGGATGAGGCACAGTGTAGCAAAAGCGGGCGGAATGGCAACTGAAACGGTAAAGGGGCACCCCACTACAGCAGACGAGCCTCCACCTGGGGAGGCCCGTTCACGCCGCCCCCCCCCCCCCCCCCGGGGCGCCCCACGCCGTTTTTCAGGGCAGCATTGTAGGATACCAAAACCAGTGCGGCAACTTACTGGACATCACCTGGGTGCCGTCCAGATCTCAGCGCGTTCTGCTGCCTTGGGACTATTCGCACAACAGACCGCTACTGACGAGGCACAGTGCAGCAAAAGCGGGCGGAAAACCGCTGAATGGCAAGTGAAACGCTAAAGGGGCGCCCCACTACAACAGACGAGCCTCCACCTGGGGAGGCCCGTTCACGCCGCCCCCCCCTAACCCCCCCCGGGCGCCCCACGCCGTTTTTCGGAGCAGCATTGTAGGATACCAAAACCAGTGCGGCACCCAGGTGACATCACCTGGGTGCCGTCCAGAACTCAGCACGTTGTGCTGCCTTGGGACTATTCGCACAACAGACCGCTACTGACCATTGTTGCTTCTGTTTTAATAAAAAAAAATTTAAGGTGTTTACTGTTTTTGTTGCGATGTATATATTTATAAGTTATTAAAGTGTTATAATCCTACTACTTTGTTGGAGTGCTATATATTTTTAATGTGACACATAATTGTGAAGACTTTGATGTACAAAAAGGCATCCCTGGAATCTTCCGCTTCAGGCTCGGTCCCACACACCCTCACAGTGAGAATCCCCTCCCCAATCACAATACAGGATGGTTATCAGATAGTAGGAACGCGTGTGGTGTGACGGATCTCATCGGGTGGGGGCCTTGATTTACTGTAACTCCTTTGAAGAGGGGTGATTCTTTACAGTTGAGGCCATAAACTACATCCGCAGGGCTACGTGATAGCCTGGGACCGGCCTGGACAATCAGACACAAAGGAAGAGGAATGTCAGAGAGTGCGGTAGTGAATAGGGTGAAAGGGTGGTGTCGGGCGGGCACAGGGTGTGATTCTCAGGGAAGAACAGCGCAGATGGGGGGAGGTTTATGGCCCATGCATAAGACAGAGAGCGGGGATGACCAGTGCGTGGGGGAGATGCTTGCGAGGGTGGGGAGCCATGCTGAGGATCGGCGGCGTGCGGAGTGGGTCTGGTCAAGGCATCTAAAATGGCTGCCGTGCACGGCAAAAGTGTGGCATTGGAAAAAAAGCAAGATGGCGCAGACAATGTTTATCAATACGAATTAATTTATAACAAATATTTTTAACAATATATTTACTCGCAGTGACAAAATGGCGGTCAACACTTCCTGATTTCCTTCGAATCGAACGCTAACAGACGTCACTATCGGCGGCGTGCAGAGAGTGGGTCTGGTCAAGGCATCTAAAATGGCTGCCGTGCACGACAAAAGTGTGGCATTGGAAAAAAAGCAAGATGGCGCAGACAATGTTTATCAATACGGATTAATTTATAACAATTATTTTTAACAATATATTTACTCGCAGTGTCAAAATGGCGGTCAACACTTCCTGATTTCCATCGAATCGAACGTTAACAGACGTCACGCAGCAAAAAAAAAAAAAAAAAAACGCTCACGCGCAGCCGCTGGAAGACAAGTATCAACATATATGAGCCTCCTCAGCCACCCTCAGAAAACATAGGGGGTCAGGATACGTCTCCCGTATCACTAGTAATTGTTACACTGTCATCTATTTTTCCTAAATAAATAGTTAAGGAATATACAAGCTCACAACTGGAAAAGGAGCTCGAGGTCCTCATCCTATGCACCAAGGAAAAGAGAAATTAAGTATTAAATTAAACTAAAACTAGAGTTGTTCATGGGTAAGGTTTCACTACCTTTTTTAACTGATTAATATTGATCACACTATAAATAAGTGACTTGAGTGTGACTATACTATATGTCCCTATCATTATTTTTCCAGGATAACAAACCCAGAGGGATACATGTAATCTGCACTGAATTTGTCTATATAGTACAGTGGTCTTTTCTACGCACTCTGAAAAATAGTAACATGTGAGTGCTTTTATACAAGATCATAGTATACTTACTTAACTAATTTTACCTCAATGGAATACTGACTATGATCAATTTTTTTCGCATCACAGAATGTTGTGCGTCTTTTTGGATTCGTGTCATCGAGAGTAACAATACGTAGAGCTTGGGCCGGGACTACGCACCTTAATAATTGGGAGCACTACAAACGTTTGGACATAGTGAGTGCTATTGTCTTGCAATATCATAGTAGAATTAAATAATGGTAGAACAGAGTAGTAAAACCATATGTCTCTCGTATATCCACGAAACAGGTTATTCATTATAAGAACATTGACATCTTGGAACTCATCGGGAAGAACAAAGACACATACATCTAATTTCGTCTTAGAAATATTCAGAAGGTTAGCCCCTTTTAGAACTCTAACTTGGGTGATGGTTTTTCTGCACTTTTTTACACCAAGAAGCATATAGGTATTCTCAACGCTCTAACCACTTATAGGGTGTAATAATCTCTGATTCCTTCTTGAGAGCTCTTTCTCTTCTATTTCTTTGCTCATTTGTTATCTTCCTGCATTTAAGGACAAAAGCGTCCGATTGTCAAATAGAATTTTATATGATATATATTTATAAGATCTTTTAAATAAAATAAATTATTATCTTTGCAGCCTTGAGGAAGTCACATGACGTGACGAAACACGTGTCGGCTGTTGTCTTTTGTGGATCAGGAAAAGGAGGACATACAAAATACCAACTGTCCTGTATACTTTGTTTACCATCTTTTCCTGACCTGCTTTTTTATTATCCTTTGTTGGATGTACACATATTCTTTTTACTATGCTCACCAATGTGTGTTAATAAATTTTGATTACTAATAAGAACCAAAATTGTCACTTGTGGATGAAATACTTAAGATATATGCATAGAACAAGTCTTAATTCTTAATTTATAAGGAACTAAAATTGTTACAACTGAGTGCCGGGATATTGGATCATACAGGTGTATGAGTGGTTCAATGGATGATGTCATCAGAGATGTCATTTGAGATGTCATCAGTGATGTCACTGATCATGTAATGTGTCTAGCAGGGCCGTAAGTTATAGTTTGCTCACGTAACTATAACTGCTGAATTTCTCAGGTTTTGTACAAGTGAAATGCGAGCCTAACTTTAAAGTCTCCGTAAGCTTTGGTTTTTTTCAGTGAATTTCTAAGTTTTTTTAATGTTGTTTCCAAACTCTAACATGCATGTAACCTTTGGTTTTTAGGTGAGTATATATTCACTTAAAAACCAACACACACATGTTGGTCGATATGCATACATGTACACATCAATGCATACCTCCTCTCCTTGACTGACAAGACCCTAAACTCGTCTGCTGACTCAACGTCGGTGGCACTGGGTCACACGTCATTATTAGTCAATTGTTCCTCTAAGGATCTGTATTAGTGCGTGGATTGATCAGGTAAAAATGAAAGGGCTCATTTACAAGAAAGTGCTGCATCCCGGAACCTCACGTCCTTTGGCTATGCCACGATAGAGCACTTTCAAAGCACAGAGATGTAACATATTCACAATAATATGTTGCATTCCTGTACTCTCCCCTGCACTGGTGTCCAGTGGGCTGCAATGCGCCGATGCAGGCACCCTTGCAACATGGTGCAAGGATGCCTGCATCACGGGGATGATTGTTTATGTGCATAAACAATCTGAAATGGCATTTTTCAACTTCTATGAGTGCTACATTAGCACACATAGAACTTCCCAAAAATTAATTTGTATGCTGAAGATCACACAACTGGTCAATTAGTGAATTTGAGAATAAAATGCATACTTTCTGGCTCTACATTCACCGACAGACAACAGACATCTGGAGAACCTATTTCAAGCTACTGTTTCATAAATGATCGTACTCTACCAATGTCACATCAGTTCTATCACTTGGGCTGCCACAATGGGCGTTAAAAAAATGAATGACTTGATTTCAAGGCTTTGGGTGTTAGGAGGATTGCCGCACAATTTGCCACCCCCTAAAACTACCTAAGAGAGTGAACGTAAGAAAGGATGCACTGGGTGCAGGACGAACCCCCCCTACAAACAATATAAGTTATATAAGAAGAACAGTACCTTTTAACAAATAGTATGCTGTTTGTTAGAGTTCAACACAGGGCCATTCTGGAATTAGCATTTCTGATGACTTTGGTATAACAATATAAATTAGACTAAATATATTATGCAGATCGCTTACAAAATGATAACTTAAAACGCATCATTCTTTAGCTTCCCAAAAGGCGTGTGGGCGCATGGACCTGGCTGAAAGTGATCCTCACCTTTTGTACAAGGTTTCCACATGCTGGACTAACGCACAAAAATATCTATTTATATATATATATTCACGGAAAAAAACACAGGTTTCAGGGATGGTATAGTTAGTTGGACATTTCACTCGTACAAAACTAGTGAAATTTGGCCGTTACAGTTAGTTCAGCTAACAATAACTTGTGCCCCTGCAATGCACTGCTGATGATATCACATATTACATCATTCATGACATTGTCAGTGACATCACTGATGACATCTCAAATGACATCACTAATTACATCATCCATTGACTGTATGTTTCTATAAAGTTTAAATATGTTTTATATGTATGCCAAGGTGAATTGAAGAATGAGTAGGTGTATAAGTGTTTGGATGGAGGATTTAGCAAGTGCGTGACTGACCGTATAAATGAGTGATTAAATGTGTCTTACTGAATGCATGGGTTAGTGACTAAACTGTGTGAATGTATGTGTCAGTCTGTCTGTTTTTGTGGAAGATGCTTCATGGGTGGGTGAGTAGCTACTTGAGTGTCTATATGGTTATTGATTGGTTTCCTGAGTATTTGTATGGGTGCCTGAGTGTCTGTGTGTGTGCGTGGGGGATGTGTGGCTTTGTGCATAGATGTGTGAGTAGGGGATTCACTGGGTACATGGGTTCAAGAGTGTGTCTGTGAAGGGCTGTATGAGTAAGTGAGTGTGCGTATGGCTGTGTTGGTGAATGAATGGATGTTTCAGTGGTATATGTGTGAGTAACTACAGATGTGAAAGGCAGTATATGTCAGTATTGGAGTATATAAATGACTATATGTGAGAGTGAGTGATTGTAAGAGTGGCTGTATGAATGAGTGTGTGATTGTGTCAGTGATTGTATAAGAGAGTAAGTGTGTGTTATTATCTCTATGAATAGGTGAGGTGGTGTGTGTATAACTGTATACATGAGTAAATGGGAGTGTGATTTATTCCTTACATGATTGACTAGGTGTGTGAGTAACTCTGTGGATGAGTGGCGGTGTGTGAGTGTATGTATAGGTGTATGAGTAAATATGATAGTGTTGTACTGATGAGTGACTGCATATATGAGTGACTATATGGGGGAATGAGTGGATGTGTGTGTGTTGACCTAGGAATCAATGAGTAAGTATGTACTGGTGTCGGTGCGTCTATGGTTTCGTAGATTGTAGCCTGTATTTTAGAGTGGGTGTATGAAAGGTTATATTAGAGTGTGAGGAGGTGCATCAGATTATCACATGGAAGATGTAATAAGTGATGTCATTAGTGATGTCACTGACCATGTCATGAATTATGTAATATGTGATGTCATCAGCAGTGCATTGCGAGGGCACGAGTTATAGTTAGCTGATCTAACTATAACAGCCAAATTTCACTGGTTTTGCACAAGTGAAATGTCCAACTAACTACAACGTCCCTAAAGCTCGTACCCGGGAGGGTGTGTGAACCTTCCTCAGTGCTCATATATCGAAACTTATCTTTTTCTAATTTCTCAGGAACTACTGGATGGATTTACACCATTTAAAAAGAATGTCACCTTCTGGGCCAAGACCTACCTTTTTGCCAAATTTGGTGTAATTCAATTCAGCAGATTGGCTGTCGCCTGTAATAAAATTTCCTATGGAAATAAACATGGGCAAAACGCATTTTGCGACCCCTCTTTTTTTCCCAGCCCTGCTTGACGAATCACCCCAAAACTTTCATGACAGGAGCTGACCTGAGTGAACCTTTTTGTGAAAAGTTTGCGAAGATTCGTCAAACGGTACCAAAGATATTTGCAAAAGAAAAATTGCTTTTTGAATAGAAATAAGGTCCTAACTATAACTACCTACTGGCGACCGCCAGTAGGTAATAAATATTATTTAATACTTACTGAGTGTGTGTGCAGTGTTTGGGGAGGGGGTAGGAAGTGGGGCAGCTGCTTGTGACCTCTGCCTGTTCAAATTCCAGGTAAATTGCATTATTTACAAAGTTGTTTAAGTCAATAGTAAAGAATAAAAATAGAAATGGATAAGTATTTCATTTTCGCAAAACTGCGGGGATGACATTTCATATTTAGCGATTTTGCCTCTTTCCAACTGTTCGTAGTTTCAAAGGGCTAGCTCAGGGTTCAGTTAAAAATGAATATTGCTTCACAATTCTCTATTTCACGTTGTGGTTCTTGTTCCCTGACACAATCCAGCGCTCGCAGTGGGATCTTGGTGATGGTCCCGTTCCACCCTCTGGAAAATGACAGTCATGTCAGCCAGTGAGCCAGCTTGTCAGCAACACTTCAAATAGTCACTCTTTTCAACATGCTATCTAAGGCAGATTTTGCAGAACAGGTCCTTCTCTGCTCCCTTGCCTCCCGTTGTGGAGGCAACATTGTGTAGGTTTGGGGAGGTACAGGTGGTGGTAATAAGGGGCTACTAAACAAATAGAAGAAGATCAGAACTTAATATTTTGTTCCATGTTTGGACAAGACATTCTTGGTGCGTTCCTGCATTACTGGACCTGTGAAGAAACCCTGCCAGAAGCATGGACTACTGTGCTTCTACAAGGCCTACCACTCTGCTGGACTGCTGCTCTGGAAGAACTGCTTTTCTGCAGTGTTGCCCTACTGCCTGCTACTTTCTGCCCTATTGACTCTTTGACATGAACCATGAGTGATCATTAAAAGTATGTGGGCTTGCCTCATTTTGTAAGGGATATTAAAGGCTTACCCCCTGGGCCTGGTCCATAGAAAGGAGATCCAGGTTCTTGCTCCAGTGGAACTGAGACATCCACTGCTGCATCACACAGAATGAAAGCATGCTGCTGTTGCGGGAACAGAACTGGTCCATCATACTTGGAACCAGCACATCGCCTTCAGAATCAATGCATTGGAACTACCCCATCGTTACCACTGCAGTGGGAGACAATCAACCCTTTCCCTCGACTGCATGGAGAAATCCAGCACATTGCACTCAGAACCCATGCATCTCGGAACCAGAACTTTGTCTTTGAAACCAGCGCATCACCATTATTGCTTGGAGAAAATCGACCCACTACGTCAACTGCGGGATCAACACCGACTCATCGCATCTCACTGTTGCGACCAGGATCAAGGTACTTTTGTTCAGTGAGCCTTGTGTGGCTACGGTATTCGGCCCACACTCCATTGCGCTCAGCCTAAACTCTTGACCTTGCCCCAGTCCTGCGTGACCAGATAAACCCATAGGTGCTTATTGCTTCTACGTGCTATTTTTCACTTTTTATCTTTAATAATTCATATTTGACTTCTACTTATTGGTTTGTTGTCATTTTGGTCTTGTTTTATTTTGTTTATGGTGATTTCACTGTGCTACTGTTGCGAGCTGTGCACAAATACTTTACACATTCCCTCTTAAGCTAAGCCTACGTGCTCTGTGCCAAGCTACCAGAGGGTAACAAAGGTTGATTTCCGGTGTGCATCTGACGTACCATGAGTAGGATTGTGGTTCCTTCTTGGACAGGGTGCATTCCTCTGCCAACCAGAACCTCACTTTCTAACAGCTTTATAGGTGCAACACAGAGCTGAGTGCATGTTCGATGTCCCTGCACTGCATAATGTAAATTCATTGAATCCAATATTGGATTTACTGCTTTCTTTGTCAGATAGGACAGCTCCACAGTGAGCAAGGTTTATCTTTTTCTGTTTCTGAGATGTGCTGTAAGGATTCAACCATCCATCCAATAGATGGGATTCAGAAGGGCCCTTTGGGGTCTAGCTGTTACAACAATACATAACAGAACTCTCTTCTACTACTTGAATTTTTAGATCTACTGTACATTACTGTCCCATTGGTCTATCCATTGTCCTGATGTATCATGGTTCTAGCAGTTCTTACTGTCACCTAACCTTCAGGCATATTTACAAGGGGCCTGCACCGACATGGCATCAATATTTTTGATGCACAGGCAGTGAAGTAAGTACTCAATACTTACAAAGAGACGTATATAGGCCAATGCATTATTTTTTGTAGGCGTGCATCGGCAAATGCCTGTTCCTCAACCGGCTGCTCAACGTACATTTTAAAATATTAAAGGTAGGCTTTTCAGTGTAAATACTAACGTAAAACTGATGCAGGGATATCTGTGTTTTTTTTTAAGTGATGCATCATTGCCAAGTGGCATGTAGACCATGAAATGTGTCAAAATATTGATGCATTGGCAACAAAGCACTTTAGCAAGCTCAACTATGCCACGGAGGTGCTAATTCGTCTGCTTGGAGTAGTGAGGAAACCATCACAACCACCCCTCCCAAACCCCCCAACACAACCATGTAGGCAGCCCAGGAAAAAGGAGCGTGCCAACCGCCAGAGATTGCTCTCATCGACCTCAGGGAGGAGGAGGTTATCACCTAATATTGCCCCAGGAGGGAGTATATCATACACCTGTTAAAACATAGTGTACCAGCGCAGCAGCCAACAGCTGACAGGTCCACCAACATCCCTACACAGGTCAAGCTGATGGCAGTCTGCCACATGCTAGTATCTGGTGCATTCCCAACCACAACAGCCAAAGTGGCTGGAATATCACAGCCATATTTCTCTGCATTCCTACCCACTGTCCTGGATGCAATTATCAGCCTCACACTCAAGTACCTCCAGTTACCCCAAGACCCAGCAACAACAGTTGGTCACTAAGCAAGACTTATATGCCATTGCTGGGTTTCCATGTTTTGGGTGCTATGGACTGCACACATGTTCAGCTTGTTCCCCCTACTTCAACTTCACATCTGTACAGGAACCAGAAGCACACATACTTAATGTGCAGGAGATCGTGGACCATTGGGGAATCTTCAAAAATGTGCTGGCTAGATCACCAGGGAGTGCGCATGATGCATACATCTTCAGGCACTCCATTATAAATTACCACTTCCAGAATGGGCAATATGGGAATGGCCTACTTGTTGGTAAGCAAAACTGAAATGGATTACAGTTTCAACAAACAGCAAAAAATGTATGTCACAATAGCCATCTCTGTGTCTGTTCACAAACATATGGCCTTCTGTCTGACTAGTGTGCCTCAACATGCACCATGCATCCTGGTACATGTTTAATTCAAACCCACAAGTCAAACAGGTGAAGACCTGCAAAGCCACTTCCCATGCCTTTGAAGATACAGAGCAATGCAACACAGCCCAAAATGCAGTGTAACATCACTGTGTGCAAGGGAGGGCTTGCATGGCTATTCTGGGGGTGTCTCCATACAACTCCCATGATTCATGAGGCATGTCTTGTAGCCCAAACCAGGTTAACTTTGGAATGTGACAAATCAATAGGGTACCTCAGGTGATGTGTAACATGGAAACTGAACTGAAGTTAGCCAGGTCACTAACATTTCCTATGCATGCTGCAGCCATTGGCAAGCATACATAGATGATCATGGCTCTGAGGGTACAGCTTGTGAAGGAAGTTGCCTCCCGTACAACGACAGAGCTGCATACAATAAAGGCATCCAAGTACTGTGGTGCAAGTGTGTCTGTGTCTGTGCTAGGCAGCACATTGTTCCATATGTAAGGGGACTTGGCATATGGCAGTGCAGCAAGACTTCTTGATGCACTGTCATACACAAATTGGAAAGGGCAGGAATCAATCACATTTTAGAAATATGTCACATTATTCTCCTTTTCCCCTGTACTGGCACACATTTGGTTGCCTAGTGCTAATGCAGGCACACTTGCAGTATGGTGAAAAGGTGCCAGCATTGCAAGAGGATTGTTTTTGTGCATGAAGGGATACCTTCCTGCACAAATAAAATCCCCTGTAGCATATTCCTTTTGCTGTGTGTGGTGCAAAATTCAGCACACATGGAAAGATGAAAAATGTAGAAAAAAGGAAGCAAAACTTCTTGGTATGGCTGATGTGGTGAGCTGGAAAGTTTCGGTACTGATCCAGGTTCATGTGTTTAAATAAATCTGGGCATAGTTAAACATCCATGTGCGTTGTGTGTGAAGACCCACTGCAACGCCAATGGGATACCTCCTTGGTTCAGAGTAAGGCAACGCAGCAATGTGCAATCCTTTGTCTTACTCCACATTTGTGAGCCCATGTAAAGACATGCAAAGAGGCTCTTCTTGGCCTCGTAGATATGTTTAAGAGGCTTGTGCTGCTTGACCCAAAAACAAAATTGATGCTATGGTAGGGCAAGCTTTTCAAAAACATTGTGCCAGTACAGGGGGAGAGGTCAGGGATGTGATGTATAACCAGAATATTGTCTATTACTGTCCTTTCTCTGAGCTGCCATGCCTAACGGACAGATGACATGCAGCACTGCATCATGCCTCTTACCCAAAATTCCGGGCAACTGTGTCCTGTGCACATAGTGGGATCAATGCACAGCAATGTGTAGACGATGATGAGCCACATTGACATGCACATACCAATCTGTCAATGGCAAGAGTGGTTGACCATCAGTGTGTATCAATGCATCATTTCACTCTGTGTGGATGGCTGGAACCACATCAACTGCACTGCATAATGAATCATCTATTAAATCATGTGGCATGACAGACAAGCCATATATGAGCATCAAGGTAACCCCAGACAAAAATCTGAGGTTAGTGTGTCCTCACTTGTGTACCAACTCTTGGTGTTAGCCATATGACAGCAAACTCAGTGGTGTGTTAAAAAGTACTGTGTAAAGTGTGTTACACATGGCAGTATATATGTATGCTGATCGAAGTTTAATGAGCAACACAGGAAGAAGTATGTGTAAACCCCATATGTGGTATACCATGTCAGTGTAGGGCCAATACGTGTAAATGTCAATCCTGTATGACATTGTGACATCAACAGTACAAAACACACATATGGCTTTGCAATAACGACAGTGTAAGTATACACAAACACGTAGGTACACAGCCTCATTGACTGATGTAACAAATGTGATGGGTCACCTGTTCTGTGTAGTATGTTGCCCAATTTAAAACATAAGAATACAGCAATGTGAAAGTCACAAAGACAAACTCAGACAAATGTTACTGACTAGTTTTATGATGGAATTTGGTAAAGTCTACATCTTCTCCTCTGATGTGTGTTGTGACTCCCCTGAGGGTGTTGGTGTTTGTGCAGGAGGCATCTGAGGCAAACACACATCAAGGACTGTAGATGTGGCTCCCATGTCTCCAGCAGCATTTGCCTGTGCCAGTAAAGAATAAAACAGCGCTGAGAAAAGTCTGCTGGCTTGTCTGCACAGCAACAATGTTGCTGTGAAAGGCACCCATTCTTTCAATATAGGAGTTCTTCGTCCACTCCATAGAATCAAGAATGGTGCGTACAGCCCCTAGCTGGGTGGCAACCTCACTGGTGTCACATCAGCAGGGCTATTGTTCTTACCACTGCCTCATGACACCAGCGATGTCTGCCAGAGACTGTTCCAATCTCTGGATTTGAGGGTAGGCTTTTATTGCCTCTGAGGTTTCCTTATTGCGACTGAGGCACCAACGTATTTCCTCTAGGGAGCCTGTGACCTTCCCCATCCCCGCTGGCACCTCATCTACCAGCTGATGCAGGACTCCTATTGCCTGCTTTTGAAAGACAACTTGGGGGTCCTCGGAATCCAGGGCTGGTCTTAAGCTGGCAGATGGGGTAGATCCTGTTGTAGATGGTTCCTCTGGAGACCCATCAATGCTGCCAGCAACCCGCGCAACCAGAGAAGGTGATACAATATAGTGCAGTATTTGCTGAAAAGTGCCCGCCTCCCTAGGGGGAATGATATTATTGTAAACAGGTTGGTCATCCAGGACGGGCAGCTGGTCAGGAGGAGGGGTTTCTCCAGCTGCAATAAAATGAAGATAAGTCAATAGTGAGCTATGCTAGATGTTGACAGGAGTAATCTGGCTGACATACAGTATTTATTCGTATTCACTTTTATTTCAACATTTGTGTGTAGTACCTATGTGACATAAGTATGGAAGCCATGCAGCACTGCAGTTGCCTTTCAGATGGTAGTCTCTGTGCATTGTTCACACACCACTGTGTGACAAGGGTGATTGTTTGTGTCATACTACACATTGCAACACAGTTGTATAGCTTGGTTGCCTGACCTGCCAGTGCAAGATGGTTGAGGTAAGGTTCAAATCTGCCTTGTAGACTAGCTTTCTTCATCGTAATAGCTATACTGGATGTGTTTTCAGGTATTGACAGCACTACTGGACACACTGCACCATGTCACTTGGATGACATGCATTCCCTCTAGCCACTACCCAGGCCACAACTTCTGTGAAAGTGATGTGGGTTTGATCATTTATTTAATTGGGTCCTGTGGTATACCTTTTATTGTATACCACAGCAGTCTGCCTTTTGGCGCAACCTTGCTAAAGTGCGGGAATATTTAAGGGCATTTCCTTACCCTGAGTGTCCTGTCTATGTTTGCTCCCAATATTTTTATTAAACACACAGTTTAATCCATAGTTGTAAAAAGCTGCCTGTGTTTGCTAACTCTGAGGGGATAGGCCCCGTGAAACTATGTAGATTGCTTAAACTGATGCTCACCCTCATTTCATGAGTCCCAGTGTGGGTTATCAGCACAGTATCACTCATCGTTTGACTCTGCCCCACTCACTTGTACATGTACATGACTCCTCTGGTAATCCTCATTTTGGCCAACTGACTCCATTTACTATCATACACTGCTGCCGTACATTGACTCTCATGTGGTGGCATGGTCTATAATATGAGTCATCACTTCCAATTGCCCAACAGGGCTGCGTTTATTTGAGGGCTGTGTGTCAAGCTGTACCCCCCCCCCCACCCCCCTCCCCCACATGCTAGTAGTTGTGATAATTGAAATATACCTACCCTGGTTTGCCAAAAAAATAAGACCCATAACCTAGCTCATCCTGTCACTTCAAAATTCCCAGCTTGACATCCTCCTTTAGCATATAGGGCCTGGTAATAGATTTTTTCCCCTGACTCCCTTCTAACATGTGTTACATCTTCAACCAGGTCAACATCACATGTAGGATGTAGTACACCTTCTATGTCATCCTTCCCAGTTGCAACAGAATTGTGACACTATCGGACAATGGGGTCTTCAGAACATAGGGACAATTGAAAAATATGAAAACATCTTAATGAGATCGATTTTGGATTTGCCTTGAAATGACCCACAAAGGCCAATACACTTGGATCTTGGACTTAAAAATATAGCACATGCTGCAGCATTTAGACCCCCAGCCCATTGGATCCAAGTTTGGCATAATAACTCACCGCCTCCTTTGAGGCAGTCATTTCTTGAAGTGCTTGCACTCAACATTAAAGGGAGCATATCATGGCTAATAAGTGTGAACATGGTTTTACAGATTTAGTATGAGTAAACTTTGTCCCAATACTCTTTGCATACAGAAAACTACCTTGGTGTACCTTAAGAAGAGTTATGGTCTTCATCTTTGCGCCCTTAGTTTGAACCATTGTAGTACGGAAGAGCTAACAGAAATATCTTGGGATTTCAAAGATAATCTGTATTGTGAGGAGTTTATTAACCAGATTGCACCCCTCGAAGCAAAATCCATATGTTTACAATTTAGATATGGTATTTTGCCAATTAATGTTTTTTGCTGCTGATGAAATGGTCACAACACTTCTTCTATTTGTCCATCTTGCCATGTTAGCCCTAAAACAGGGGAGCGCTTTTTATTTTTGTGCCCCAGATATTCTGCATACAGGAGAATCTGCTGAAATCCAATTTGCCGGATTATGTCGGTAAAACAAATGAGGGCAACAATCCGAATTCTCAGAAGTGATACAACTGCATGGTTAATGTTTGCCCTGTCCAGATATATGCTACATGCATAGAGTCTTAAACACAATAACATGCCACTCTCTGTAACAGAATGATTTTGCTTTTTGAATGGTATTTGAATTATATTTCAAGAAGTAGTCCTGTTTCTTGCAATGGGTGGCAATGTATGGCCAACTATTTTGATCTCTGAGATCCAATTCTTTAAAATGTGTTGACTACTTGTTTAATTGTTTTCTTTGAGATTGCTACAATGACCTCTGGGAACCAATGTATATATTTGCACCTTAGCTTTATAATGTACTGTCATCTGTGACATTTTAAATTGATTTTACAATCAATTACTTTAATGGATTTAGTTGCGGCAATCTTTAAGGTGATTAAGCTCCCTTCATTCTGAAAATGTATTTACTTGTTTCTATGTCATTTGTGTAAACATTAATGTTAATATTTTTGTTAAAAATATTTATATGCATAATGTTGTTGAAGTGATTGTATAGATTCACATGTATATATGTGATTTTATGTTTTTCATTTAAAAGAATACTACTACTACTACTATTAGACACAACAGTGCTTGCGTCTTGCTCAGGCTACCTTGCAATACACACACACATCACTTCTCTTCTCCTTGAGATGCAATATGTCCCCATTTAGACACAGTGCCAGTTCAATTTGCTCAGCCACATCTATATTGAACAGCACTACAAGGAACCCACCAGGCTCACACACCATCTATTGTTCCAACAAACACATATGTCCCTCTAGTGTGCATCCCTTGCAACCCGCCTAAGAATTTGTACATAACAGGTGTTAGGGCGGTGTCTACTATGGTAGGCTATACCTGTATGTTGTTGGATGTAATAGAGTTGGTCATGAAATACAAACGAAAACATATTATAAACCTACTTCAAAAAACAATCTCTTGCTTTTCTCAAGCTTTCATCCTCGATCTTTGAGGGATAATCTCCCCTTTGGCCAATATCTCCGGATTAGAAGGAATTGCAGTGAATTGCCTGTTTTTAAGGAATAGGCAGATGACTTGACCACTAAATTACAACTGAGAGGTTACCCGAACAAAATCCTTAAGAAAAGTTTTAAAAGAGCAAAAAATCAGAACAGGGATGCACTCTTGGAGTCCTATCCTAGAGAGAAGGAAGCAGAAGTCCCTTTAACATGCATAACCACATATAATCCAGTGTCTAACGCAGTAAGCCGATGTATTAACAAGCATTAAAGTATGCTAACGAGCAACAAACATGATTGGAGGAAACCTCTGTTTTCCTACCGACGTGCAAAGAGTTTGAAAGACTCATTAGTACAAACTCGTTCTAGGAACTCACAGATTTTGAGCGAACCTACAATTTTAAATTCCTGGGGTTTACCTGCAGTGAGAGGACACTACCCTTGCGGTAGTTGCAGTGTGTGTCATTTGACCTCCCACACAAAGACATTAAACATCGAACCTGGGAAACATTGGGAACAACGCAGCTACACTAATTGCAACACATGCAATGTGGTGTATTTGATAGTCTGCCCTTGTGGATTACAATATGTGGGGATGACAAGAAGAAGGATCCAACTGCGTATCTGCGAACATCGCAGCAGTATCCGCTGTCAGAGAATTACCACTAAATTAACAAACCACTTCATAGAGAAAAAACACACACCCAATGAAATCAGGTGGACTATTATTGAACATCTAGCCAATAGCACAGAAATGGTTTTGTTTGAGAAAGAGCAAAGATGGATCTACCGTCTTTCTAGCCATAGTTCAGGCCTGAATGATGACATACCTAGAGGCTCTGTAATGAAACACTAAAGTCCCCAGTCAGTCAAGTCTGATAAGGTATTCTCTACCCTATTCTGATTATAGATATTCTGATACGTTGCATTAGACAACTTATTGCCATTAACTGATAGCTGCATTCAGTCTTTTGTTTTATGACATTATGCATGTTATGATACTCTTTGAAAAAAAACGATTTGGGCATTTACTACAGGAATTTTCTTTTGGCATAAGTCTGCTAACCTGGGGCTTAATGCTGTCCTTTTGTAATTTGCCTGACTAACATTGACGATATAAAGTTTATTTTTTTTAAACGCTTACAGGACATCATTTGGCGAGAATTGATAAGGTACGCTCTATACGCATGATTGTAGTTGATAATTGCTCAATCATGCGAGTACATGAGCGTCCTACCAAATTTAGGTTTAATTGAATTTTGTTGGTGTTTGAATACCACGAATTTTGCAACAATTTATTCCTGTCCCTTTAATTCCAGTATCACGTAATGACGCTACTCCATTGATGTGTTCACGTGACCGGAATTGGAAGGGTATTTGTTGTGTTTGTTGCGCTGTCCCGGCATCATTCGGGCCACGGAAGTGCTACGAAATAGGTAGTCCGCGGGGAGACGCTGGCTTGCAAGTAAAAAGGAGACTGTCTTGTGGCAATATTAGTATGCCTGATTATTTCTAATTTAGACAAATTTCTAATAGAGACAAACTTGTAAGATCATGTTTTGCTTTCTCATGTTGTTCAGACAGAGCACGGCGTGAAGAATACCTCTGCCGTTTGAGCCCATGATACTCGGAATCTGTCTGTTTCTAGTGAGTTCCCTTTTTTCGTATAATTCTCTGGCCATTATCTTCCGTTTTGATTTGCTTAAATCTTACCTATTAGGGCATGCACAATAGTTTTTAAATTGGACATCGAGAAAAATAATAATCATCTTCGATGCAACCCAGAATGATTTGACAGGGCAATAACATCGGTAATTACCGATTTGTGCCTTAAAATAAACACAGAGAGTGCAAGGTGTTTTGTCATGATTGAACCCCAGTCCGGAATAGGATGGACAAACTGCCACAAGAATTTATAAACGGCATGTGTGTGTTCAATAGCTTCTGTCACAGAAGGGTTTTGGGAAGACAGTTGATAACTTATGGATAAAATGACTAAAGACTAACATAATTCAAGTTCCTCTTTTTAGAGGGGACTGTGTAGTTTTTCCTGTGTATTACTGTTGTCTCTCTCTTCTCTTCAACAGATTATGGGCCCTAGATAAGTCAAGTAGAGCCCCCACGGGCACTTTCCGTGAGTAACATTGTTTTTTTGTCACATCCTCACGGTAGGGTGCACCTTAGCGTGTGCATACCGCCGGAGGATTAATTCATAGGTCCTGAGGTATGCTTGGCGAACTTTGCCTTATCTAGCAGAAACATGTTGACCATTTCTTTTTAGGACACAGGGTTTCAAATGAATGAACTCCAAATGGTCTGCTTTTCACCTGTTTTTAACTGATGCTGTTTGACCATGTATTAAAATGAATATAGGTTACAATCAGCTATCTTTTTAAATCACTCACATTAGCACAATTTCTTGTCACTCTTTTCACATAGAAAAGATCCAGCTCCGCTGTATCACAGGCGTAGTAGCATACTGGGGTGACATTTGGTTGCCCCAGTAGAAGCCAATGATGAAGCATGTCACTGACTAGGTCGGTGAGTGAGGGTTCTTTTAAAAAAGAAATAATTTTTTCTTTTTCACTCTATCTATTTTTCTTTCTGTGGCTTTCGTTGTGGGATCATATATTTATGATTTTGTAGGTGCTGTCACTCTTTTGTTGTTGTTTAATACACCTGTATGCTGTCATCCCACACATCAGGAAATCTGTGTTTAATGTACTTTCACGCTAGACATGGCTCTTCAAATGTTCCTTTGTGATGGTACTTCACATGCCCAATACCTGACCCTCCTCTCAGGTGAGGAGTTTTCCTCTAACAACTCCATTCTATTCCATAGCTTTGCGGACTAGATTTGGCTGCATGGCCCAAAGACAAACACACTACCCTCATAGTGCAAGGGGGCATGCATTATCCAAGTCAGGGTGGGCAGGGTTCCAGTGTCCTGGCATGTTGTGGTGTTTCAGTCCACATGTTTTACTTAGTATTGTGGGGCTATTTGTCCTGGTCACTAATACTATACATTGCACAACAACTGACAGTGTACAAATGTGAACCTGGACTGGTGTTGCATATCACACATGACAGGACAAATTTGACAGAGCTAGACTGTGCTGTTCAGCATGTGACTGGTCAATTTGATTTACATTTCAATGATGTATGACTGGACATGTGACCAATTCCATCCCTTTCCCTCACACTCAATACAGTTCAGCGCAGGAGCGTAGCATGTTGTGCTGAAAAGCATGAAATATTAGGTGTTATTGTAACTTGTTGCAACTTACCCTGTAGATCTTCATAGGCTGCACTGGCGAGTCCTTCCACTCCTGCCACCAACTCTGCTGGGATGACTGCTGACACCTGTTTCTTTAAGGACGTCAGCTCCTTCCAGACCTCAGGTCCTCCTCCTCCTCCTTCTCCGGGCCGCATGTCTGCCCTCAGGTTGTTGGCCAGTTTCTCCTTGGTCCTGACCTGCGCTTGTAATCATGCCAACACTTCTTGCATTGTAGCACTGTGCTTTTAACTAGCCCTACACTGCTTATCTTGTCCACTCTGGACTGTCAAATGGCCTTCTTCTTCCTTAATGGAAATTTTAAGGTGACGAAGAGTTGATATTCATACTTTGTCATCTCTCTTATTTTAATTCCCCTCATCACTAAAATTACTCTTCCTCTTTCCCTGGGGGTGTCTGGATATCCTGGTGCTGGGGTTGTTGCCCTGGCTGCAGCTCCATCTCTGTCTTTGGATGTATGGGGAAATGGTGTTTTTTTCAAATGCGTAACTTTTTGTTGGATTTCTGATGCGTTATGCACTCAAATGGGATGAAAGCTCATTTCTGTTGCTTTACATACCGCAAAGCAGGCTAGCGTCACTTTTGCTACACATGCTTCAGTTTTCTCTATGACATCCCTCCCACAGATGAGGCATTTTTTTACGCAGACTGGGACCTTATGCCATGGTGCACCATATTGTGAATACGATGCATCCAAGCCATCTAGAACTGTCATAGCAAAGCACAAGAACTTTTGACACATCGCTGCCTTACTGCAGGGATGCGTGAGTTCCTGTACCATATACTACCTTTTTTCTACAAAGTCCTGGGGGTGGCTCTTTGTCCTTGATTCTTGAATCCTACAGCTTAATTAACCCTTTACATATGAATTCTGGAATTCTCTCTCTCTCTCTCTTTCTTGTCTCTGATCTGTACTCTGTTCCAGTCGTTCCTTTTTTCCTGTCTTGTGCCGCCTGGTTTTTCATTTTAATAGTACCAGTTCAGCTTTACCTTCATTGGTGGTTTCCTGATTCTATGTCAGGACCGGAGGCTTCAGATTATGCTTTTCTCTCTCTGCTGTTTATTCAAAAGTCATCGCATAGCAGCCAGAAAAGCAATAAACATGAAAAAAAATATATCACATAATAACCAACATCGGGTTAATAAGATCAACGGAAAAAAACAGAACACATTCAGGGACCTCCATATCCCATCAGTCCATGTATATAGTCCTTCTACAGTGTCCATAATCCTTAAGGTAGGACGTCCATCTTATGGTCTCTCCCTCTTTCTTCGCTGCTTCGCAGCCAGTTAAGTGCTTTTTCATATGCTCTCCCTCGTTATTGCAATGTGGGGGTGTTTTGGGTTTTAGGCACGGTATATTTTTTGTATTTGGGCTTAGGGGCTCTTAATTGATATTCTTGTGCACGTTTATCTTTCAGAGCCCTGGTATTTGTCGCGGGGATGCTTTGCCCCTGACACGACTGTCCCTGAGAGTTGCGGTGTTACCTCCTCGCCGCTAGAGGGAGGCGTCGGGCCTCTCTCCTCCTCGGTGTGGTTCCCCGTCAGACGGGAGCTGTGCTGAGAAGGAGAGCCACGCCGGGGCCTATCCTCTGCCGCCTCACCTTGACGCCCTGTTGGGTTTGATCTACGCCCTTAACGGGTCTGTACTAGCGAACTACCGCGATTGACGCCTTCGGGCTGTTCTTTTTCAGCACTTTGGGCGGTTGGCCCGCTTGCCAGCGTTTACCTTTAGCTATCGCGCAGGGAGGCGGCCTTGACCCAGTCTCTGGTGAGAGGGTTTGCACGCTGGGTGGAGTGCTGCCACTAGACTCCCTGGTTTACCAATGACAAAAGCCTTTGCTAACCTCCAGTTGGCCCATACCCCTGGACCCTAGTGCCAGTTAGAACTTTCCGCCCTTCCCCCGACATAGCAAGTAGGCAACATGGCGGAAGGGTACTATATGGAGGAGGAGGAAACCCACCAGTATTTGGGGGATGATGAGTTTAAGGATGCAGTGGATCAATCTATCTACAGGTGTGTGCAGGAGATAGTGGGGCCTATGGAGGATCGCCTCTCGGCCCGTATTGCGGAGGAGTGCGCGAAACTGGCTCCCGCACCAGTGGGTGCCCCTGCGGGTTCCCAGTCCCCTGGGGAGGGTCTCCCGCCAGCACCCAAGAAGGTCTGTAGGGACGGTGGCTTGGGGGGTGAACTGGGTGTGGATAAGGACGCCTTCGAACGCCTTAGGGATGCGTTTTTGGCTAAGGCGACCGATCCTGCCCCGGCGTCGCTCCCGGCCCATGGCCCTTCGGTGCACATGGGGACAGCCCCTTCCTCCCCGGGAGGGCTCTCCCCTGTGGACACCGATGATGAGCCGGACTCAGTGCAGTCTTGGCGCCCGTCCGGTACTTCGGCTGAATTGCCTCAGGACGCCTCAGGTATGCTAGACCCGGACGATACCATCCATCCGAGGTCGGCTGCCTGGACGCCGGGCGACAAGGTCGCGAAATTCGTGGCGGGGCGCCTCCGCAAGCCTCTGGAGAAGGAGGCACGTAGTTGCCTGCGGGGAGAATGTCCGCATCTGACACTCGAAGGGAAGGTGGCCATGACTCCGGAACTAGACGGGAAGATGGCCACCTTTATGGCTAAGTTCGTGAAGGACCCTCACAAGGGCATCGACCGCTCTTGGCGGTCATGCCAGGATAAGCTTTTGGATACCATAGGCCCCCTGACAAAGATCTTGGATATGGCAGAGGAGGCCAAGGCATCGGGCTCTACGATAGCGCCGGACGTGTTGTCTAATTGGGCGCAGTGGGAAGTTATTTTCCTAGGCAACGCCAACTGCGCGCTCTCCACTGAACGCCGGCGCTCGTTCCTCATCAAACTTGATCCCAAGTTAGGGGATCTGGCCTCTTCAGAGGCGGGAGCGGTGGCGCAAGGCGGCCTGTTTGGCGACCCGTTCATAAAGGAGTTGGGGAAGTTTGCTTCCACTTTTTCCTCCCAAGACAAGGCCCAGTCCACCATCAAGAGGGTGTTTCAACAACGTTTTTCTAGGGGGACCGGTCGTGGTAGGGGCCTCACGACCGGCCATGGCGGACAGAACCAACCCAATAGGGGACAAGGCTCCGACAGAGGCCAGTACAACTCCTCGGCCAACTATAACAACTTCTACCCCACCAAGGGTCAACGTTTTCGTGGCAGAGGTGGCTTCAGGAACGACGCCGGAAACAATAGTTCCCACGGTGAGTGTAATCCATCCGGATCGAGTTCTAATAGGAGGGCGGTTGGCTTGTTTCCCAGAGGCCTGGCGGGCCATCACGAGGGACGCCTGAGTTCTTCAGATCGTGCGAGGTTTCCATATAGAGTTTTACGATCAGCCTTTCCAGGCGAAAGCGCCTCATCCAATTGTTTTCTCGCAAGAAGATGGGCGGTTGATCGACGAAGAGGTCTCAGAGCTGTTACGCAAAGGGGCCATTTGCCGATCAACGAGACACCCTGCAGGCTTCCTCAACAATGTCTTCCTAGTGGAAAAGACGGATGGGGGCAAGAGACCCGTTATAAACCTTCGGGAGTTAAACGGCTGGTTGGTATGCAACCATTTCAAGATGGAGGGTATCCACCTCATGAGAGACGTGCTCTTGCCCTACGACTGGATGGTCCGGTTGGACCTCAAGGATGCTTATCTGGTGGTTCCCATACACCCGCCTCACCGTCGCTTCCTACAGTTTCTCTGGCGGGACCAGATTTTTTAATTCACTGCCCTTCCGTTCGGACTTTCCTCTGCCCCCTGGTGTTTCACCAAGTTGCTACGCCCGGCAGTGGAGGTCCTTCGGAGTCAGGGAATTCGGATGATCGTCTATCTGGACGACATTCTGCTTATGGCCCAATGTCCCAACAAGTTGGTGCTTCAACTCGACCGGACGATTTCTCTCTTGCAGGGTCTGGGTTTCATTGTCAACAAGGACAAGTTGGTCTTCACACCCTCCCAGAAGATGGTGTTCCTAGGGTTCGTGGTGGACTCAGTGCAGGTGTCTTTAAGCCTTCCCTCTCGAAAGATGGCCAAGATCCAGCACGTGCTGCGGCAGACAATCGCCAAGTCTCACACGTCCCTACGACAGATTGCCAGGGTAGTAGGGCTTCTCTCGTCCTCGATTCAGGCAATCTTTCCAGGGCCACTTCATTATCGGGCCCTGCAACGCCTCAAAGCTTACCACCTCAGAAGAGGCCTAACTTACGAACAGTCGGTCCCTCTGTCGGAGGAAGTGAAAGGGTAAATGTCCTGGTGGCTCTTCCATATGGAGGCGTGGAGCGGCCGAGCAATTTTTGGGTCGATTCCGGATCTGATCATAGAATCGGACGCCAGCAGAACAGGCTGGGGCGCCCGCTGCGGGGATTTTTCCACAGGCGGCGGTTGGTCGTTAGAGGAGCAGCAACTCCATATCAATTGCCTAGAGCTTCTGGCGGGCGCTTTTGCGGTCCGTTGTTGGACCAAGGACTTGGTGAAGTCATGTGTTCTTTTACGGATGGACAACATATCAGCGGTCCGCTATGTCAACCACCTGGGCGGCCCTCGGTCGAGGGCGTTAGCAGACCTGGCGAAGAATTTTTCGGATTACTGCCTAGCCCATAAGGTCTTGATGACGGCGGAGTACCTCCCGGGCCAGGCCAATCAGGTGGCGGATTGGCACTCGAGATACCTGCGGGACTCAAGTCTCTGGAAGCTGGACGCGCGGGTGTTTCACTGGTTGGAAACCATGTGGGGCCCGTTCTCAGTGGACCTGTTTGCGTCCCGTCTCGACTTCTAGTTGCCGAGGTTTTTCAGTTGGAGACCGGATCCTTTGGCGGAGGTGACCGATGCGTTCCTCCAACATTAGAGTCGGGAACAGCCTTACGCTTTTCCCCCGTTCTCGATGGTGGTGAGGTCAGCGACCCATTTGCGCCACCAGAAAGCGGACGTGGTGATGGTGACGCCCTGGTGGAGGTCGCAAGGTTGGTTTCCGGTTCTTCTGGAACTTTCTTGGGATTCTCCAATCCTACTCCCCGGTTTCCTCGTCTCCTTGTCTCCTTCTCAATCCAGACGGGGAGCCTCATAACCTCATCATGCAGGATTCTCTCCACCTCATGGCGTGGCGGCTTTCAGGAGACGCTGGTCACTCCCGGGACTTTCGGGCTCGGCTTGCTTGAATCCTGATGGTGCAATGAGCAAGGGACTCACATCTGAGTATACCCTTCCACGCTTAGGGTGGACAAAAATATTTACAACAAGGGGTGGTGAGGGACAGAGTCTCTGAATTAAACAGAATACTCTCACCCAGTCAAGAGATCAGGGCTAGATCCAACACCGTTTTTTAGCTCACTGCACCATCCCAGTTTCAGAACCTGGCTGTATGCAAATTTTTTCTATAGGAGCTACTGTGTGTCCCGACCCCAACTCTGTGAGACTAATCTGCTGCTAATCTTCTTGTAAGATCTTTTTCACCTCATTGAAAGACCACGTCCGAGGAACAGACACATCATCATTTACAATAGTGTGTATATTGTTTCTTTGATTGCACCTTTTTGTTTTTTGTACTTGTGTTACCTTCATAGTTCCCTTGCAGACTCTCCAGTTCCATAATCCAGTCCGTTTTCAACCTTCTTTCCTGCTCATCCTTCAGGTGCTCTGGAAAACCCCTTGCCCCGGCGGAAAACAATTACCCACCTTCAGCTTTACCCTGCCTTGCCCCCAGCAAAGCAGGATCCCTGTCATATCCACTAGTATTCAAGCTTTCCCTGAATTCTGCTGGAGTCCTGACATATACTGCTGCAAATAAAGGCCTATTTTGAGAAATTTGGAGTCAATAAATTCACTTTTTATACTGAAGTCACATAAAATAGGTAAAACAGAGAACCAACGGCGGACTCCAGATGCCGCACTAGCCTCAGTGTATTCCCCAAAGCTTGATCTGAGTATCAGTTGGTTGAGCAGTGTGCACAATCAGCTCCTGCACCCGCCGTTGAAGGATGCAACCCGCCAGGCCGGGAAATAGAACTGTGAAAACAATGGAGCGGTGAACTCCCAGGGTACTGTGACGTTAATAATGAAGCTTGATCAGTTCCTTCGTAGATACCATCTTTATTTAAATAAATCCAAATGCATAGAAACATACATCCGCAAACGCGTTTCCTTCATAAACTGAACTTCGTCAGTGCAAATATCTAGGGTGAAAGCGTCACTTGTAGGTTATTATGATCCAGTGTACGTCACTCAGTAAGATCACTGAGGTGCAAAGTAGGCCTCCATGATAGAGGGCCAACGGTAGACAGCCTGAAATAAACGTCTCAGCGTGTCGGCAAGTCTTCCAGATTCCAAATATTTATTTATTGGTATTGGTTGGGGGTGTTGTGCTGTTAGTGTACATTCAATAGTGTGTGTATGTTGTTTGTGTGCATTGCTATATGTAAGAAATAGGTATTACATATACTTACATAAACATTTTCACATATTCACAACATATATGTGTAGAGAAATAATGATAAGGAGTACTTGCCTGTCTCCACACCACTGTGGCCTCACTCCATCAAGACTCCACCTCCAGGACACCACCAGCACAACAGGTACATCTAAATTGGCTCGGCTTAAACCTACCAGCCTGACGGCGATGGAGTACTGTTAGCCAGCAGAGTAGAATACTCGCAAAAAATACCCGGATGGTTTTAGCAACTATTCCCAAATCGTACGTTGACACAAAAAGAAGGGGAGAGAAATGCGAAAAAATCATGAATAAAAAGGACAATTATTGTCTTAAAGACGAGAACCCTCATTCACCTGCAAGTGACATGCTTCATCATTGGGTTCCCTCTTGCACACTGTGGCTGCAAGGTACACAGTGTGGGCTACGACTCTCCCTCCGGAGAGGAGCGTGAGGTGTTGTTGTTACATCCAATGTTACGATGAGTGAGGGGCAGAGTGCAAAAAATCAAACAATGGTGAATTAAAACTATCTCTACAAAGGACCTAAAACTTTATTATCTGTCCTTTATGGATAGAAATAAAAACAGTGTGAAAAATAGGGGTATGGATGATCCCTATATGTCAGGTCAATATGTTTCTGCATTGATGACTAAAAGTTCGAGACATTCGTCAGGACCAACATATTGTCACTCTGCTACAACGTGAAAAATATGTAGATGTTGGCATACTTGGGGGCAAATGCTGCCCCATCACTGTGCCTTGCTTCTGGAGATATATTATTTGTCAAAGAGAAAGACATTGTGTGTTAGGCAAAAAGAAAGCATTGTGAAGAGCATTGTGGTATTTTGCGGAAGTGCCAGGAATCGGGACCTTAAAAAGCAGCAGCAAGCTTCTATGACATAGTTATGAGAGATGGATGTCTAGAGAGTACAAACATCCATTGTCACCATTATGTACCTACTACGCCATGGGATGTTGCTGGTCTTGCACAAAAAAATCTTTGTATTCTTTATGTACGATGCCAAGCTTGATACTTGGGGCCATACGTATCAAGCCTTTTGCAATTCGTTAAGGCTGAAATTCGCAGAATTTCAGCATTAGCGAATCGCAAACGGCCTTTTTACTGATTTTGGAATGTATGAACAATTAGCAAAATAAGGAATCTCAAAAAATTGCGATTCCTTATTTTGCTTAAGCATTTAAGGAATCGCAATTTTCCGATTCCTTAAATGCTATGTATGAAGCTTTTTAGAATTGCGATTTCAGGTTTAGAAATCGCAAATTACCACCAACTTGTAGTTGGTGGTAATTTGCGATTTCTTGTAAATATGCACAATTGTGCATTTGTGAGGGTGGCATATGACGCACATACATGCCCATTGGGCATGTATGTGCGCCATATGCACACACATGTAATTTACAGGGGTGCAGCAGGGTGTCCTTGAGACACCCCTGCACCCTTGAAATAATTCTCAAATTGCGATTAGCAAATTGTGAATTCGCAAATTGAGAATTATTTCACAGTCATTGCTATGGGCCTCCTGGCCCATAGAAATGAATGGGAAAGTATTCCTTACTTGCGAATTCGCAATTGCGAATTCGCAAATAAGGAATAATTGGAAATTGCTAAAAAATACAGATTTTGTACATACATACCATTTAGCGATTTCTAAATAGCGATTCCTTAAAATTCGCTATTTAGAAATCGCAAATGGTGATGATGATACATATGGCCCATGGTGACATAAAACAGATCAAAAAGCTCGACCTGTTCTTTAATAGAGAACCCATCATACTGACAATCATGCTCCCATTAGGGCGTTGATGATCTTTGTGCACCTTCGGGAGACAATAGATAACCAGTGTATGGAATGATCAATCTTTAGATACAGGTGCTCCTCAATAGACAGTAGCCCCTGATCGACCCATTCCTTGAACATAATTTGATACTACCTTTGGTGACCGATAATGAGGTTGCTCTTCAATTCCAAATAGTGCTCTCTACCCTCACCTGCCTGTTTACTTCTCTGGTATATTGGCGGGTGTTCATTACAACAACTTTGCCGCCTTGGTCTGAGGATTTGAGAATAATTCATCTATTATTCCTCAGTGGATTTAACTCCCATCAATCCTGCACAGTAAAATTGTTATGGATTTTCCAAGCCTTAGCGATCCTTGGTTTATTGATGTATCATTTAATAGTTCATGAAACACATCAAACGGGTTCCCAGTTGGCAATTGAGGTATTAATTCAGTCCCTGGTTCTAATCCACTATCTATGGTATGGTCCATTGCGAACACTATTTGGTTCAGTAGAGGGAAGTTGATTTCCTCTTGCTCTGATATCAGGCCACCTGTTTTTCCCGACATGTCCAGGCTGTTAATTTCTAATATGGTAACTACATCACCAATTGAGAAATATATTAGAGTTTGATTCTGAAAGACTAATGCTAGTTGTTTTTCTTGGATTTATCATGGCAAAATCCTTACTAGTTTTAACTTTCTAACAAATGTGTAGGCCTCTATCCTTAGATTTACGAAGTACGGTCCTACTGAATGGCAAATGCTTAGGTCCTAGTTCAAGATCTTCAATTGGCCTGATGTCAACAGGACACCTGAGATGTTGATCACAGTGTCATCTTGGCCCCCTTCCATTTCTCTAAAAGATGTTAGTCCTGCAAATCTTTCATAGCTCTCTCCTTTGCTTTCCCCTTTGCCCTTCCTCGTTTTGCCCTCATCCTTGGTTCTGCTTCCTGCCTCTTTGGAACATCACCATTCTCCCCAACTGCATCTCTTCCTGAAAATGCAGTTTTTCCTTGGGTCCTTCATCTGCAGAGGACCCCGGTTCAGAACTTCCTTCTGTATCACTTACATTGATCATTGTACGTCCCATAGCATTTAATATTTCCTTGGTTCTAGAGGGCTCATACTTTTTAGCAAATGTGTAGATCCTCCTATATTGAGAGTGGAATCTATCTTTATTGAACTTGTGAGCATTACGCATCTGTGTCTCCTCTTCATGTTTCTCTGTACATTCTACCATCTTCTTAAGAAGTGTTTTCACTTCTTACTGCTCTTTAATGATCTCAACTTCCCTCAGGAGTGGAACAATGATTGCTGTTTGTTCCTCCATGCGACACCTTGCATATGTAATTAGTGTTTCCATTAGTTTGAAAGAGCAGCCTTCTGTGTTTGATTTCCATAGCTCAAACAGATTCATATCTTCAAACATGAACATCACAAAAATGTGCAACCCAATTGTTATCCTTTTGCACTCAATGTATATCCTCAGACATGTCATCTCCCACCATTTTTGGGATTCTGCAATGTGTGCTTTCTCTAGTTCTCCAATCACCACCTGAGGTGCTCTTACAGCGCCCGTTCTTTACTGTTGTGTTCCCACTGTAGTTGTGGCTCCACTGAATACATCCAGGATGCTCTATCCCACTGTGCTCTCTGTTCCACCATCTTAGAGTTATTTGGTCAATATCACAGTTCTATGTCAGTTCTCTGTAATTCTGATACTGCACTGAAAATCTCACTTCATTCAAAGCTGGTCGGGACTAGAAAATAGTCAGTTAACATATAGCTGCTATCAAGTGTTGCTTAATTCAAACAGTTAATAGCCACAGGATAATCTTGTTGTCCACATGTGTCCTTTTAACACAGTTCTAGTCTGGGAGATCGAGTATTCCGACTCACGAGCTCACTGGTAAGCATACTGGCAGCTGAGCCACATAACACCAGCATCAATCTCCTTTCGACAATCCAATCGCACTATCCCACCACGTTATATATGTATATATGTTATATCTTCCATTTCGGCATATTAGAAATCAAAGTCCCATGAGAATGATAGAGAAGAGGAGAGCCTATTAAGATATAGATATTGAGTCATTTCTAAGCCTCATTGTACCACAGCAGAGATATATAAGCTAGCTATGAAAATCAAATGATCAATGTCATCATCATTATCATTAGAATCACCATTAGCACCACTATATGATAAGGTATTTGGCATGGATGTCATTTGGGGGTAGTCAGGGGTCGCAGCTGTGACCTCTAGCTCACTCCGTGCTGCTCCTGGCACTTTCTTTATGATCCTTAGCCTCAAAAGGGTCAAACATTTTGCCTCTTCTTAGGCCAGGGGTCGCAATGGAAGTCCCAGTGGTAGCAGGGAGCAAGCTAGAGGTTACAGCTGCGACGCTCTACTACCCCCAAATAACGTCCATGGTACTTGGTCACAACTCACAAACACTATACATCTTGTGGATTCAGGTCAAGAAAGAGACAGGATTGGATTGATTTTCACCAAGAAAGGATACTCAAAGAAATAAAACATACTTTCCGTATGATGTGAATATTTTGTGCTAGATCCTTATGAATCGGATTGTACGCAAGCATGATATACTTTGATGGGGATTGGCCTCACATCGCTTTAGGTCACACACTGACCATAAGTAACATGTCATGTAGAAAAGGCTAAAGAAGATCCAGTATCAGTACACAAATGGCTCTGGGCCTGATTGCAAGTACAGTGGTCCCAAGACCACTGTACCCACGGCGGTGAGCCGACAGCGAACTCCTTGGTGGTCTGATCTCCCAATCATGAGCATGGCAGTCACACCCCTGCACAACTACTGCCACCACCATAATCTTGGATCCTATGGTGGGGCGGTGGAGAAAGCAGTGATCAATGGCAGTGGTGCTGATACCGGCACTGCTGTGCTGATCGCCACTTGCATGTCCACCAACCATTTTATCTCAGGGACCCTGCCATGAAAAGGTCAGCAAAAGGCAGGGAAGGGCCCAAACAGGGCCTCAGGGTAATTTTGTCCATGGGATTCTTTGCACGGGGGCACATTTTGTGCCCCCCCTCTGCTTGCACTGTTGCACGTGCACTGTGTGCCATGCATGACATGGTTCCTGGTACACAGGGCACTTACATGCATGTGGCAGCATGTGCTGCTGGCTCTCTATGATCCAAAAGATGCCACCGCCAAGACACCACTGCCCCAACACAGCCAGCCTGGTGGTATAATTTTTATGTGGCAGTTGGGATGCTGCCGCCTTGGTGGCATTCTCCCAACCACCTGAACGGCATTCCAGCAGTTGGACAGCCAGATTGCAAATCGGACCTTCCGTTTACATTTTGGCATGCAAATGCCACACAATGCATGGAGGGCACACTATTTATCCGTATAAAGAGCATATACAATAACACAGAGGGGTAATATAAATGTTGAAGTGATACACCCAGTAGCAGAACATTTGGAGTCCATACACAGGACATGATAGAATTATATTTTTTAGAATTGGAATTGAACTGGTTTAACCTTTGTGATTAGGCAGTGATAGCACTGACTATTTGCATAGATAAGAAGCAAAATTGACCACAAAAATAAAGATTGGTGGGCTATGATACAATATTGATCCCAAATGTCAATATTCTTGATTCATTTAAATGATTTACTCAGGAATAACATAATCCAATATCAAGCAATTACCTATATATTCCCTAACTATGTAATTATGACAGGAATGGCTATCTGCATATTGTTTCCCCTTGCTCTTTGTGAACCAAAATTTATGTTCAGTAGATAATATGCTGGAGTCACAAATATTTTGTTTTGATATAAGTTTATTATTGCTAAATTACTAAAAGAACCCAGACATACTGCTAGATTACCCCTGGAATCCCGGAGTAAGTCAGAAGTACTACTATAATAATTTACAACAAACTCTCTCTGAATGGGCCTGTTGTGTTTTTCATCTAAAATGCATCTTGAAAATGTATCTAATACAACTCAAATTAAATGTATTTGATTCAACATGATGACCTGCTATCACTTGCAATATGTTTACTATTTTCTGCATGGAAAGTGCTTTAGATCTACGTTGTGGATCAAAGTGCTTCCAAATGATATTAATGAATGTGAGTTAGTTGCATGGAAAGTATCTATTTGCACAAAATGCATGCCGGCTGTACTGATCATATGTGATTTTCAGGGGCGTAGCTTAGTCAATTATATTTGGCAGGTATGAATCTCAAATTTCATCATTAAGAAAGCAGTGTTTTGCATGGTGAATGGGTGAGATGGCCAAAGTTTGGGTATACTATCTCCCTGAGGATCTGGTCTGTACTGATTTGCATTAGGTGGGCCTCTGCGGCTCATTTAGAGTTTGTTGGACGGGTACTCCATCTCAACTGTGACAGCACATTTTGTCTGCCAAACCTAAGATCTTTCCACCTGATTTTTAAGTCTGAAGGCCTCAAGTTTTATGCTGACAATGTAAAACTTCCTCCAATGGCGAGGATGGAGTAGGCACCATCGGAGGTAAGCCATCCGTCCATTCGCCTTACTCAGGGTAGACTGCTGAATACTTTTTTTTATATTCCATCACTGCTAGGTGTATCATGACTGTCTATCTCCGCTAAGTATAAAAATCAATCAATCAGTCAACTTTATTCGGTTTCAGCATATAAAACCATAAAAGTTATAAAAAACTTAAACATTTCCATAAAACTTGTAACCCAGTTCATCACAAACAAGTTACAATCCGTATTAGTACAAATTAATTCAGAGCCAAAAATACAAGATTAGATACATCACCCCCTTCTCTAGAATATATATATTATAAGTATAAACATGGCCCCGGACCATTGCTAACATTTAATCTAAGCAAGCCCGGACTTCACAGCAGATTTCATATAGCCAAGAACAAAGAAGATACATTCTTCATGCAACATTTGTAAGTAAATAAGGGCAGGGCGATCCTGAGTAAAATACCTCCTCTTTAAAATTGGGAGAATAAAAGTTTTTCGTGGGACTTCGTAAGATTTACAAAATATTATAACATGTATCAGATCCTGTTAAGACTCCCGTTGCAGCCACAGGTTGCTAACAACTGCTCTCTCCTACATCCCCTTGGTTTAACCAAAGAAATATGTAAGAGGTCAAGGCGAAACCTGGTTAATAAAAAACATTTGTAAATGCTTAAAGACCCCAGGAGATAAGGCTCAGCTGATGGGGTCATTTTCAACATTAAGAATTTACAGAGGGTAGGTTTCCTCAACTCCAGCTCTTCCCTCTCAATTTTCCTTAAGCTACTGAAGGACTGTCCTTTTAGTCTCACATCCTTTCTGGTTACAGACCCAGGGTTGGAGTACAAGTCAGCTCTAACCAACCTTTCAAAGCGGGTCTTGATATATCTGAGCCATGGTATGTGGAGGGCACAGTCAAGCAACATACACTCTTTTAAAATCAGTTCACTTAGCGGGGCTCTCACACTCAACCAGGTTTTCGTTCAAAAGATTAGGGGTGGAAGGCAAATATATCACTTAGATAAGGTACCCCTAGTTCTTCATGTATCACAATGTTGGACATGCCCCGGGGAACAACCAATAAACGTTTTAAAAATGCTTTCTCTGCAGTTTGGTGGTAACATACCCGCATATTTCACTGCTGTAAGAAGCTGTCGCAACACTCCTAGCCTGGTAAGTCTTTAAGAGCGCTGCGATAGGTCTCTTTCCTAACTTCGAGGCAAAATTAAAAATAGCTGTATTTACCCACACAAGGTCTCCCCTCTTTCCTTGTTTTAAAGGGCCCCAAATTCAACTGCTTGTCCACTTTGACTCCCAAATACGAGAAGGCATCAGTGCAGGGTACTTTAGCAGTGCCTACCCTAAATTGAAAGGATTTTTTGGGGCGAATGCCCACCTGCATGAAATAGTATTTGGAGTCATTAATGGAAAGATCACGGTCCGACATAAAGGCTGAGAATGTGTTAAGCAAGGTTTGTATTCCCCTACCGGTTCTTGAGATAAGGACCACGTTATCCACATATAGAAGGACTGGGAGACCAAGCTCAAAATCTACCCTGTTGACAATAGGGCTTTATTCTATCATGGTCTGCCATAACTTGATCCTATTCATGCGGTCCAACGTGGAAGACGGACCCATGAATACTAGTAAGATTGTGCCAAAGCGTGTGACCGTGTATTTGTTGAGAATCATGGTTAAATTAAGGCACTGGCCCACCTTATATCGGTCTGGGCGAAACCCGTACTGAACGTCTGATAACAAGGAATGTGCCACTGCCCAACTATTCAACCTTTCTAGGAGCACTCGGCCCACCACTTAACCAATGAGTTCAACAGCAAGATTAGCCTATAGCACTATGAGCAGTCACGGTCACCCTTTTTAAATTCTGGCATTATTGTTGAGGTAGCCCAGGATGCAGGGCAACCTGATGTGGCCGCAGCGTTAGCTAATGCAGCAAAGACTGGAGCCCAGAAGGTTGTGTCTGATTTAAAAAGATCTGGGGGAATGCCATCAGATCCAGAGGCTTTATTGCTTGTCAGCCCGACGATACCCTCCTCAGACTCTTCTATCCTAAAAACCAGGTCCGAAGGAGCTGCCTCCTGACTTGACAGGCCGCTAAACTCAACAGGACTCTCAAACATCGTTTCGAAATGGTGCACACACTCATCCTCCGTGATATTTTACCTATAGTGCTGCCTTCATCCTGGTTTATAACGGGGCTGTTAATAATGCTCCAAAACCTAGAGCTATTCCTCAGTGTAATGGCATCCATTAGCCCCCTCCATGCTACTTCCATCAGAGTGGCCTTACGTTTAGCCAATACCATTTTATAGTCTCTTCAGCATGATTTGACCAGCGTTTTATTTCTAGGGCTGCTAATCAAGGCTACCCTCAACCTCCTTGCTGCCAAGGAACAGGAGGAATCAAACCATCTAGGGGTCTGGGTTGCTGGGTGGCGGGCCGGGATACTTAAAAGATCACCTACTATGCCAGAGATGATATTGAAAGCAGTGATGACCTGCCCCAGAGTTGGGCTCAGTAAAGTGCACAGGGTTAACTCCCTAGCACATGCATCTTTCATGGACTTGTAGAATACGTCTGGGGACATCTTAGACCACTTCAGGCTGTTTCTGCCATCTGTGGCTTGTAGTGACCCATTCTGCCTAGCACCCTTTTTTCGGCAACAATAGGGGACCAAAAAGTTCTACACATAGAAGGTTATGGTCACTATAGGCGCTTGCTTGGAACTTGAAAATAATGCTTGTACAGATAATGAGATTAGTATAAAGTCTATAAGTGAGCCACCACCTCTCCCTTTAAATGAAGGGACAACAACCTTGCTGTGGGGATCACATAGAAACAAGAGCGACATTAAGTCAAATTTGTTAAGGATATGCTGAGTGGAGTGTTCAAAATGGGTTACCCTCACCCGGGGACAGCCTAGATCGGCTAAGGTTGCTACCCTATAATCTCCACATGTGTGAATATTAAAATCCCCAGCAATCATACAATTTTGAAGAGCGGCATTACGGTGTTGCCCAATAAAAGAGCATAGCGTGGTAATGTTACACCCACCCTTAGAAGATGATGGTGAATTGCAAAAGACCCCTTACTAAGTACCATGGACTGTCAGCACAAGCTCAATGTGGGCAGGACCTCTATCTTGCACTCCAAGGCTAAAGAGATGCAGATTGCAAGACCACCCTTTGGTCTGCCTACCAAGGAGTGTGATGATGGAACTAAAAAGGACTTATACCCCCTTAAAAATAAACTACAGTCCATCAACCATGTTTCCTGCAGACAAATTACACAGAATTGCTTGACAAATGCGACCCACAATGTATCCATTAACGTATTTGCTAAACCTGCAATGTTCCAGGATATAAAAATGTTAGCATGTTCACCTGAACACCAGTGATTGTGCTGTGGGAAAACCGGCTGAACATTTTAGTTTCCAATATCCAATACAGAAGAGCCAAAAAGTCAATCACAGGTGTTGTTTGCGGCCAAGGGGGTAAATCGATTTACCAATTCCAGGGGGAGTGGACCAAAATCCTCTTGTCTTGAAGGCATCTGGGCCAGGTGTGCTAGGGAGGAAGGCAAGTTAAAGTTAGTGTTCCAGTTGGGTCGATCTGACCGCAACAGACTATTAGGAGGAACTGTATTAGAATTATTAGCAGAGCTCATAAAGTTTTGCTCCATTGGCTCTGGTTCATAAAAGAGGCCAAGGGGTAAAGCCATGATGGATGATTTATGACCAAAAGGAGAAATATATAGGGCTGAAAATAGAATCCTTTCCGCAATGTGGGGTCTGTTGAAGTTTATAATAACACTGTCGCCAGCACAATATTTAAGTGAGCTACCAATCTAGTTGACCCTTCGCACCATGATGCTATTTTTCTCCATCCTCGAACCTACAGTAGTGTTAGTCGACAGCCAATGTAGGACTTTGTTCTTGAATTTGAAAAAAACTTCCTTTGTTCTTAGGGGGAGAATTGGCACATTCCCCAATATTACAACGTAGGGAGTAGATTCAACAGGCAGATGAATTACCAGTAAATTCTGCACAGGGGCATGCCCTCCCTCCTGTAAGTGGCCCCCTACTTGATGATTCTCAGTGGCTGTCCAATCCCGTGTGGACGGGCTGTCCGTGTGGCCATGGTTAACCCCCGACCAGGCTACTGAGGATCTTTTGCATCCCTCTCCTCCTGGCAGCTGTGAATGTTCCCTGGAATGTATGGGTGGATCTATCAGGGAGGATCTCCCCGAGCTTAAAGGGGCCACTGGTGGACCCGAGGAGCCTGATTCTAAGATGGCAGCTGCTCCTCTTGTTAATACACAATGATTAAGATTGAGTAAAGCTTTTTCAATTGAGTTCAAGTGTTGGATTAGTGGGCCCAATTTGGAGTCCAATAAGCTCTTCATTGACTCATGGAAAGCTTCTAGGGCGTATCTCAGGTCAGCCTTAGATTGTGTTTGTGTGGATGATGCCTCAGAAGGTTTTAAGTTGGGCATTGATCTTTTGGATTGATTTTTCCTTTTTAAACCTGTCCCTGAGCTGCCTGGCTCAGTCATTATTGGGCACTCTCGTGATGTGAGGTCAGCCGGTTTTAACATAGCTGGGTGTTTACTAATAGTAGCAGTCCAGTGCCCTTGATTAGAGGGTACATTATTGTCTCCCTGATTGTTAATTCTAATAGCCAGGGAGAGAGGTGGCTGTTGGACTAGAAGATAGTTATTTGCATAGACTCTTGCAGCCTCGAGTTGACTGATAAATACCCATCGGCTCTGACCCGAGACGAAAGAAAATCCTCAGGCAAGAAAGATGAAGAGAGGACAGTGGACCTAGAAAGACGTTGATTTACCAGTTCAATCTCCTTATCTTATACAGCTGTGGCTCGTTTGAGGAATAGGTCCATGGTTGCCGCTGGGGCTGTGGTGCAAGCCAGGGTCCGCCCAGGGGCTAGGGTTGCCTTGCGCCTCACCATGTTAAGTCCGAAATTTAAAATGCCTAGTAACCGGGCTCAGAACATGCCCGTAAGCTACCGTTAGTTGGCTGATGTGGCTTATGTGCGTTCAATATCCTTAAGGAATCAGGATCGAAAAGAACCCCTGCTGAGTCACGGTGTGTGCTTGATCCCAAACTCTTTACAATGCAGATAAGGCAACTGCCTTCCTACCTTAGCCTTGACCTCTGCAGATGTAACGCGGGATGTAGATTGCAGTGTGCATGTGGTCGCTATATCCAAAACCTGATGTACCAGCTGCAGTTGAGGCAGATGTCGGAAGCAAAGCCAAGGGAGTGGGCCCAGCCCAGCCATGTCCAGTCATGGACGGGTGCAGATGAGCCCACCCTTGGCCCGGGTTTTGTCCGGGCGAGGCCCGGGCATGCCTACACACGTCCCGCGCAGCGGGAGCCCTGGCAAGTTTAAATGCACCTCCTGGCATGAATCAGGTGCGTCTGCGGTGTTCTTACCACGAAGCAGGCTGGGAATTGAAGTTTGCCTGCCCCCAGGCCCAGGTGTGGCAACAGTAGTGACGGATTTGCGGTATCACAGCAAAGACAGCAGCAGCAATTAAATACGGGCTCCCGCAGTGCGGGAGCCCTTGCGAGTTTTAATGCGCCTCCTGGCACGAATCAGGTGCTTAGGCTTCATCCTTACCGCGAAGCGTGCTGGGAATTGAAGTTTGCCTGCCCCCCGGCCCATGCGCGGCAACAGTAGTGGCAAATTTGTGGTATGGCGGCCAAGACAGCAGCAGAAATCAAGTACGGGATGTGAGGGACATCTATAAGTGTCCCATTGATCGCTAGATTAAATTCAGCTGATCTGGTAAAGTACTTAGGTGTCCCCTTCCTTCCTCTCTGTGGCAACTTCTCATGAATCTTTGCGCTCAGGAGAGAGGATTACTGCCACAGTACTGGAGTGCTGCTCATTGGCAATGGGCTGTAACTACTTGCTTCCAAAGTATATCATGGTGGTCAGGGACAGTAAAAAATGAAAAATTATCCTCACACCAAGGTCAGAAAGCGCCCATAATTTGGGGGTCATTAGATGTTGTCAATTTTCAATAGAGTATTTGTTTTTGAAAAATAAAGATTTTTGTGAACGTTTGTTGACCAGCCATCATGTTTTACAGAGCCATCTGTCAAAATATTCCTACTTTGAAAGAAGCCACCACAATTGAAGTTCCGCAGGGCTGGTGGGCATCTCTAAATTTGTCAGGAGGCTTGAAGTAAGGGTGGCAGATGTAAGGTGCTCTGGCACCCTGTCTGGGTTTAATCTATCTGCCAAACCCTAAAGCAAGACCTCTGTCGAGAATGGATTAGTGGGTGAAAAAAAACGGTTTCATTGCCAGTGGTTAGAATATTTATAAGCATTCATCCCATCATGTTTCGTGTGTTTGATAACTAGTAGTATGCCTGAAAACCTGAGACTGGTGCAATATTCCAACCCCACTGCTGCTAATTTTGTGGATTCTAAAAAGAAGTATATTTGCATCCATTCAATAAGTACCTTATGGGTGCAGATGTGCTACTTTTTTGGTAAAACAATCACTATATATATATATATATATATATATTTAATTTGCTGTGCAAAGCAAGAAGTAGTTAAAATCTCTTTGTGAAATCAGAATGATCAACAAAATCAACACAGTCATAGCAGAACCAACTCAGGGCCCCCAAACCCAACCACCAGGTTAAGAATCAGTTTAAGATACCGCACCCCAAACACACCCATGAAGCTAGACCCTGGTTATTTTTCGATTAGTTAAAATTCAGATTACAACCTTGACGGAGCATAGTACCACATTGATAGTGCTCTTTAGCCTCTCAGTGAAATAATGTGCATTACTACAGAATTTCTTATAAAAATCCTGCCCATACTGCATGGGATACCATTCAACAGTGGCAGTTAATAAAACCCACACGGTTAAGTTTCCAAAGATACTTGTAGTTTTTTCTTAATACCGATATAACTTTGTCTACTACATCCATTTGTAAAAAAAATACTGATTCTTCTAAAGCAATGAGAGCACCAAGACCCTCTAAAAAGTAACTGTTTCAGACTTTGATGAAGATGGCATTTCAGAATCTAATTTCAGGCTTACTATTCACAATGAGAAGGTTTAAAGATGGGTGCAATCAAGCAAACCAGAAGAATTTTTATTTTGATTCGATAATCTTTGCAGAGATCCTTTGAAGAAGCAGTTTGGAGTTACAAGATGAGTACTTATACTAGCAGCACAAAATGTTGAATTTGTTCACCTAAATTACCTCCATGTGTAAGACATACATTAATAAATTAAAAAATTATTTATAAATATACTAACATACTCAAATCTTATCTACAGAACTTTTCCCAAAACATTATACTACTGAATTATATACTATGAAACCACTCACTAGACCTGTTCTTCCTGACCAAAACCTGTCTGACCCACTCGCCGACCTCCATGATTGCCACAGCAATCCCCTGATAAAAGAATGCAAGACAAAACCAACAGACCCGAAAGTTGAATTGTCATCATCTTCAAAGAATCCATTAATAGGTCCACTTCCTTGGAAAGCACAACCAGCAGCATGGAACACTTGACCTTCTAACATATCACCTTCAACTACACCTTGCGCGGCACCCTTGTCTGCCGCCTTACTTGCCATGTGTTAACTTCAGCAGCACCAATCCAGACTTCCCCGCCCAGTGATGTTCAACTCCAATGTCTTCATCCTTCTTGGTGACCTCAACTACCACATGGAGGACATCACTGATCTCAACATGAGCATCCTCCTTGACGCCCTGTCCGATCTCGGACTCACGCAGTGAATGGAAGGTCAAACACATGCGACTAGGCACCTACTGGACCCCATCTTCACCATGTTCAACAGCATCACCATAGACAAGACCACACTAATCACATGGTCTAACTACACCCCCATCAACTTCAGCATACCCATCCCATATCACTGTAGAAACATCATGCCCATATCTTCATGGCACGACTATAACAAGATCTTAGAAGCATCTTGGTCTTCCGAACTACTTACCCACTGTTTTAAATCAACAACAACCTCCCCAAATCTTATTCCAACTACAACACCTGGGTCACCAGCTAGGCAGATAGCCTGGCTCCTCTCAAAGCCAACAAAGCCCTGAAAACCAAACTGCAAACAAGCTGGTGCACAGAGTAACTCAGAGAAAAAACACTGTAAGCACCTTCAATGCAGATGGAGATAGAGTTAGAATGATACCAACAAAAGCACCTCCAAATCCTCTCTTGGGTACTTCCATCAGAAAATCAGAACCACCAAACACTGTATACTCACTGACCATGTCAAGAATAGCACCAACAGCGCCAAGGAAATCTTCATCAGAGTGAAAGACTTCACTGCTCCAACAGCATACCCCTCTCAGGACCTCTGCAGCCAGCTGTCCTTATTCTTCAGCAAACGGAATCTAAATAGTTCATGAAGAATCAGGATCAGTTGGGCGATGAAGAGCTCACTCCCACTGGTGGGAATTGCTTGTATTCAGAGAATTTGCAGCTTCGGAAGACCGCAAAGTTTATGATTATTTTCAATACATTGTAAAAGTCATTACTTGTTGGAACCGTGGCATGGGAAATAATTCTATATTGTGATTCTTCAGCCCAAACAATAATTGGAAGCAATAATAAAAAATCAGGAAAAAAGTCACAACCATAGGCATAATCATTGATCTAAGAAAAATATTAATGTTGCGGCCGAAAATAGACGTTTAGCCAAAGAATGGTCTAACAAAAAAACTGTTCATTTTGTCTTGCTGGTTTCCATATTAAGAATTCAAGAGATTCTCGGAATTCTTGATACATGCACTTCTCAAAAAGCTGATGTGAATCATGAATGGTGTATTGATAAAATATTCCCAAAAATATATATCTAAGCATTCACAACATAGGACGTGATTCGCACAATGGTGATGGATATCCCATCCACCGAAATCTAAATCCCATAGGATAATATTGAATTTATATTTCAGTGGACGGGAAATCCGTCCCCATTGTGATGGAGTAACCCATCCACCAAAATTTAAATCAGGTCTTTAGTTTCTAGTTTTCTTTCATTAATTGACATACTTGAATGGTTCCTTTAAACTTGTTGGATCATGACTTGGTCTGTAGAAAAGATGAATAATTTACCCATCTGTGTCAGCTATTTCTGTTACACAACCTTATTAAACTTCAATTTGTGTCCCTTTGGAGAAAAAAGAGTGGAAGGGGACCTCTCACATAAACAGTGTACACATTGTGGTGACATTGTCACCAATGATACAGTATGTGTCTCGCACTGTAAATTGTCACATTGAATGTAAAAACCTCAGTAAAATATTCCATGCAGCAACTAAACCAAGTCTTCTATCATGCCTAGTATATTTAAACCTATACTTAAACCTTATCGAGCAACTTGGTATCTCAATTCTTCCAAGACCACGTTTTTATCATGTTAAATTATGTTGCTTTAGTGATGAAATCTCATTCTGTCCCATTGCCTAATGTTGTGTTTGCAACACTCAACCATTAGGATTGCTGAGAAATGTTGACAAGTACAGATTTAACTGAAAGCAATGCTGGTTTGACTACTGATTTTGTAAAGCGATTTCTGTGTGTCCATAAAGGTTTGGTGTGTGCCATGCCTGCTGACATGGAGAGCGGTAAGTCAAGACTGTCCATAAGCTGGGAGGGAGAGAGGTATTGATTGTGCAGTCCTATACCCTCTCATTGAGAAAGCACTCCCAGTCTCTGGCACTTCCGCCCTTCTGGCCCACTTTTGTCCACATGTGACAGGATGGGAGAGAAAAGACCAAACTATTAAGGGACACTTACCCCACCCCTTCCAGGCAATTCATAGTCCACCCACCAATTTTATGTACCATTGGTGACCGAATGGGAGGAAATGGAAGAGGCAGAGTATGACTGCCTTATAGCTAATAGGAAGGGGGCATTGCTAGACAAGCCAGCTCCTGTACCCAGTGACTATTTGCAGTCCAATATCACTCTTCTAATCATTCAGCATGCTTCACTTCTTCATATAGTTGTGAATTAGAACAGGGAAAAGTGGGATTCATATCTTAGTCAATACATCTGTAGGGAAAGAGTGGGGATGGTTCTACTATATTCAAACTACCAGTCCAATTCCCTTCCTTCTGATCTACTGATGGCCCAGTGTGACAGAAGCTGGAAGAAAGGGCAGGACTGTCAGTACATCAGACTTAAGAGAGATGGATTATCTTGCTCCCTTCCTTCCAGCACAGTTACAGTCTTGCACTGCATTCTTCCCTTCAAGTCTGATGACTGCCAATTGAGGTGGAAGATGTGCAAGAATGCATGACAAAGGGCTTGGAGATAAAGAGATTGAGGGCTGCTGAGCTCTTTTCTTCCTTCTTTCCCTGATTGCTAACCAATACTCTTCAAAGCAATAATCCAATACATAATTACTCTCAATGAACTTTTTTCACTCAATGGGATTTGGGCTATGGTTTAAAAGGAAATCATTTTGGGGCCTTTTTCTCTGCTGTTATCCTCATAACTACTCAAAAGACTTGCCTTTGTCTTCTGAATGCCTGAATAACTGTCTCTAAAACTGTTCATTGGGGTGAGATTTTAATTTACCTGAATTATCACACTTGGATGTTTTATACAGGTTTGCCTAGTTATTTCTGCCTTTTTTTTTACCTCTCAGCCATCCTCCTGATACTACTTTTCCTTCCTTTGTCATCCAGAGAGGGAAATATGTTTACTCTCTTGTCTTTAGAAAGTACAGTTTTGACCCAATTGATGAGGAATTTGATGTGGCTTACTCTTGTAGAACTTCTGCATTCCAGGAGTCAACTTGGCGTTAGACAGGGATACTCCAGAATTAATCCTGGATTTCACCAGTAAACCAAGAGTACTGTACTGCAAGAGTTTGGTAAAGCTTATTCGTAAATACGTTTTGTGAATCTGATCTTTTGGGCCTAATTCACAAACTGCACTTTGTGGTATGTTTTGTAGCCTTACAACATGTAATACAAAGTGCTTTTAACAAACTACATGTAGAGTGTACCTGTACTAATGTGTGTGGAGTTTTCTGCCCTGACTGCAGAGTCTCAGCACACATAAGTATACATTTTAGTAGTAAATATGGGAGGTACTTTTGGGAGTGGGTGGAAAAAGGGTCAGATTTACTACAAAAGGGATTGGGATTAGGGAAGAATAAGAGGTGGTTAGGAAAGAACAAAGAGGGGTTTAGGGGGGGTCGCCACCCATCCATGCAAGAGTTAGAATATTTATTTACAAAGGGGGTGGAGACATGTAACTTTCACTTTTGTTGTAAATTTACTCTCAGATTTTGAGAGTACTGAAACGTGGTAAACTTACTACAAAGCATAAGTGACTCAAAAGTGTAAATTACCTTTGTGAATCAGGCTCTTTGTGTTCTGTCTATCTCTTTGGAGTTTCAGTATTCCCTTTAATAACATAAATACTTCTTGTCCGGTATCATTCAAATGACATTTGAAAATTCAATACTACAGTAAGAGATGGCTTTGCTCAGGAAAAAATGCAGCAGCAACCTTTACTCCTGGATCCTATCAGCTAGATTCTTAGAAAGTTAACAGAATTCAGGTAGGGAAGCATTTGTAACCTTTGGAAGTGATTCAAATCTCACTTCGTATCATTTTGTACTATCGAGATTCATCAGGTTTTAGCTAAACTCAAATAATGCTAATTGCCTAAGGCTAGCTACATTCATAACTCTTTATAATTCTGCTCTTTAGTACCTGCCAAAATAAGGGCTGAGGAAGTGATACTGTCAACTACCCAACATTGAACCATACACTACCAAAATGTATCATCAGGTACTTCTGCAAGCATTGCCCCTTACTATACGTGCAACTACAAAATACTCTTTCCATACAATGCTTTGCTATACATTATCATAATTGTTGCTTTGCTACTTTAAAGCCACTACTATTTTAATTAAGGATTCCTTCCTATATCGTTTTAAAATATGTATTTTTCCATTTGCATCACGAATATCTTCCACATGAAGAGCATCCTTATTAGGTTCACATTCTGTGTAAAGCAAATACGTATATTCGACACGCATCCACCAGGACATAATTTCAAAATCAGATTGCATGTAGAGCTTCTAATCTGAATTGAAAATTGTCTCCCTCCCTTCTACCTCTTTATTAACTGTAAGTGACTTGCATCTATACCTGTAAATTATGAAGATACAACTCCTAATATTCATAGTCCACTACAATTCAACTCTGCCTAGAAATGTTACGAGAAGGACAAATGGACAGAAGAACGTAAGTAAGAGCTGTTTCTTTATGTACTGCTTTGAAGTCAGGTGTTCACCTTCCTGATTTGTTCACATTCATTCTGCTTCCCTAGATATCAGTGGTGTTGCCCAATATTTGTAAAACAAATTATGAAAATGTACTTAATGATATCTATTGTTTTTCCAAAAGTTGTGACTTAATCTTGTAATACTTTTGTAATCCAGGCGTGAGCCAGTAGTGTTGGAATTCATGAATATGCCCCCAGTAATACGAAATTTGAAATTTAAACTTTATTGTTTAGTTAATTAAAACCATAACAATTTGATGAATGTCACACAACAGATATAACATTTATAAGATTATCACTAAAATGATTGATAAAAAGACTTATGATAGAGATTTTTTTTTTTAAAACAGTGTAAAACTCAATATTTTTCCTACTGATATTTCCATCGCTGTAAGAGTCATTGAGACAGAAGAAATTCAAATCATTAAATGTTCATGTTGTCAGTAATACGAATATGTCCCACTTACTCATGCACCAATCTTTGTGAATTGGGAATAGTAAAGACATTGGGTGTGGTGGAATAGGATTCCTTAAACCAGGTTTAACAGGAATGGCTTCATGATTTGGATAGTTGTGCCTTCACCTGCTGAAGCAGTAGCTTTGAAACAATCAGATTTTTATTTGTAACATAAGTTACTTAGGTAGAATCCATCAAGCGAAGTGATTGAAATTCTCACAAATCGGTGGTTTAGATACACTACCTGATTTGATTGGATGACTACTTGATGTATGTCATCAAATTTATCAATCAATCAGGGATTTATGTAGCGCAGCCAACCACCCATGAAGGTCTCGAGGCGCTGGAGTAGCTAGCTGCTTCGTGGTGATCAGTTCATTCAAATTTATCAGATTAAACTTGCTGTTATTAAAGTTTTTGTGAAATACAGATATCTTTGTAGTCACTGAGAAATGTGCACGAAATTGTATCAGCTTTCTGGAGGAGAAAAGAGCAGAAAGAAAACACTTTCTTTACGTGGGTTTTACTTTTAAATGTTTTTATGCAGACATCATAAATGTTAGTTATTTTGCTGAAGTGCTACAAGAAAAGTAATAAATAAGGAAGTGCCATACAGTAACACTTTGAACAGCTATCTTTATAAATGTCTGCACGAATGTTCTTCTGGTTAGTGCTGAAATGAGAATGCATTTATTTGGCTAAAAAAAGAAAATGATGGGATTATTTACAAGCCCCTTGTGCCTCTGTTATGTCACTTTTTCCCATATTAATAGTGACGCACCGGCGGCGCAAGGGGCTTGCAAATAAGCCCCTTGGGGGCATATTATCAAGAAACGCCATTACAATTATCGTCGCTTTAGCGGCAGGAAACTGCCACTAAAGCGGCGATAATGGGCTTGATAATATGCCCTTGTGAATTCCCATAGAAGCCCATGTTCTGGTGTGAACATGGGCTTCTATGGGAATTCTCAACGGCATATTATCAAGCCCATTATTGCCGCTTTAGTGGCAGTTTCCTGCCGCTACAGTGGTGATAATTTTAACGCCCTGCTTGATAATATGCCCTTAGTTCTTTGTTCTGGATTTAAGTGACAAATAGTGAGAATCAATGCTCACTGACCTCATTTTGAACCCTGTAGAATGTTTGCACCCCATTAGTCAACGACAGAAATAACCATGACTCGATGTCGCGATTCACCACAGTTTTTACACTAACTGTTCTCAGTATTTTATGACTCACAAACAACCTCATATGTAATATGAGAAAATTGCTACCTTCTGTATTATGAAGACTCCGGAGTGCATGGAAAATTATATACTGCATGCACCATGGGTGAACAAAAGGCAACGGCAACAGAAATAAGGTGACAAGGTCGTCACAAATTGCTGCGCATGAAAAAAACTGTTACATCAGCCCAGCAATTAAATGTCCTCTTAACATTACATTGTATCCGAGTAATACAGCACGCATCACGTTTAATAACATGAACAATCTACTGTAGTTACATAAGAGTTCCATAGATGAGCCATGATGATTTTATAATTTCATAAAGTAAACACAAATTTACTGTGCGCATGCTTTGCAGTGGTGTAACGAAACTTGAGGGGGCCCCCCTGCAAAGCACATATAGGGGGCCCCCCACCCCCCCACCCCCGCAGACAGTCCCACGTCATAGCCGTTTCTGCGCCTGACTGTGACACTAACGTTCTACAACAGGGCAGCCAGGGTCACCGTCTCACACTGCATGCATTGATGACTCGTCACTTTATTTATTTATGCGTTTTTGAGCGTAAACTTTTCCCGAAGGCGAGCGCTTCACAATAGGAACAATTTCAAAACTGAGCGTTACATCTTAAATACGTTTGAAGTGCCTTAACAGAGGGAACGCACTCACCTGACCTGAGAGGGCTGGGGGCCTGTAGGGCCTGGCGTCGCAAGGCGAGCTGGAGCGGATGGGTAGAAGGCAGGCAGGGCAGCTGAGGGGGTGGCAGCGCAAGCCTCAAGGCTAGCCAGGTAGGGGCCGGGGCCGGGCAATTTAAATGATTGCAATTTGCAAATAAAGGCCCCGCCGGTGATGAGTCCTGACCTGAGCGTGGCTTTGTCATCTCTTCTCTGCTGCGCGCCCTGCCACACCTTACTGTAATGCTCTTATTGCGTGTGTCGTGATGAGCTCATTGCGCAATGCGCATGTGTTGTCCCTGCCCCCCCGACAAATGTAATGAGGGCATTGGTCACCAGCCAGCCCCCCTGCCCAGTGCCCCCGCGGCGCGCATACGCGTCCCGGAAGGCCGGGGCGGAAAAGAAAGTGAAAGTCAGGAGCAGGACTCGGAGTGAGGAGTAACAACCCTGTCCCGCCACCATTGATCCACCCACCATGCACTATTAAGACTATTACTAGTAGTCACACACACCGTGTCACCCGGCCGGGGCCGGCCTACCCATTTGTATCAATTTCGGGTGCCCCGGCCGGGACCCCGCACCATTCCTCAGGCTCACTACTTCAAGAGGCAGAGAGCCGCTCAGCCTCAGCCGCGCTGCCAGCCTCACGGGTGGCGGGGCCCGGCACCATTTCCTGCTGCAGACAGTCTCACTCACGAGCCCCGGCCGGGGCCTCGCACAGTTCCTCAGCAGTGGCAGTGCTCAAGTCAGAGGCAGAGCCACTCAGCCTCAGCTGCTGCCAGCCTCACGGGCCCCGGCCGGGGTCCCTCACCATTCCAGTTGCAGTGCTGCCAGCAGGCTCACGGGCCCCGGTCGGGGCCCCGCACCATTCCTGCTGCAGTGCTGCCAGGCTGCCTCACGGGCCCCGGCCGCAGCCCGCCCCCGCACCATTCCAGTCAGGCAGGCTCAAGAGGCAGAGAGAGCAGCAGTCAGAGCCGCTCAGCCTCTGCCGCTGCCAGCGTCACGGGGCCCCGGTCGGGGCCCCGCACCATTCCTGCTGCCAGCCTCACCGGCCCCAGCCGGGGCCCTGCACCATTCCTGCTGCCAGCCTCATGGGCCCCGGCCGGGGCCCCGCACCATTCCTGCTGCCAGCCTCAGGGACACGGGCCCCGGCCGGACCGTCTATAATTTTTAAATCAATCATGATTTGATACATCAATGTATAACAGTGAGGGGCCCCGGTGGGGCCCCTTGGAGCAAGGGGCCCCCCCGCAACGCGGGGGCTGCAGGGGCTTGTGTTACGCCACTGATGCTTTGTAAATTTGGTGATGGCAACACAGTCTATGTCCTATGTTTGACGTGTACGCCTTTGCCTTGGCACACTAAATTAAAAATATGTACCGAAAGCGGGGATTATCCCTGAAACTCTGGAGAGTAGAAGACGTACTTAAAAAGTAACTATGATGAAATAATCTATATTAAAAAAAATTATAAGGGAATGTCATTTTATGCAAATTACATGGTTGTTCACTGAAAGACTTTTTAACATTTCAAAACGCCTGACCCCTATGCTGCATGAGGACTTTTTCAAATCAGCTCATTCTCTTTGAAGCATGCCATGGTTCAGGAAAATCATATTTCTAAGGCAGCTTTCGCAAGTAAAAGCAACAAAAGCTGTAATTAAATACATATTGCTTACTTGAATTGTGTGTGTTTCTATTTTTTTGATAAACAAGTTTTTATTGTTTTCTGAAAGCAACAAGTAGTCACATAATCAGTCCATAAAACACTCCAATTCATGACATTCACATTAAGCGTCGCAGCCATCAAATTATCCAACCTAGTATAAATGAAAGGGAAAGGCACAATAATTGTTACAGTCTTAATCTGATCCGGTGTCCACACCCAAAGCCCCAAGGAATTTATCCCATAGCATTGCATGTTTAGCATAGGGTATTTCATCAATGAAGGGGGCTGTTTTTAGGCGTCTGGACTTGGGCAAGCCTCATAGAGTGTGGTGTAATTGTCAGCAAAGACTTGGGCAATGGCCAGGGAGGAACAATGAACTTTTTCTTAGTGGTCCTCCACCACAGGAATAATCTGTCCTGCATGGGTCCGAGATGCCAACCAATGCAATAGTTTGCTATTCTGGCCCCCCCAATTCATAGATATGGGTGGTAAAGGCCCACCAGATTTACTCTGCCACCTCGAGTGAGTGAGTTCTGATCTCTTTGTGAATCAAGATCAGCTCCCTGACAATGGACTCGCGAGGGTTATCGCATGTCCGTCCTTCCAACCAAAGAGCCTGTGTCTCATGCTGTGACATATGATGATGCTGTGCCCGCTCCTATCCCATTAAAAGACTGTTGGCATATCCTCAAACAGTGGCCTTACATGCCGCCCACAGAGTACCCTTCGACTGGACAGTTCTTGAGTTAGTCTTTCTATTTTGTATGTAGCATTTTTCACACCCAAAAAATATTTTATTGTGAAATAATGGCTAATGAATATTATGATACAGTTATACATGACATCATACGTTAGTAAGGTTTTGCTTCCATACAGTGGCGGAAGGCCTTTTTTTCAAGATGGCCTCTATGTTCACTAAATAGACACTACCAGAGGAGGAATAATTCATCTAATAGTCAATAACCTGGCGGTAAGGAAGAAAAGCTTCCCTATCCTCATCTAAGGTTTGATTGACCATGCTTTAAAGCAGTGGCTGAAGGGGGTGACCCATAGCAATCAGTTGCAGAAAGGATGAGCCAAAGCCCACTCTCTGTGAAGCATTTATAAAACTGTTGAGCCACACCTAAAAAGACAAACCCAATTTCAACCAGTGAATTCCAACATATAGTGAAGTGTAAGGTGATACTGAAACATTGGTATTTGTTAATCTATCTATTCTTAGTTTACATCACTATACTCCAACAAACAAATATGTTTATACCATGGATGCTGGCCATATCACCTGTTTCTGTTGTTGTTGAGAAGGCTACTGTCACCTTTTGGGTCAGTATTTAGAATCACTGAAAGAGAGTTTTCCAAGGACAGAGCCAACTGTAATCCAACTTGAGTAGTACAGTAAAGAAAGAAGAAGCTTACAAACGTCTTGACAACTTTCATTAATCACTAGACAAATGCTTTCAGCAAGCTGCTGTTACTTTTCACTGCTACAAAATCAAAATGTGCTGCCATACTCACTGATATGAATCACATATTGCTTAACATTTATTTTACTTAGTGTGCTCAAATTTAACATTGCTTAGAAAGTTCTTTTTAATTCATATGTACAACTTACAAAGTAAAAGTCAAAATAATGCCCTTGCTCAGCATGGTATTGCAATAGGGTCAGAACTGTTCATGATTCAATGCTCACCCTTAAATTCATTATCAGCATACATTTTTCATAACTCATAGTAAGTCAGTTATTACAATTACAAATCAGGCCAGGTGACTCATTTGTTACCCAGTGGTGTGGTTGTAATGGACTATTTTTGCCAATGTACCTATTGCCACAATCTACAGTTGAACGTTTGAAGAAATGCCACTATCATGACAATACAATTGCCACTTCCAAGTTTCGTCAATTTTACTATAATTAATGTTCTACTCCGCCCAGCATGAGCTCCAGCAAATGTTTAAGTATTGTTTACACAGAGTTGCTACAAAGAACCCAATATTCCGGATGCATGAGTAAAGTATTGCATGAATGGATTGTATTCTAACCTGTTCACATGTTCCCTACTACAAAAGTCAGTGAAGTCTATCCTCACTCACATGCAGCATCTAAAATGGTGGGTATAGCCCAGTTTATATGGGCAATGACGCAGTATACGCTTACAGTTTTAAAAAAACAGGTATATAATGTATCTAGAGTGGCAAATGAAGGAAACATCAACATTCCTTGGAATATAATTGTAATGGCAGAACAGGGATTTAGGATTTCATACTTGAGGCAAGGTAGGGGACTCACGAAGGAGGCTTAAGAATATCACTAACACATTATTCTCATATTGGGAAGTGTTGATACCAAATCCAATTACAAAACTGAAAACTGCTCCCCTTGACAGGAAATCCTTAGAATAGCTATAGTAGTCCATAAACAAAGGCAAAACCAAAGATTAATTAGGGTCTGCTGTGCCAAGCATGAGCAAGAAAAGTAGCGGAAGCCGCCTTCCACCCTTCATTGCAGGAGATTCTCCTCTCCTGTTTCCAGCCTGCCTGCCCCAGTGCTAGAGAGTGCCTCAAGTCCCCTCCCAACACCCGACTACGACCAGCCTGACCAGACCGGAATGCATTTTCCTGCTGCCCAAGAGTCTAGCCAGCTGGTAGTCAAGGGTGGGCCTGTCCGTGACCGTCAGAGTCAGGAGAATGCAGGGATGGGCCACTCCTTTTTGCCTGACCCTAGCTTAGGATACTGTAACTTCCCTACCCTTGCTCCTGCACTGCCTGCTGTACCTGTCCTGGACCACGCCCCCTCCCTCGAGCGACGCGGTCCGTGGTAGCTCCTGTGCGCCGCTTCTCTCCCTGGGCCCTGCTGTTCTCTGTTAGCCTTTCTTAGAGCTGTACCTCTGTATCTCGGGTATTTTGTCCTTTTGTATTGTTATTGTTGTTTAATTGTTTCGTTGCAGTCTTTTTGTCCCTCGGCTCCCTCCCCGCTCCCCGCTTCCCGCCACTGCCACTAAGCCCCGCCCCTTTTGCCTTCTGTATCCCTCCCCGCTCCCGCCTCCCAGCTGCCCCGCCCACCCGCGCACTTCGCCATATATGGCGACCGTGCGAACGCGCAGCGGTCACGCGCAGCGGGCGCGCCGATTGTGCGCCGAAGGCGCGCCAAAGGTAAGCCCGTCTGCGCCCGTCCGCGACCGGATCGCGACCAGCGCCAGGACCCCTGGCCCACGAAGACCCCGACCGACCCGCCTGACGTACTCCGCCGCCACCCTCATCGCACTCAACACCGGCCGATTCCCAGGATGCCACCAAGCCACACCACGACGCACCCACGGACCCTTCAGCTGCCACGCCTGCAAGTTCACCTGCATCCGGACCTGCCTCGCACCAGCACCCGCCAAGTCGAACACCAGCAGCACCCACCTCAAGTGCATCCTGCTCAACACCCGCTCCGTCCACAGACACGCCATCGAACTCTGGAACCTCCTAGACGCCACAGCCCCTGACGTTGCCTTCCTCACAGAGACCTGGATGAACGCCTCCTCAGCTCCCGACATCGCCATCGCCATCCCAGAGGGCTACAAGATCGTCCGGAGGGACCGCACCGCCAACCAGATGGGAGGAGGCATCGCCATCATCCACAGGAACACCATCCGTCTCACGACCGGCACCGACAACACCCTGACCACCGCCGAACACCTGCATTTCCAGATCCACACCGACCCGAACACCACCCTCAGAGGCACCCTGATCTACCGACCCCCGGGACCACGCACACAATTCAGCGAGGACATCGCCGACTTCGTCAGCCCGCATGCCCTCCCCTCCGCTGACTACATCCTCCTGGGGGACCTCAACTTCCACCTGGAGAACAACAACGACCGCAACACCAGCACCGTGCTCGACAACCTCGCCAATCTTGGACTCAAGCAGCTGGTGTCCACCCCCACCCACCTCGCCGGACACACTCTCGACGCAGTCTTCTCTTCCAGCACAGACATCGACTTCAGCCACGCCACAGAGCTTCAATGGACGGACCACAGCTGCGTCCACTTCACCTTCAAGAGAACAACGACCCACCACCACCAGCAACAGGCCGCCCGCAGAAGCTGGAACAAGATCACAGCAGACCAGCTCGCCACCTCCCTGAGCCAGCACCCTCCCGCCAGCTCAGCGAACCCCAGCCAGGCCGCCAACAACCTCACGAAGTGGATCAGCATCTGCGCGGACGAGCTCGCCCCGCTGAGGACCCCGCCCAGCAGACCCGGCAGCAAGAAAGCCCCGTGGTTCACCGACGAACTCAAGAGCTCCAAGAAGAACTGCCGAGCCCTCGAGAAAGTCTGGAGAAGGGAACCTACACCGGACAACAGGACCACCTTCAAGCTGGCCACCCGGAAGCACCACCAGCTGATCCGCGCCGCCAAGAAAACTGCATTCAAGGACCGGCTGGACAACAACGCACACAACTGCAAGGAACTCTTCAACATCGTGAAAGAGCTATCCAACCCCAGCGCAGGAAACAACAACATCACCCCATCGCAAGACCTCTGCAACTCCCTCGCTTCATACTTCCACAACAAGATCGCGGACATACACAACAGCTTCAACAACCAACCAACGCACACCAAGAGTGAACAACCACCCCCCACCGCCACCCTCCACGCCTGGACCCCGATCAGCACCGAAGACACCATCCGCACGATGAACTCCATCCACTCCGGATCTCTGACCGACCCCTGCCCTCACCACGTCTTCAACAAGGCCAACGCTGTCATCGCACCCCACCTGCGAGACATCATCAACACATTCTTCGACACCGCCACCTTCCCTGAGAGCTGGAAGCACGCCGAACTCAGCGCTCTACTCAAGAAACCCACAGCGGACCCCACCGAACTCAAGAATTACCGCCCCATCTCGCTCCTCCCGTTTCCAGCCAAAGTCATCGAGAAGACCGTCAACAAGCAGATGGCCGCCTTCCTCGAGACGAATGGATCCCTCGACCCCTCACAGTCTGGCTTCCGAGCCAATCACAGCACCGAGACCGCCCTCATCGCCGCCACCGATGACATCCGAGCCCTGATGGACAACGGAGAAACAGCGGCCCTCATCCTCCTAGACCTCTCCGCAGCATTCGACACTGTCTGCCACCGCACCCTAGTACAGCGCCTCAGCAACGCCGGAATCCAGGACAAGGCGCTGGAATGGATCATCTCCTTCCTCGACGGAAGAACACAGAGAGTCCGCCTACCACCGTACAAGTCAGAGGCCACCAAAGTCATCTGCGGCGTCCCTCAAGGATCCTCACTGAGCCCCACCCTCTTCAACGTCTACATGAGCCCCCTCGCGGCCATCGCACGCCAACACAACCTCAGCATAATCTCCTACGCCGACGACACCCAGCTGATCCTCTCGCTGACCAACGACCCCGCCGCTGCCAGAGCCAACCTGCACGAAGGGATGAAAGAGGTAGCCGAGTGGATGACGACCAGCCGCCTGAAACTGAACTCAGACAAGACGGAGGTCCTCATCCTGGGCTCTTCACCCTCCGCCTGGGACGACTCCTGGTGGCCTCCCGCCCTGGGCACCGCACCCAAACCGACCGACCATGCACGCAACCTGGGCTTCATCCTGGACTCCTCCCTCTCCATGACCAGGCAAGTCAACAACGTCTCCTCGGCGTGCTTCAACATCCTACGCATGCTACGGAAGATCTTCTGGTGGATCCCCACCGAGACCAGGAAAACCGTCACCCAGGCCCTCGTCACTAGCCGTCTGGACTACGGCAACGCCCTCTACGCCGGCACCACCGCCAAGCTCCAGAAGAGACTCCAGCGGATCCAGAACGCCTCAGCCAGACTCATCCTCGACATCCCACGAACCAGCCACATCTCCGGACATCTGAGAGACCTTCACTGGCTCCCCGTCAACAAAAGAATCACCTTCCGCCTCCTCACCCACGCACACAAAGCCCTACACGACCAAGGCCCGAGCTACCTCAACAGCTGTATCAACTTCTACGCTCCCAAACGCCACCTCCGATCAGCCAACCACGCCCTCGCCGCCGTCCCCCGCATCCGAAGAGCGACTACAGGAGTAAGGTCCTTCTCCTACCTGGCTGCCAAGACCTGGAACTCCCTCCCTCCCGACCTGCGCCTGACCCAAGACCACCTCTCCTTCAGGAAGAAGCTGAAGACCTGGCTGTTCGAGCAGTAACGGCACCCCCCCAACCCCAGCGCCTTGAGACCCTATGGGTATGTAGTGCGCTCTATAAATGTCATTGATTGATTGATTGTCCCTGTGATGCCTGCTGCCTCTGCAATTTCTGCTGCCCCTGTTCCTGCACTAGCCGCCGTCCTTGCGCTGCCTGCCGCCACTGCACTAGCTGCATTGTCTGCGCTGCCTAAGGTCCCTGTCCATGCACTGCCTCTGCACTGCCTGCTGTCCATGTGCTGCCACTGCGCTGTCTGCTATCCCTATGCTGCCAGCTGCCCCTGCGCTGCCTGCTGCCCCTGTCCCTACAATACCTACTGCTACTGCGCTGCTTGCTGTCCCTGTGCTGCCTCCTGTTATGCGCTGCCTGCTGTTCCTGCACTACCTGCTGTCCCTGCGCTGCCTGCTGCCCCAATACTACCAGCTGTCCCTGCTCTGCCTACTGCAACTGTTGCTGTACTGCCTGCTGCCCCTGAACTGCCTGCTACCCCTGTCCCTGCACTGCCTTCTTTCCCTGTGCCACCTGCTGTCCCTGCACTGCCTGCTGCCCCTGTGCTGCCTGCTGTCCCTGCGCTACCTGCTGTCCCTGCCCTTGCGCTATCTGCTGCCCCTGCCCAGCCTTATGTCCCTGCGCTGCCTGCACTAGGACCACCTACCAGGACCACAAATAGAGGCCTCCGTACAACCACGCAGTGGACACGTACAGTGGGCAAGCTGCCAATGCACTGCCCGTTGGACATTTCCCAGCGCCAGGACCCCTGACCCTCTAGCCACCCGACGGTACACTTCAAGGAACTACTCTGGACCCCGAATGCCAAAACAGTTGCATCTCCTCCGCCCCATGATCCATCAAATGATCCTTCACCTGCAGACACTGCCACTTCTGTGACACTACCCACGAATGATCCTGCACCATTCCTGCCCACAAGACCAAGACCGCCCGCAACCTCTCCATTGTATCCTGCTCAACGCTCGCTCAGTCTGCAAGCATGCTATGGAAATCTGGGGCACCATCACAACCCTCTCCATGGATGTTGCCTTCATCACCGAACCCCAACATCACACCTGCCATTCCCAAAGAATACAAGATGATACACTGTGACCCTGCCAACAAACAAGGTGAAGGCATTGCCATCATCCTCAAGGAAACCATCAGATTCACAATCACAAAAGACGACCCTAGAACTCTAATAGAACACCTTAACTTCCTATTAGAAACACATGCGTTGACCACAATAAGAGGCGACCTCCACTAAAGACCCCCGGGACTCCATGCAAAATTCTGCAGTGCGATCCCCAATCTTATTGCCCCCCTAGCAATCGATTCTCATCACTACATCCTACTGAGCAACCCAACTTCCACATCTACAACCCCAACGACGCCAATGCCATCACTATCATGGAGAACCTGAACAACATTGTCCTTACCCAACTGGTCACGGAACCCATGCACAAAGCCAGACACACACTTGTCCCCATTTTCAGCTCAGGTGTCATATTCAAATTCAGCCACACCACAGAACACATTTGGACTAACCACACCGTCATCACTTTACCATCACCGACACCCAGCACACCATCACCAGGCATCAGATCTCCTCCGACCGCAGCTGGAGCAAGCTCATCGACACTCAGTGGTCACAGGCCTTTAACACCTCCCAACCTGAGGCCTCAACAGACCTCAACAAGGCTGCCCAGAACTTTGCTTCCTTGATCATCGACAAAGCTGACAGAGTTGCCCAACTGTAACCTACAAAATCCAACAAGAGCCACAAACATGCCAGCTGGTACACCCCATAACTGAGGACCACCAAGTACACCACCACCAACTGGAGAAATGATGGTGTGCCACCAAGAACCCCGCCCACAGAGCAACTCACAAAACACCCCCAGTAACTATCACCAGCACATCAAAGAAGTCAGGAAAGCAGCCATCTCCACCTGCACGGACTTTGCAGCCAACCACACAAAGGAACTCTTCAAAATAGTCAAAGAGTTTCCTCACCCCACAACCACAGAGAACACCATCCACCCTTCCCACAAACTCTGCGACAATCCCTCAGACTACTTCTGCTGCAAGATCACCAACGTCAACATCAATTTCAACATTCATCCAGCCACTCTCATCCCCAACGACCTCAACCAACCAGTGAACACCAGCCAAACTATCACCACTTGGTCACCGCTCACTGCCCTGACCACTTCAACTATCATGTCTTCCATGCATTCCGGATCCCCCACCACTCTTACAACCTGCCAATTAACCCATTCAACACTGAACTCACCAGCATCCTCAACACCTCCATCTCCACAGCAACCTTCCCGGACCGATGGAATGACGCAGACGTCAGAACCCTCCTAAAAAAAAGCCCCTGCTGACCCCAATGATCTAAAAAATTATCGTCCGCTCCCCCTGCTCCTCTGGACACCTCTCAATCAGGATTCCGTACCAACCATTGCACTGAAACCATGCTGATTGCTGCCACAGATGACATCAGAACACTCCTTGACCGTGGAGATACTGTGGCCCTGATCCTCCTTGACCTCTTTGCAGTGTTTGACACAGTCTCCCACAACATCATCTTCAACAGACTCAACAACATAGACATACAGCAAGATGCCCTCAAGTGGATCTCCTCCTTCCTTGCAGGACACACACAGAGCATCAGACTACCTTCCTTTACATCTGCACCCAAAAACATCATATGCGGCGTACCACAAGGATCATCTCTCAGCCCCAGCTTGTTCAACATCTACATGACCCTACATGATCTGTCATCAGATCCCACGGACTCAACATAATCTCCTACACAGATGATACTCAACTGATCCTCTTGCTCACTGAGGACCCCTCCAACGCCAAGACTAGCTTTTACAATGACATGACCAGCGTAGCCAAATTTATGCAAGACAACTGCCTCCAACTCAACTCCAACAAAAATGAAGTACTGAGCTTCAGGAAGAAATTCTCTGCATGAGACCACAGCTGGAGGCCTGCAGAACTCAGACCCACACCCGACCACAAATGTAACTTCTGCATCATCCTTGACAGCCAAGTGACCATGAAACAAGTTAATGCAGTTGCTTCCTCCCGCTTCCACACATTTTGCATGCTCCACAGAATCCCCAGATGGATCCCAAACAACACCAGAAATACCGTCACTTAGGCCCTCATCACCAGCTGCCTTGACTACAGCAACACCCTCAATGCTGGCATTTCCATTCCAACTCTTCAAAAGTCTTCAATCCAAGCAAAACGCTGCAGCCAAACTCATTCTGGACCTCCCCCAAATGAACCCACATCGCCCCCTATCTGAGAGACCTCCACTGGCTCACCATCCTGAAAAGATGCCAGTTCAAAATCCTCATGCAGGCATACAATGTGCCCTGAGACCTAGGACCTACCTACCGCAACCATTGATTGAACTTCCACCAACCCGCTAGACACCTGCGCTCCTCTTCACTTGCCCTTGCACGCACCCCACATCAGCCACAGTTGTGGCCACTCCTCTTACATTGCTGCCAAGTCCTGGACAACCTTTCCCTCCAGCTCCGCACAGCCCCTTCACTGGTAGACTTCAGAAAGAGACTCAAGATCTGGCTCCTTGACAGAGACACAGCGCCCAGATGCGCTTTACAAATGCTGTTTGTTTGTATGTAGGCCGACATCCACCATTTATCAATGGTGTCTGTGCATCTATTGACCACTCTACATTTATAATATTTTTTGATTTGCCAAATGTAGCATGATGTTAATGTGAACTTTGCTAACACCAAGATATGTTTGAAGGAAATTTCTTAATGTAATTTTAAAAAAATATTTTGAAATTAATTTGGCAATACATACCACAGTTTGATGATTTACTTGTATCACTTCATCCCCAGCGTGAATTTTCTTACATCGATCCGCAGCGGACTGTATTAGAAATAAAGACCATGCACTAGAATTATAATTGACCATTGTGATTAAAACCAATATCAAATTTTCTATAGATGCCAAGGGCAACCACAGCTTTCAGGATTTACTGGTTGTGTCCTTTGTCATACCAAAGGACCATTACAATGTAAAAAATAGAAATAGAAAATTGCATTGGGTACTTCGCAGTCATTAATATGGGCCCTGTATGAATGACTGCCTACTCCAATTAAGTCAGTCAGTCTCAGGTAATCCATATGACACTGGTTCCACTGCATTTCTATGCTAGAAGGAAATGTCATTAGCATTTTCTCGTTTGTTTATGAGATCTCTGAGAAATGTTCTTAACTCCTAGTCTATTAAAAATGTAGAAGACTGGCATATTTAAAATTGTGAATATTATATGAATGCGCAATTTTATAAAGTGGACTTGCGTACTAGTGAAAGAGGTGGAATGTCTTCTAAATGCACAAGTCCTAAAAGATAATGCCTTGCCAGAGAAAAAGTGCTTCGAACTATTCAGCTGACTGGGTGGAAATTCTTGGGCACTGATTTTACACAGGCAATCAAGTACACACAGTTACAGTTTCACACGTGTACCCCTGAAATACAGATACTAACTCGTGCATATCAGTACCATGCAGAATATTCACAAGTGCACAGAGACTAAGCACTCTTAAAAAGAACACATTAGTATAAGGTAGCATTTTAAACAGTCTCCCACAAACAGACTCCCCATGCCAACTATATCCATCCATATCCACATATCACCAAGGAGACATGCATACAGCCATTCTCTGTCTCTTTCTTCTCTCTCTTGCTCAATTTCTTTCTCTTTGTCTTGTATTTTATTACACAAACACCCTTATTTATACTGTAAATTAACATTTAAATGAGGCACTATATATAACATACGACACCATGCAAAACACACTCATGCACATCCCTCTTTACTCCCACGGTCTCTCACACATCTACCATATCCAAAAATATAAACTAGCACACAACTCAGAGAAAAACGTGTATCAAGTAAACACAAGTTCGAACAATTCTTCGTGTGCTCACACATTGGGAAATGTGGGCCCTCAAAAAACAGCTCAGTGCAAGACTGTGGTGTCTCTCCCTTAGCCTGTCAAAGGGTTATTATCCATCACAGTTTATGTACAATCATTCATGCAAACAAATTACATTGTCAATCCTTTCATTAAGAGCAGTACACATAGAGATCTCAGGCACAAACTCTTTCATTACTCAAGGTTTGGCAGAATATTTTGGCAATTAAGGAACTCAGAAGAGCATCAATCTATTCCAATGTTCGGCACACTAAGTTCAGCAGGCTTTTCTATTATTATTTCACTTAATGGCCTGGAGGAGAGGTCAGATCTCAGCAGGGCAATGTGGAACAAAACAGGATACCCAGCTCAAGAAGTAAGGCTCCTGCAGAGCTATACAACATCAGGTCCTTGGTGCTGAAACTTTCTCTCATCACTTCCAAGGTCATCCACCTTTGCACACAGTACATAATAGCTAGGTTATCTTTTGAAATTGCAGAATTTAGTTCTTATATTTAAGGTATGATTGCCATAATAGAATGACTATCTTTTACACATAAAAACAGTCCTTTTGTTTTGGGCAAAGTGCAATAGACACATTAAAAATACACCCTTGTAATGCACATTATAGAATATCTATAATGCTATACAATCTTTCCACAATATAAAAGAAATTCCCATCTGTTAGGGGTTGCTCATGCTGGTGGATGACAGCAATTCTGAAACAGTTATAGGTGTGGACTGTAGCAAGAATAGCCAACATGATATTTATGCCTGTGAGGATATTCTCGCTCCACAAGTTATCATAAAAAGTGTCTTCTTCAGGTACAAATGCTTACACGCGCAAGGATCCTTATCAGAAGTTTAGATGGTCAGTAATAAAGGTTAGTTTACTAAATAAAAACAAAAGATTGAATGACAGATTCATATTTTTTAAACTAGTACAATGTTTGCCATACCACAGTGCCTAGAGAAAAGAAATATCAGACTCTGTAATGCAGGCCTTTACAATGTGTGTAATATAATGCATTGTTTTACATCGTCGTACCTTCACAATGCATTTGACATTGTAAAGGTTGACATTCTTTTTCAATTGTCGAATGTTCATTATAGTAGTGTGCCTGGAGAAATGGAATATCATGCTTTACAATGCATACTTTTACAATGCAAGGAATACAACATATTCCTTTACATTGTTGTACATTTACAATACATATACATAGGATAGGTTTCGTTTTTCATGTGAAAGAACGGAGACGAGGAGATCTACACTTGAAAACATACCTTTAGACTAGGGCATTGTGAGTTTTCTTAGATAATGGAGTTTTTAAAAATATGGGGAATATTAACACGGGCTTATCGCCACAGGAACGTATCTTTTTGTAACTTTCCTGTGGTGATGCACCATCTGCCTTATTTACAAGGAAGTGTTAAGCCACTTAACAACGCCTTGTAAAAAAGGCTCCCTTTCACGCCACACTTAGCATGAAAGGGCCGGGCAATGGGTGCTGAGGTGGGCGTCCTACCACAGCACCCATTGGTTTTGATGTTGCTCCCTATTTACACAAATAAGACCACAAATAACCAGGTCTTAATATGGTAATACAAGAAGAAATGATGAATTCCCCTGTTTTTGGTGTTTCTATGTGTACTGCATTGTGCAGCACACATAGAAACAGCAAATCGCCAACAACGATAGTTTATGCGCAAATAGATGCCCCTTCCTGCGCATAAACAATCATTATAAAAAGAATGATTTGCAACTTCTATGTGTGCTGCACTATGCAACACACAAAGAAGTTGCAAATTACCATTAGTGATTGTTTATGTGCAGGAAGAGTGACCTTCCTGCACATAAATAATCATTCCCTCAAACCAGGCACCCTTGCACTATAGTGCAAGGGTGCCTGCATTAGCACTCGGCAGCCAAATTTAGAGCCAGTGCAAGGGAAAATAAAGGGGTGCGCTGCATCATTGTAAAATCGGCGCATCCCTGCGTTTTCAGAATGGCGGTGGGCGGCGTTAGCAATTTTAGCTTAACGTCGTGCTCTGCCATTCTATTGTAAATATGTCCCTATATGTTTTCTGGTGATGAAAAAAGGATATTGATTGCTCAAGAGCATCTTTTTTTTTTTATAAGGATGCTGTACGATTCTTATCAATTAGGTTAGTAGAAAGATCGACCCACCACTCATGGATTCTTTCAAACTAATAGTGCTCTACTGAATTATATATTATACTCACATTTTCAGTTGTTCCTGTGATTACATGAAGGCCATCATATGTTGATTTAATATACATGCCCTGCAATTGAATTTAAAAAGACGATTTAGGCCACAATAAATGTGCTGTAATTAAGAATCAATAAAGTACATCCAATTAAAAAAAAACGATTACAAATATAACTGAAATGTATACATTGGGAAACTTTGCAAATCAAAATTACTTGTTTGCACTTCAGTTGCGATGTGACTCGACATGTTGGTGGTAGTTCCATAAAAATGTAAGCAAAGATGTATGATAATATCTACATCTTATAATGTTTATAAAACATAGAATTCAAAGGAAGTGCTAATGTCTTCTTTGTCCAAGTTTTAAACACTGTATGGAGATAATTGTATTATGCTAATGTGCATTACATATTTTCTTTTCAGAGAACAGCGTGCACAGAGCTTCCTCGATGTTTATTTCCTTACAAAGTACAAAGCAATCTAAAAAATATGCCTGAGATGGGTTCTGGGACATATTGTCCTAAAAAACATTTATGTGTTACCTAGCTGGTTACATGGTGGATGAGAGAGAACTAAACATTTGTAGAAATCTTGGTTGTCAATTGCACTTAATATACTGCATTCACAACCTTCAAATAGGAAATGGTCAGATGTCACACAGAAAAGTAAGCAACATTTATAAATAATACAATACACAGGTCTTTATTTCATTTGTATTCTCTCACTGGGCAAAGGGAGGACCAACGATAGTCCTTGCTGATCCTTAAAATGTAGGTCTAAAAGAAATTTTCCTTTTATGTATTTATTTAGGGGCAGATTATGATGTCGGTTGGACGCTTGAAGAGCAAACAGGACTACCCGACAAGGAGTTGGCGTTCCTGCTTACCATATTATGATGCAACCACCTCCATGGCAATGAAAAAAATACACTTTTAAAACATCCATGCTCCGAGTGGCAGGTACCATGCGGGGCCTGCCACACAGGGCATGGATGTTTGGGGTGCATCACAGGTGCCCCTAGGCCTCATAGCTTAGGAGGTGGGAGACGGGGCACCCAAAGTTACTTTCTGACAGCCTTTCCATGTTGTTCCATGTTGTTCATAATCCTGATGCCACCATTTGGGGATTATCTGTCTGACCGATGCTCTATGAGCCTGTGGGAAGCAGCGCGGAATTCCCCTGCAGGTTTCTCTCTGACACCTAGTATCATAATACGGCAGCCAGACGGAAAACTCTGATGCCAGGCTGAAAGCCTCTGATGAGTTGTTGGATAGCGTTCTGCCTGACATCATAATGAGGCCCTTAATTATGTATCAGTTTGAGGTATGGCCAAGCAACATGGCCGACAGGACGTAATCCCAGAGCTCCTGACCTGCCCGCATTATAATCCTTAATTATCCTGCAGCTCTTACCTTCGTGGCATCTCAAAATTGCGGCAGAGCCTCCTGGGAGCCTGTGGTTGGGGTCATCGGTGCTGTGGTGTCCCTTGCAACCGGCGTCTCTGCGCCGGCATCAGAGGCCTCACCTGGGCCTATTCAAGGAAGGAGCCTGGAGCATTCCTGTGAGTGTGGCCTAGGTCTGCGAGCCATCCCAGTGGGGCTGGAGTGTCGTTGCGGGTGGCAGATCGCCTGGTGTCAATCCCAGCTACCAGTGAGGCCAGATTGGCGTTTGGGGACTCGGCTATGCCTGCACGGGCAGGAGCCTGGAACACACCCAGAGGTTCAGCCTGCACCAGCGAGCTGATCTCACTGCCTGAAAGTGAGATGCCGGCCATGGGTGGTGATCAGCCTTGCTGCTCGGCCCGGCATCCACCTTATCCTGCGGTGGTTATTGGGAACTGGGGACAGAGGAAGCAATGAACTGGCCCAGTCACATTGAGGGATACCACAACAGACTTCTCTCATTCGAGGGGGGACACATCTCAAATCCTGCTGAGGCGTTCAGCCACCCCCCTTAAGCCACTGGAAAGACGCACTAGCCTTCCCCTGGGGCCCCCGGTGAGTGTGGGATGGTGTGGGCCACTGCGTCGGCAGTGGTGTGGTACCCCCAAAAGTGAGGCTGAGTATCCTGCTGATCCTCCCTGGATGGTGATTATTGGTGGATTAGCTGGATGTTCTGGGTCTTTCGATATTTGTGAGGAGATACGCTAGGGCAGTTCCCTTCGCTGCGACAGGGGGGACCTTGATCCTAGATTTGTACTCGGCTATCGGCTGGCTGGGAGTGAGTACAGCTGAGGCTAACCTTCTCTACATACGCCGCAAGTGAGCTCCTGCTGGCAAGAGGGCCACCATGGTGAAAGATAAGGCTCAGAAAGCGGCAGGTGCCAATACAATTACCCAATACACGACCCCGAGGCACCCCCCGCAGCGACTGACTAGGCAAACGGGGGGTGCGGTTCCAGAGGAAGAGGAAGGGGACCCAAACCTTCCTGGGGCTATCTTCTGGCTGCCATTCAAGTGTCTAGAAAGGCGTTGGAGGACTGCATTGAGACTGTCTCCATTGATGTCATCCTGCTGAGGGCCGATCTCTGGAAAGTGGTGAATCAGGTAACGACTGGGGAAGCTGGTATAGTAGAGTTGCGAGGAGATGGGGTGACACCCAAACAGCAGGTTGCCCAGATGACTATGACCACACAGGCACTGGAGCGGAGCGCTGAGGATGCAGAGGGAAGAGCCAGGCGGGGCAACATCTGTGTAATAGGAATTCCTGAGAAAGCGGAACAAGGAGTGGCTGAACAATTCTTAGAACAATGGATCCGTACACAGCTCCAACCCACCGGATTGTCACCCCGGTTCATGATAGAGAGGACTTATAGAGCGTTATTGCCACCCCCGCCTCTGCGAGCTCTGATAGCTAAGGCACTCAATAATCGAGATAAAGACTAGTTTTTTCTGGGCGACGAGAGAGCACCAGAACTTGCAATATGAAAACAACAAAGTCTCTGTGTATCTGGACAATGCAAGACAGGTTCAGGAACCTCGGAAACCCTATCTGGAAGTCAAGCACAAGGTACAGGAGTTAAAGTTAGAGTACAGGTCGCCGTACCCAGCCAAAAGGTTTTATCCGGGGGAAGAGCGCATTTTTTGACTCACCACAGGCGGTATGGGAGTGGTTGGAGATGCAGGGGGAGGCCTCCTGCCGAGAGAGCCGCATGGACAGAAGCGGGGTTGGGGATCACACCGAGCAAAAATCCTCATCAGTGAACAGAGAAAGTGAGAACGCAGGAATCAGCTGAACAGTCTGAACACAGGATTGTAGTGGGGGATGATGGTTTGTTGCAGCTAGATGGCACTGGGCCCCCTGGTGATGGGGATACTCCACAGCTGGATGCTCCTGCTGAGTCAGACCCAAGGACACAGGCACTGAGCCTGATGATGGATACTGTCCCTGAAACATTGATGGAAGAAGCCTCTGATCATTGTGGGGATTAGAGAATAGACTCTAGCCGCTGCAATAGTAAACTGCATTAGCATACGTTGTTAATATTAAGCAAAATGAGGTAATGACAAAATGTTTGGTATGCATGCTGAAGAGGGGTAGAGCCAGACTGCAGTGATACACAAGTATGTATAGAAACTCCGCGGGGAGAGAAGGGGCATTACTATAGGGGATACTGCATATCTGCAGTGTCATGGAATTAAAAGTTTGATAGCTGAAACAATTTGGGGGGGGGCGGGTTGTGGATGTAACATTGTGTGTTTCCCCGGTCGGGCCAAATGGGATGCTGTGCATGTCCTGGCAGGAGCAAGTGGTGGGCAGTATCGACTGAGATGTCTGACGAGTATTGTCCATGGGTAGAAGAGGTTCTGTTTAGTTCCTTGCTTATGGGCTGTTTTAGGTTATGTTAATTCAGTGGGTGAGATAGGACACCAGACCAGTGACTACAGTGGCACACATGAGCAAAGAAAGTTAAACAGACTTAATGGCAAAGAAGGTACAGTTTCTTAGCTGGAATTTCAGAGGGCTAGGCACATTTACTAAACGTCATAGAGTCCTCTCCTTCATTAAAAGGCATACAATAACTGTTGCATGTCTGCAAGAAATACATTTAGATGATGCAGGGGCTGAGCAAGTAGCGAAAAAGTGGAGGGGGCAGGTATTTCATTCCTCGTATTCCACATATACCAGAGGGACCTTAATATGGGTGGCCCCTGGTACCCCATTAACACTACAATATATGGAGGCTGATTTAGGAGGCTGATACATCCTATTGAGAGGAAAGCTTGGCGGCAGGGACATAGCTGTTTTAAACATGTATGCACCGAATACAGATGACCTAGCCTTTTACTCAACATTGCAGGATTTGATCATGACGGAGCTGGCTATCCCCCTCGTATGGTTGGGAGATTTTAATTGTGTTATTGACCCTGATTTGGAGCGGCTCCCCCCTAGAATGGGCACTAAGCCACACATGACTAAGCAATTGCAGACTGTGATGGGGAACCAGGGCTTACGCGACATATGGCGAATGCAGCACCCAACACAAAGAGTATTCACATGCCTTACACCTAGACATAATACTTACAGTAGATTGGATAGAATCTTAATGACTGAGCCACCTGCTTTTCTGGCAGCTGAGATAACCTACTTGGCTTAATTCTTGTTGGACTAATGCGCCGGTCAGCTGCGCAATACAGTGGAATATCAGGGAGCAGGGACCCCATTATTGGCAGATGCCTTCTGACCTTCTGGAAGATCAGGAGGGCAGGGAATCTCTCTCTGGCTCACTTGATAAGTACATGACTCACAGTTGGAATACACAGGCAGTTGAGATTTGGAATGCAAAACAATGAAGGCAGTGATCCGAGGGGCGGGGATGGGCCGGAGTTCGAGGACAGCTACAGCGTGAGTAACAGAATAATAAAGATGCATTAGCTATTCTTCTGACAGGTTCCTATGGACAGGTTGGGGCCCAAAGTCAGGAGTGATCGTTGCATGAGCAGTTGACCGACACTTGAGACAGACTTGACAAGTAAACTCTTACTAAGTATAGGCAGCGACTGCATGCCGCGTGGGACAAGTATGGTATTCAGCTTTCATTATGTTTAGACCTTTCTCTGTGTTCTGTTCTCTGCTGCTCAGCCATTGTGTGAGTGATGCCACAGAGTCTTCGTGTGTGTATGGTTGAATGAAAAGTCAGTTGCTGTATGTGGGCTGACCAGCAGAGATGCTGCTTCCGGTGGGCCTGATACTATTGATACTGCTACAACCATCTTATCATCTAATGTTCCTGTCCTGATTGAACTGAAGAATACATCTACCTTTTTGGATACAACTTCATTTCAGCCTATTTCCTTCCTTGCATTTCACAACAAATCTGGCTGCCTATTGGCATGTAAAATGTATTGGGAACAAGCCCCCACTACTGTTGCATGCTTACGAGCTGTGGTGGGAGACTTGGTGTATGCAAGACCTGACATATTGGAACAATTCCACAAACATCTGCAGAAGGTGTACACTGCTGATCCAGCTGTTAGACCAGAATGCTATACACCATCCTTTGAGGAGCTCCAAATGAGGAAGGTCAGACAGAACTAGAGAAGCAATTGATAACAGAGGAGATACTAGGGGCATTAGCAGAGCTAACCAAAGCTAAGGCTCGGGGGGATGGATTCCCATTTGAATTTTGTCATACTTATGAGATGAAGCTGGTGCAACCTCTCCTTCAGACTCTCAGTGAAGCCTACGAGAGGGGAATATTTCCTCTGTGCATGCTTGAAGGAGACATCTGTATGCTCCTAAAGCCAGGTGGGGATGAGAAGGATCCTGCAGCATACCAGCCACTTACAATGATAAATACTGATGTAAAGATCGTCCGCAAAATATTAGCCAAATGGCTGGGTCTGCATATGACCTACTGCACCCACACGACGAAGAGATCATTATGCCAGCCTTCTCAAATCACATTCCAATTCATAAAAAATACACATATGCCAGAAAATGGGCAGTAGTTCAGGCTCCAGCTTATACAAAAATCATGTAGGATATGATAAGGATTCCCCTCACCATAAAATCCAGTTGAAAACTCAACCAACAATGCAAAGGCAATATCCTGTAAAACAGGAAGCTAAAAAACAGGTCAGGGAGATTTTAAATCAACTTGAATATAAAAGTGGTTATTGAAACATGCACCTCAACAATGAACAATCCTTTGTTTCCTGTCTCCAAACAGGATAATTCATATCGTCTAGTTTTGGATTAAACTCTTGCTGCAAAACATTTGCAGTACAAAATGCACATAGTGCAGCACTGATATATAACATTGTGCGCAAAAAATATAAAACTATATCAGATATCTCAAATGGTTTCTTCTGTCAAACATTGCACCAGAAAGCAGGTATTTGACCGCTTTCTCAATAATGGGGACACAGCGACAATGTTCCCGTCTCCCCCAGGGATTCAAGAATAGTCCAGGGTTATTTTCAGCCAGAGTAACGGAGTTACTACAAATGTACGATGATGAGGCATTATCCTATGTCAATGACATCTATCTTACGGATGATGATTTGGACGTGCACTTGAAAAGGGTGAACACCATAACACTTGGGTTCACCTCTGAAGGGTAAAAAATTCAATTTTAAGAAATCACGTATTACCCACCTCAACGTCCTATTTTTGGGATATGAGTTATCAAGTGAAGGCAAAGCCTGGCAGCAAACTTCTTAGAGAAATGTGTGCTGCTCCAGCCTCCAAAAACACTGAAAAACTTACTCAATTCTAGGTTTCCTGAATTTTGGAAGAACTTATGTTCTAAACTACGCAGAAGGGGTTAAACCTCTCTAAGAACAAATCAAGCCAGATTTTAAATATACTGATTCGACACAAAAACACACAGAAATTTTGCGTTCAGTGCAAACAGACATGTTAGCAAAAACACAGTTACAAACACGCGACAACGTGCGCAATCTCGTAATCTGAATCATCCCAGTAAGAGGCGGATTCACATACCTAACCTTTAATGAAGGTGAGACAGTACCTATAGCATTCAAATCACACAAGCTGAAATGAAATTCACTTCAACAGCAAAAATACTGACAGCGGTTCAGACTGCTGTGGCAAAAGAAAGAGCCCTTGCACAAGGTAAACGCATTAGAATTGTTACATCTGTAACTGCCTTAGAGGCAGTAACAAAAGCAAGCATGCCAAATGCAAAAGCGCTACATCCGAGATAGATACAATGGGTTAATTCTCTTGCTGCAACAGATGTTGAATACGTTTTTGATCCATATTTAAAAACACAAGAATTCCTACAATACGAATTAGAATGTCCTCTGCCGACTGAAATTCTGCCACTAGAACATTACGGCTGTATAATCTATACAGACTGATCAGCACAGCCGGCAATTGGGGGTAAACAAGCCTTATAGTGCTGCGTGCGCGATTGTTAAAGGTCACTGGCGCGAAGGTAAATTCAGACCTGTGGTCACTAAAACTCAATCACTCGGAGGCTGTACAGCTCAGGGAGCTGAACTACAGGCTTTCAAGATGGCGCTTGAAAATACCGATTGCGAATTCCCCACACTTCTAGTGTGCGATTCGCAATACTGCATCCAATCTTACAACGAGTACTTGCAGAACTGGGGTCAGAACGGCTACAAAGACGCAAAAGGTGGCACAAATAAGCATAAAATGCTTTGGGAACAGGTAGTTCTCTTACAAAAAGAACTACAAAAGACTCTCGTGATTCATACACTGAGTCATCAGCGTGATGGCGTTCACGCTGAAGGGAATTCATTGGCTGATGAAGCCGCAAAGGCAGCTTTGCAAATGGTTTCCGTAGCTGCAATCACTCGTTCAAAAACGAAAATAGATGGTGAAACAATGCTAGCAGTGAATGCCTCAATAAAAGGCAACTATGCAGCATTACCACTAAACTATCCACTCGGTAACACATACATAATTGATGCAAACTCGGTTCCATTTGCTCGAATCCCTGGAGTGGGTGATAGTGTAATTCCAAACAGAAACGAGAGAGATGCTTTGGTTCATGAAGCACATATGGGAGAGGGTCTGACGCATCAAGGGATCTTAAAATCTCTAATAGAATTAGAAGAGAAGTACTGGTGGCCAGGAATGATCGTCCAAGTTTACAAATTTGGAATTAATTGCGATATCTGTTACAGAGATCATATCTTTGAAAACCACCAGATACCTGACTACAGTGCAGCCAGCCCAGTTCAGACACCATTGTTAGACAGCATTAGACTATCTACATGCAAACGTCACAATGGACGAATGTGGTCCCATAACTATTAGGACAAGATTCATTTGGATATGGCCCCAGCGCTCGGCTGACGCCAGAACTGTTATAAAAGATTTGTGAATCTTTATCGGCACATACGCAATCTGCAGCTACATTCTGACCAGGATCCTGCATTTAGCTCAAAGGCTTACAAGAAGGCCATGGCTAGCTTGGGCGTTGCATAGCGGTTTTCGAGTCCCTTCCATCCTTAGGGAAATGTGGTAGTGGAAAGAAAAAACTGTGACATAAAGGAAAGCTATAACAGCTAGGGTATTAGATTTGGGTGACGGGTGGGTCAAACACCTAAATAGTGTCCAACGTAGTCTTAACAACCTGCCAAGAAATTCTCTGGGGGGAATCACTCCATATGAACTACTATTTGGTACTAGAATGCTTATCCAGGACCTTGATTGCCAAACTTCAGTGGTGGAACAGAAACCCTATGATATCAAAGACCGTTTGGCTGTTTTACAGGACTTAAATGAAACAAGAAAAAGTCTGAGTAACACAACACAAAGCCCAACGACCACTGAAGAAAAACCACCTGTCCAAGCAAGACCTGTCTGGATTCCAAAGATTGGGGATCTAGTCAGGGAAAAGATTGTAGTAAAGAAGGAATTTGGGCCTTCTTATAGAAAAGCTGTACCTGTCTTAGCAATTCTTAGAACAAGATCAGTGTTACTACCGCCGCTTGCTGGAAAAAGGGAGAACAGAACAGTATCAATTGACCTGGTAAAACCACATCATGTGACCGATAATAAGTAGTAGGCCCAGTGGACTCCCGAGAGGTAGCAGACAACCACATCTAGCTACTATTCAAGAGTTTCAAACTGAAAGGCTTATCACCTTTGATAAACCTGCAGTGAGAAAAGAAGGACTTTGCAATATAGCCATGGAACTCGTCCCTCTTGATACCCAAATATCAGTTTGTCAAGAAACTCCTGTCTACAATGATGTAGCATCTGACTATACAAACATGTCGAGGGAGGAAGCTACTCCAGTGATCTAAAAAAATCTGGATGCAATACCGACTATTGACAGAACTGCTTCTGGCTATTTTATCAACTTCAATAACTATTCTGAGGATCCCAGTGAACCTGAGACTACGCCAGTAAATAAAACTTTTAAAGAAAAAATAACAGAACTCTTTCATCAACTTGGAAAAACTTATCTGATTTCACCATAGGTTGAATTTTGGATTGTGTTAGGTGTACTTAAGATTTGAACAAGCCGTCCATACCTAAAGCCACACCTGACAGTAATAACACTTCGGATGAAGAGGTAGACGTAAAACAGATATTAAAACACAACAGAACAGATCCTGATTGGAAACCATGGTTAATCTGGCCCATAGACACGAATAACTGTCAAGATAGATTCATGAACAAAACAGAAGGGTTCAAAATGAATAGGCCAGATCCAAGATACTCCCAGAGACAACATCCAGGGATAGTCACCACATACAGTGTAGGAAAACTATGCCTTGATTGGCTACAGAAATCCACTTTTCCAGAAATTAAACAACACTTATCTTTACTTAAAGAAGGCGTTGACTTACGAGACTTTTTACTTGGTCCTCGTAAACAACGTCAAAAACGTTTCATATATGCCGGTATATACGCTGCGTACAATGAAGCTTGGAAAATAACACAAATGGAAACTGCAGAAAAAATACGAGAAATTGATCGTATTAATTTAGAGAAAGCACTCTCTGTAGTGGACAATGGGTTAACAACTCTGTCCTCCAGAATTTATTCTTTGGACAGCATTGTATCATCTGCCATTGACATAATAGAGCAGGACTTGCTGATGTAACAACATGGCCAGTCTCAATTCCGTTCTATAATGCTGCTAGGCTGAACGCTACAAAATCTACGTTCAGGCTACGTGCCATGGCGTTTAATCAATACCACGTCATTGTTTACTGTATTTAACCTTATAGTTAAACAAATCTCTTTGGCACAAAGAGGAGCAGACTATACGGTGCTGAGCATTGAAAAACTGGAAAGATTACCATTAACTGTTTCTGAGAAGCCTGTCGTTGAATGGATAATACATGGCACCATCTCAATACCAGTGACGATTTTTTAATTTCAGTATTGTCTACAGCACATACCAGCAGGCCTGTATGAAAGGTTGGGAAAAGGATACATTAAGTCAACCTGGACTTTACCATACACACACAGATGTTGGAGTGGGGGAAAGGAGGTCTTTCTTAGTACAAATAATTGTAAAAACTCACTAAGGGATACATTTTTATGTGAAGGTATTTATTTACATGGAGCCTGTGAAGGTTCTTTACATAACCTTTCTTGCCACATGCAGGGTACTCCAGCGGCCGTGATAGACCCGGTTTTCAGGCAGCTTTCCGATGGGAGCTACGTTATGCTCAATGATCACAGCTGTTGTGGCATGTTGCCAGGTAAAGCCTATCTGGTTAGTGTGTCGGCCAGGGTCACTTGTTGTTTGCAAGTATTGTATCCAAAAAGTAATACAGACAGGGAGATGGCGTTATGGCCTTCACTGAATATCTCTTCTATACAAATTAATACTTTAAGCAGAATTAAAGCCATTCTTTTGCAAAAAACTGTGCCACTGACCTCGTCCAGAGAAACGTATGATCTGCAAGTTGCAAGGACTTCTGCAGAGATACATGAATTATTATCAACAAACTGCCCAATACATTCCGCAGAAATGTTAGGTCAAATCTTAAACAGGTCTGATACCAGCGGCATCGCACATGTATTTAAGACGATTTTTTCGGGACTATTAGAACCGTTTGGAGCAGTCCTCAGCATTTTTCCAAATTTCGTGCACTCTGTGTTCGGCGGCCTGCCTCTCATTTTGGGACTTGTAGCAGGAATTCTATTTTTGTTCCTCTGCTTCGATATGGAAAGTCCAGTCACCAACGATACCCAGACTACCATGGAACAAGCCCTCCTAGCCATGTGGTATCGTTAAAGAATTACACAGATTCTTGGCTTGGCTCGTTTAAGAGATCTGAATACCACTTGGTTCCTTTCATTCAGACCAATCTGGCAAGATTGCATCTTACCTGTTCTGCGATGACTGCTTTGTGGAGAAGGATGCATGTTGGACATCTGTCCTACACTTCCATCAGCACTGCCAACGGAGGTTGACACCTTGCTGGGTCCTTTAACGGCTCACATATCATGCTGCCCCCAACGGCTGCCAGTCCTGATGACGGCATTCATTGAGATCTCACCAGCAAATCCAGCTATTGGTGAGGTACGTGGAACAACAGGCACACAGGTACCATCAACATCGAACATTGCTAATGCGGATGACGCTGACGGCGATGTTTCACATCTATGCGCATTTGATCTACTTGACAAAGTAGTTCCACTTTCACCAACTGTGGTAGACAGTTTCTTTGCCAGCTTAGATGATTTGATGTTTTCTTCCGACACCGAGAATAACTTTTGAAAGTGCACACAGCGTTCCATGAACTCTGAAATTCGGCCTTCGTTTTTTTTTAAAAGAAACCCTCTCACTTGGTAACTCTATGTTTCTGCAATCTCTATTTGAATTTTTTTTTCTTTTTAATGTTTTCAGAATAGAACCGTTTGTATATCATGCTATGGACCTTTTTTCTGTAAGTTTAGAGCCATTCCATAAATGTCATTTCAAGTTTCATTTAGATAGCATTTTTTAATAACAGCTATTGCTTGTAAAATGCGTGCAAGACAAATACTCGTGTATGTGTATAAACCATGTTTAATGTATTTCATGTATTTTGGGTGGGATTATGAACACATGCTTTAGTTATGTTTTTTATGCTTATACATTTAGTAATATTAGACATAATACGTGGAGTGGGTGTTGTATAGTGTTTTAGGACCCTAGTGTAATTTTCCCGATTCATGCCCTTATATAGGTATAAAATACCGTATCCAAATGCAGGCATAGAAATCAGAACCATATTAATACATAGCTCAAGTAGTCCTACTACGGTTTTGCTACTTCCACCAGTTACGAAAATCTACAACGATTTATTGGAAAAACCCGCAGCAGTCAGGGACTTCCTCCTGCATGAATATTAATTTATCCAAGAACTCATGGAGTTTTCAGAGAATTAAGTCTCTGATGACCTTATTATGTCCAATCTTACGTCAAACTTGGCACCTTCAAGGTATAAATATGCCCACACTTGTCCAAACAAACACACGGTGGTTTGGAGCAGTTCGACCATCTACTTGCCCGACGCCCTGCTGCTGCAAGTGCCGAAGGAAGCCGACCCTCCAGCTGACGCACTGAGAGACGCTGTACTTTCTCCAGCTGAGAAATCCAGCTCCAGTGTTTCCATGCTACTCCTGCGGGTTGCTGGGAAATCGAGTTCTGAGAGAGAGATACAAGACCTCCCTCATTCTAAACCAAGGTACAGAGCTGATTAGACCCTAAGAGAATTCTTGGAATATATTCTTGGCAAAAGAGTACTAAACTTAAGCTACACCTCACTTACTTCTTCCCTTGTACTAGACCTAGGTTAGGTACACCGGGGTAGGCGTATTTTAGAAGCACCAGTTGAGTACTTTTAGTCATTAGTTGTCACTGTATATATTTTATGAATTTTAGGTATTCTATAGCTTAGAAACCATATCATGCTTTTACAATATTATTTTATAATACTCTTCGTACTGTACGCCCTGTACTTTACCGCAAGTATTAAAATGGCAGCAGTTCATTTCTTATGCTTGAGAAAGAAGACTATTCAGTAAAAACCCTTTTATTGAAAACGCCGGTCTCTCTATTTCTCTGCACCTCTGGTGAAACGAAGCATGCCCGATTGACTGTGTGAAATAACTAACTATTGTTTCCGCGACTCTAGAGATTGATTTCTTATTCTTGGGAGACAAAGTTGTCATGCTTAAAGTGGTTGTCAGAAACGAATCCCCTCTTGTTCATTTGAGAAAGTTTCTAGTGACCTCTGTGCTAGCTGGCACACCCATAATTAAGTCTAGTATATTCAGTAGAGACCTAGTCGACTTCAGTCCTAAGTCTAAACTACAGGATGCACTATTCCAATGCGCAGAGCCTATTGGGAATATAGGAACTACACTACAATATCTTTGGGATCAGTTTATCGGATCCACTAATTATCACCTGTTATTTTGCATTTACTTCACTTCATGCAAGGTATTTTTTGGGCATTTTTTCATGGACTATGTAGGTAGGATTGGGGTGCAGATTTTATCGCATCCAGTAATAACAAAATGCACAATTCCAATACCTGCGTAGATCAGGATTTATGTAATGGTTCAGGATTATCGATCCTACTTGTAATAAGTGGCTAAATATTAAATTGTGAACACATTAATGGAACTTTCTTTGGGGTGAACCTGGTTGGCAGGAGCTTCCTTCCCTCTATGCAGAACTTATAGATAAATTGTTCCCGGTTCAGGTCGACCTGTTCAATGTAGCCATCACTAACAATAGCGGGAACAACGATATGCCTCTGATTACAAGTGAGGTGGTGAAGTACAAAGGATGTATGGCGTTAAAACGCATACTTTTACATCGCATACCATTACAATGAGATTTTTACAATGCAGGATCCTTTACAACGCATGCCTTTACAACGCATGTCATTACATAGCAGATGCTATTACAACGCATGCCATTACAACGTAAGTATAGGTAAGTATATCTTTTTAAAAAAAATGTAATTAATAAATATTTAATTAATTTAATTTAATTAATTTATTTTATTTAAAGTAATTTTTTAAAAACTGAACCCTTAAAATACCCCTGTACCCAAAACCTATCCCTAATCCCTAAAAATACCCCTGTACCCCAAAACCCAAACCTAGCCCTGAACCCTTAAAATACCCATGTACCCCTATACCCAAAACATATCCCTAATCCCTAAAAATACCCCTGTACCCCATAACTCAAACCTAGCCCTGAACCCTAAAAATACCCCTCTACCCCATACCCCAAACCTAGCCCTGAACCCTAAAAATACCCCTGTACCCCATAACACAAACCTAGCCCTGAACCCTAAAAATACCCCTGTACCCCATAACCCAAACCTAGCCCTGACCCCTAAAAATACCCCTGTACCCCATAACCCAAACCTAGCCCTGAACCCTAAAAATACCCCTGTACCCCATACCCAAACCTAGCCCTGAACCCTAAAAATACCCCCGTACCCCAAAACCCAAACCTAGCCCTGAACCCTAAAAATACCCCTGTACCCATAACCCAAACCTAGCCCTGAACCCTAAAAATACCCCTGTACCCCATAACCCAAACCTAGCCCTGAACCCTAAAAATACCCCTGTACCCCATAACTCAAACCTACCCCTGAACCATAAAATACCCCTGTACCCCAAAACCCAAACCTAGCCCTGAACCCTAAATATACCCCTGTACCCCAAATCTAGCCCTGAACCCTTAAAATACCCCTGTACCCCAAAACCCAAACCTACCCCTGAACCCTAAAAATACCCTGTACCCCATAATCCAAACCTAGCCCTGAACACTAAGTATACCCCTGTACCCCATAACCCAAACCTAGCCCTGAACCCTAAAAATACCCCTGTACCCCATAACCCAAACCTAGCCCTGAACCCTAAAAATACCCCTGTACCCCATAACCCAAACCTAGCCCTGAACCCTAAAAATACCCCTGTACCCCAAAACCCAAACCTAGCCCTGAACCCTAAAAATACCCCTGTACCCCATAACCCAAACCTAGCCCTGAACCCCAAAAATACCCCTGTACCCCATAACCCAAACATAGCCCTGAACCCTAAAAATACCCCTGTACCCCAAAACCCAAATAAATAAATGTTTTAAAAAAGATAAACTTACCTATACTTACTTTGTAATGGCATGCGTTGTAATAGCATCTGCTATGTAATGTCATGCGTTGTAAAGGCATGCGTTGTAAAGGATCCTGCGTTGTAATAGTTGCGTTGTAACAGTAGTCCGTTGTAACAGTTGCGTTGTAACTGTTGTTTCCCAGTACAAACTATGCAGTACAGCACGTAATCAGAATTCCGTGTACTATGGTAATTGCCACACTTCCTGCAAATTTAATCAGCTAAAATATTTCGGAATCCACAGGTGAAATTGTGCAGTAAATACCAATACAAGAAAAGTTTGATGCTATAAATATTGAATTGTCAATGATGCAATTAGCCATTTTCAAGTGAAAATTAGGACTAGAAAGTATTTACACCACCTAATTAACACGTCACCCCTGGAGTCGTTTTGTACAGGGAATGGTAAGTACCTCACCACACTCAAGCCCACTGATAATCAAAGCTGCTATCATCCTTTTGTTGAGAGACCAGGAGAAAAACCTCTCAAATCATGGAGCTTGTGTCACTCACTGCGTGCCTGAAAATCAGTCGGAGCTGGAAGTTGGCTGGTGACATATTAGCAAGCCCGTTAGAAGAAATCTGACTGATTCAAAATTATTTTGTGCAGCAATCTAGATGAAAGGAAACCTGCATCTTCTGGAGTGAAAAACATTAAGCCTGTTGTGAAAACATTTGTGACCAGTCATTGCTCAAGAGAATCCTGACTCAAAGAGCCACCATTGAGACAACTGACCAGGGGAACTAGTAGTGGCAATCATTGATCCTCACATTCTCAATCGACCTCTGGTTGTGCCTTTCCTTGTTTTAAGATGTTACATACAGTAGTCTTCACCCTTTTCACATCTACAAGGGTGTTCTTGATAGCTCAAAATTAGTTATATGTCATATTGGTGCCTTGGAAAGGTTGTTCATTTTGGGTCTGACATATAATAACATGCTGATGTTTCTGAAAGACCACAAGGGCATTTGGTCAGTCAAATGCCAAGCCAACGTCTATAGCTCATGGAATGTGTTGCAAATTAGATTCTGTCATCTTATTCTCCCTTTATGTTTCACTTCTCACTAACCTTGTTTTTGGGCTCTTACTGTGAGTGAGCCTCACTATCTGAGTCTCATTCACTGTACATTCATAGTAAATTGAATGAAAGTGTTAACACTAATGTCCACCTTTTAAGATAAGGGCACTGGTGTGTAGCTAGGCTAGGAGGCTCTGCTGGTTACATGTGCATACATGTGCTCAGATGTGTGCACAGGCATGTGCACGTGTGCAGGCTATCCTGGTGCTGAAATGGCCCTTCAAGGATTGATACCGAGCTGGGTAGCTCTTATAATGTTATAGGGCATTCCTAGTTGGCATTCATAGTGTCCTCTTTAGTTCTTACTGAAATGTTGTGGCGCTTAAACTGTATCACACATTACACATGACCCACTTCTTGGGAAAGGAAGGGGGAAAAAGAGGTGGGGAGGAAATTAGCATCTGTTAATTAGCAAATGGGCAGTGGAGGGGGGCCAGACCTCTGGAGCCCAATGCAGAAGTGGCTCATCTTTGATGTTTTTGAGGAAAGGGATCAGGCAGCTGTGTCAGCTAGAGTAGTAGCTGATGCTCTCAGGACAGCTCTTACCTTAGTCAACTTGAAGCTGCCATATTGGAATGTTCCACAATGCTGTGCAGCAGGGTTGGGAAGGGGTAAAGTAATGATTCATCCCCTAAGCTTGACCAGGTGTGCCTAGCTTCTAGAACTTTACACTCCCACTTAAAAACCTCTACACAACGGAAAGACAGATGAGAAGACTCTGAAACTGGTAACAGAGAAAGAACACCTAGCTGGAAGGAGAAGCCTCATGATGCTCCTGCAGAGGTAGGGTTTGGACCTTTGGGTTGAATGGCTCTCTCAAGGATAGTGTCATTGCCACTTTTGCGCCCCTGTAGAGCCCTTTGAGGGAATGGACCTGCTGGTGCGGCCTGAATGGTTCTCCTGAAACTTCTATGGACGGTCCCTTGACTTAACTGAGACACAGGTGCGCAAGAAGTAGCGAGGCCGTGAGACTTGTAGAGTGCAGCAGGAAGGGAGTTGTGGTTGTTGATTGCAGAGGGGTTGCACAAGATATATTGCTAAGTTGGTGAAGAGCACCAGCCAGAGGACAACTCTAATGGATAGGGCTGTCTACCAAGAGCAAAATCTTCAGGATTATCAAGACTAGCCATATGAGGCTAGAGAAATCATTATTTACTGCTTGGGGCCCCCAGGGGACTAATAGGAGAATGAAGGACATGGCTCTTATTTTTCTTACCTGAAAATATCATTGGATGGGCCAGGTCCTGGGGTTGTTGCAACACTGTATTTATTCCTTTTGGGGAAGGGGGTGTAGGAACGTAGGATCTGCTTCTTATGGTTACCTCCACTTTTTGCTGGATGTTTCACAGTTTTTGACTAGTCTGACTGGGATCCTGCTAATCAGGACCCCAGTCTATCTGCTTTCTCCCTAACATTGTTATGCATGTACTTTAGTACTCTCCAGATTGGATATTGGGGTACCCTTACAAGTCCATAGTATATGGTACACATGTACCCAGAGCATAGGTACCCCAGAGGCCTCCCCTGGGCTGAAGCATGTTTTATGCCACCCATGAGAGACCATGCAAAATGGAACTACAGGTCTGCTACTGCAACCTGTGTAAGATGGTGCTTGCACCTATCTATAGGTCACTACACTTAAATAGTATAAGTACCCCATAGCAGGCCTTAACAATTCTGAAGGCAGGGTGCCACTGAGCATGAGCAGAGCCTCTCTGCAGCCTTTGGAGACCATTGTTCCGGGTTGTCTGTGACTCAGCCGGACATATAGGTAGAGGTGCATTATAATCTCGCGGTAAATGCTATCTCGAAAACGGCTGCATAGAAACATATCGTGTTTGGTATAAAACACATTGGAATCATAACTCTACCGCGGTAACAGGTGTGGGAGGTATGATTACACCCTTCATAAGGAAGCTTTGTGGGGTCACTGGTCTACCCGGTGCCAGCCTTCTCGACCCTGTTAGCACAAAATGGATGCTGCCAACCAGAGAAACATTTCTGCCCTCCTGCTTCTGAGACAAGCTCAAGCAGAGGAAGGCAGCACAATAGGCATCCTGTCAGAGGGAGATGTGACCACCTCCCAGACAGGATTTAGGGCTGGGTGGGTACACTCTGAGAGTGCCTGAAAGTCTGGACTTGGGGCGTATTTGTTGTCCTCATGCATAGTCCATCTCAAACCAGTTCTGGGAGCCATTGGCTCCTGCTAAAGCGCAAAACTGGACAAAGGACATGGGTGTAACCACCCCTCTGTCCTAACACTCCCCTAGGATAGTCCCTCAAATCTATCCAACCCTCTCCCATGGGTACCAAATGGCTTACCTGGCTGTAAATCTTTACATTTTACGTGGACAAGATTATACAAGAAGAAACCATTGACCTTCGATCGTCTGGACACTCTGGACTTCGCTCAACTTCGACTGGGTCCAACTTTGTCTCCCTCTCCATCCAAAGCTTTGTCTGTGCCCTTGCTCCATACAGTCTCCATGCAGGACCTGTGGTGCACTAAGGACAACCAAAGCATCTCCCTTGGAGTGAAGGAGTCTCTCCCCTGCAACTGCAGGCACTGTAACGCAACTGACAGGTCTGCTGCTCCTGAGCTCCTGTGGACTCTGAAGATTTCAGTGACACAGGAGGTGTTTTTTGAAGGTACCTGAGGTTGCTCTGCCCTTTCAGCAAGTTTGGGGCCAGTATCCTTCGTGCGGATTGCATAACCCGAACCCCTGGGCACTGCATCCATTTACAGTTGCATATGCTTGTTGGCAATTCCTGAGATTGTGCATTGGACTCCGTGTAGTCCTCACCCTGAGCAGTAATTGCACCAAAGAACTCCAGCCTCCTCACACCGAGTGCTCCGTGGACTGGTACTTTGCAATCATGCTCAAGATCTCCTCGCGACTACCGGTCCTGTGGCCTGTGGGTCCCTCTGAGGGTCATCTTTATTTCTGTTGGGCTTTTCCAGTTGCACCAGATGTGCTCAGACTCCCCATTTATTGGTGAGTCTCTTGGACCTTGCTGGTCCACACCGTAACCTTCTTGACCTTCCTGCATGGGTTGCTTTTGCCAAGGCTTGAGGGTGCTTCCGCTCGACACCGATCCCTCAGCACTCGACATCCTTCGTGGGACAGCTCACCTCCGGCTCCTGGTCATCCTTGACATCTCCTGGTCCTCGTGGCTGCAGAGTCAAGCATCCCTTCTTCGCACCTGACATCTGTGGGCATTCGTCTACCGAGCCCCTGGTCACCCTGAAGTGACCCAGACTCTGTCCCCTCTGCTTTTAGTTTCCTTCCTTCCAGAATCCAGGATTGGATTCCCACAGACCCTCTTCACCTTCATGGCAGATGTACTTCTTCACAGCCCTCCAATGAGAATGACAGCCGTTTCTGACACCACTCCAGACCTATGCACCTGACTCCTCTGGGATAGGTAACTCTGGTACTACGGTATTCACGGGTGGGTTGGCTCTCCCACCTCTTAAGTTCCAAAGGGTTTGCTTGAAGTCGTCCTAGAAGGGTCCTTAAACTTTAAAACTGCAACCGCGACTTTCCCATTGAATTATACAGAGCCCGCTGTTGTGTTAACACACTGCACCCGTCCTCCGTGGGGTCCCTATCTACTCACCTTAGGTGGTTCCTTGGGGTCCCAGCAATTCATCGTGTTCTAGACCTTGTCTTGAGTCAAGTTGTGATTGTTATACCACTATTTTAGTATATGGTTTGGTCTCCCCCGGAGCCTACTGTGCATTGATCTACTTACAATTGTTCTACTGAGCTTGTATTGTGTGCTTTGTGTTCTATCCTCGTGTAGAGGATATTAGAGAGTGCTATATTAATAAATACATATTTTTATATAACTAGTGTGTGGTTTTCCTTTCATTTACTCAATATAGGAGGTGATATTCTGATAAAAGAAGCTGCTTTACATTCCTTCAAGATTAAGCCTAAAGGCTGCTCTAGGATAGCTTTCTAAAGGTTATCTTTGACCTCTTACATCATAAGGGTCATTTGGACTGGTGCAAGGTGCCCACTTTAATTAGTGGACAGCTTATACCAGACCCACTTCTCACAGGGGGCATGTGGAGGTACCACTTCCCGACCATCATTTTCTCGCTTCCCAAGCATGTTGTCATAATTTTCTTGTTCTTCTTGTTGACCAGAGACTAAGGGCCCAAATTACAGATGTAAACTTAGACTTCAGGTCTTAAATTAGACTTTAAGTCTAAGGGTCCAATTCACAAAGGCAAACTCAGACTTCAGGTTTAAGCTTACCTCTATGAATTGGGCCCTTAGACTTCAGATCTAAACTTTGACTTCAGTTTACTTTTGTGAATCGGGCCCTGAGACTCTATCAGCTACAATAGCTCTTTACAGTGGACTATACCGATAGATGAACATTCTGACCTATGCAGACACAATGTCCTTACATTCTTGTAAACCCTCCATAGCAGGCTAAACCTGCCAATAAAGGCCCACACCCGAGTAATTGACCCAAGCCGAATGGGGCCACTTACAATAAGGGAGTGGCCCTTTAGTAGCCACCACAAGCCTTTGGGCATGCACAGTGCACAACACGCGACCAGGCCCTGTACCCAACTCCCCACGAATGAAAAATCCCCTGAACCAAATGGAGTTTACATAGGAAGACTATTTTTTGTTTGGCTAATAACTTTGACGCTGTTTGAAAAATCTGCAAAAAGCTTTCCTCCCAAAAAGTTCACCCACTTCAGCTCCTTCCTGGAAAGTTTCAGGGAGATCCATCAGTAGGGTTCAAGAAAAAGGGGATCCGAAAGCTTTGATTTCCTATGGTAATTGCAATAGGAAACGTTGCTCTATGCTACAGAAAGATTGGCTGAATGGGAAACACCAAATTTGGCAGGGAATTGGAACTTTTCTCAGGAAGAGTGCTTTTTAGTAGCTGGTGTAAAGCCATAAGCTATTTCGAAGAAATTTGTGTTTAAAGTGGTTCTTGGGTGGTGATGAAGTGGTTAAAAAGTTAAGTATATCTTGATGGTTGGTCCTGCGGGACTCCTGCCAGATTTTTGAGGTACAGTAACTTTAAAAACAGGCACATCCATTGGCTGGAGGAGCGTTTTTTCCAAATTGCCATTTTGGTATCATGGACTGGTCCTAACTAAGCAGTACTGAGTGATCTGATAGGCTGGCATGTAATTCAGAGACAAATGTTGCAGCCACCATTACGTGACTTGGGGACTGAGTCTGCATGTCCTGAATTTATGTTTAAAAAAAGTAGTATAATGGGGCAGAATACTGTGGTACTCACACAAGAACTGCTGCACACACTTTGGCCCTCATGATACTGCAATACCAAAGTATGAGCATCAGTCTCCTTGAAAATATTTAAAAAATAATTAAATAAACTATGAGTTGGGTGTGCTCAGACAGATGTGCATCTCCAAAGCTAAGGCATGTGCCAGGGCCAGCGGCCAATAGCTTCTTTTGCACAGTCAAAGGTGGGGGGCTGGTTACCCATATTGTGTTGGCCACAGGGCCTGGCTGTGCACAGGAGGGGGCTGGCCCCCCACAGCAATGTGTTGTCCACCAGTGGCAGGGTTGGGAGCTGGCCTTCAGCCGTGCATATCTGGGGTTGGCCTCCTATGGGGTGATGGGTGATGGGTGCAGGTCCTGCTTTCTAACCCCTGTTGTGCACAGTCGAAGGCTGTGCTCAGAAAGGGATTTGGGTGAATATGATTTTTTTTAAACAGAAAGCGACTGAAAAAACACAAAGGATGTAGTGAGCAGGCCCCTGTACCAGCTCCCCTTGCTGCACAATTGCATTGATTCAGTTGATGCCAGCTTGCCTTCTGTTCACATTGTTAATATTTGCCTTCAGTCTCTTTGTACTCCATGCCTGTAGTTCTCTGCTTGTGTCAATTTGACTTTGTACATGGTATTATTTTGCCTTTGTTTTTCCTGGGTTGTGCCTGGTATCTAGTGACCTGTGCTTTTTTGCCAGTTTTTTTTTGTTTTGTTACTTATGCCGAGTGGAGCCATTCCACCCCCCCCCCCATTTTCATATTCTCCAGCCTTCATGGAGACCACAGAGTGACCCCATTGAGCAGATCTCTGTACCAGTTCCTCTTGCTTCCCAATTGCTGTGTTTCAGTTGATGCCTGCTTACCCTTTGTTCTCATTGTAATTCTTTGCCTTCAGGTTCATTGTACTCCATGCCTGTTGTTCTCTGTTTGTGTCGATTTGACTTTCACCTGTTATTCTTTTGCTTTTGTCATTTGTGGTTCATACCTGGTATCTAGTGACTTGTGCTTTTTTCTGTATGTTACTTTTGTTTTGTAATTTGTACCCAGCAGTGCCCACTGTCACGTTTTCCTGCTCTCCTGCCTTCCTGCTGCTCCTAATTCCCAACACTCCTCCCACTTCCAGGACCTACTTAATGGAGGCTGTCACGCTTAGCCCCAGTAACTCTGACCCTCTGGTCACCCACAGATACTATCCCGCAGAACTCCAAGCCCTGGACACAGCAACAACAACTGTTGCCTCACATCTCCTCCATAAACGGTTGGACCTTTCACCTGCTGCCACTGCTTCTTCACCTGGAACCCAGCACAACCCACCCTTATAGAATCCTTTACCACCCCCACTGCACCAGCTGTGACTGCCGCAGAACAACTTTACTGCCTCCGACTCATTGCAGATCACTCTGCAAACAAGCCACCATCACCACTCTCACTCCTGACATTGTCTTCATTGCCGAGATCTGGTTCAACCCCTCCGCCACCCCAAAAATCACCACAGCAATGCCAATCACTGAACTGCACCAACAAACACAGAAGTGGCAACTCCATCATCTACAGAGAGACCATCCATTGCACCACCACAGAAGATGACATTACACCAATTATGGAGCACCCTCATGCCCACGCCCCGGCTCCTGCAACACCATTCCTGCATTCATTGATCCACTGGCTATCAACCCCAAACACTACATCTACTTCCTGAGACCTCAACTTCCACCTCAATGACCTCAAAGACACTGACCAATCTTCATGGCCAGCAACAGAGCCATGGCCTCTCCACAACAACTGACACCATCTACAGTCCTCCCCTTGCCGCATGGGAACTGCTCACCATACAGAGCACCACAGCCATCATGAACTCCATCCACTCTGGAGCACTCACAGACCCTAGCCCCCACCACTTTTTCAACCTCAGGAGCATGGAAATCAGAGGCGAACTAACCTCTACTCTCAATATATCCGTCACCACGGCCACCTTCCCCAATGAATGGAAACATGCAGAGAACAGACCCTTCCTCAAGAAACCCTCAGCTGAACCCAGCTATCACATAACTGTTCCTCATCTCTTTGCTCCCCTTCCACGCCAAAGTCCTCAGGAAGGCCACCAACCAACAACTCACAGAACACCTGGAGAACAACAAACTGCTGGACACTTCCCAGACCAGCTTCCACACCAGCAACAACACCGAGACCACCCTATTCGCTGCCACAAAGGCCATCACAACCCTTCTTGACTGGGAGTGCCATTGATCTACTCGACTTCTCATCAGCGTTTAACACCATATCCCACCATAACCTTATCAAGAGACAATGCCCCATGGCGATCAAGGGAGGCGCCCTCAGATGAATTGCATCCTTCCTCACAGGATGAACCCAGGGAATCCGCCTACCACCCTTCATGTTGAAACCCAAGAGCATCATCTGCTGCATCCCGCAAGGTTCATCCCTCAGCCCCACCCTGTTCAACACCTACATGACGCCCCTGGCCAACATTGTCAGAAGTCATGATGCCACCAAGCTCATCCTCTCTCTCTTAGAAGACCCTCCACCAGAAGACTAAATTCCACAATTGCTTGATGAGTATCGTTGAATGGATGAAGACCAATTGCCTGAAATTCAACACAGAAAAGGCTGAAATGCTGCTCTTTGGAAACAACACCTGCCTGTGGAACAGCATCTGTTGGCCTTCCAAACTCGGTCCCACACCCACACCAATAGACACGTCCACAACCTTGGCATCATCCTGCACAGTAAACTCACCATAAAATGCCAGTTCAATGCAGTCACCACCGCTTGCTTCCACACCCTTGCTCTGAAAAATCTTTAGATGGCTCCTAGTTGACACCAGGAAAACTGTCATTCAAGCCCCAGTCATGCACCTTATGCAAGAATTACCACGTAACCCTTGAAGAGACTCCAGACGATACAGAACTCAGCTACCAGACTATTCCTTAAAATGGACCTACATCTCCTCCACTGGCTCCCCATCCAGAAATGATGCCAATTCAAGTTACTGGTTTATGCCTACAAAGCCCTCCATGACCAAGGACTGGCCTGCATCAACCACTGCCTGAACTATCACCATCCCTCCAGACATCTGCACTCTGCCTCCCTTGCTCTCCCTCACACCCCCCACATCCGTCAAAGCCACAGCGGATGACGCTCCTTCTCCTACCTCGACGCCAAATACTGAAACGTTCTTCCACTCCACCTCCAAACAGCACTCTCTTTCTCAAAATTCAGACGGGTACTGAGCACCTAGCTCTTTGATTGAGTGCAGCAGAATCCTAGCACCTGGATAACCTCACGGGTAATTAGCCATGCTCTACAAATGCTGATTGATTGATTGACATTTTAGTTAGGTATGGTGATAAGATTTTATCTTACTTAATAAAAAACTGAAATTCACTGAAGAAACAAACAAATGGTAAAGTGACCTGAAAATTAGGTATGTTAATATGATCTTAGCCTACTTTTATAAAACCTGCACAATTCGTTGAAAAAGCAAAGGTTAAAGTACTAACCTCTTGACTTGAAATTGCTGGTCATGGGAAGTCTTTAAGAGGGTAATCCCACTACGGTAAATAGGAAATTGCCCCCTGTTGTAACATATTGAATTACTTGAAGCTCACAAACCCTATAGGACGCTGTCACAACAATCACTGGAGATTGTCATCAGTGATATCATCAATTATGTAATATGATATGCCACAAGCGATGTCATGAACACTGTCATATAACATGTCATGTCAAAATAATAATAAAAATAGTTATAATAAAGCACAGATATATTTGGATCCAAGTGCATCACTTGGACCCCTGAGTTTATGCAATACAACTTTGAATATCTGTGTTGTGTTCCTTATGCATGTATACCCTGTCTGTGTGTTTATGTAACTGTGTTTTTTTTTGCTCTACTCCTACCGTAGAACAAATAATAATAAAAAAAATCCTTTGACTCTCTTAAATGCACTACTCTGTCTCATCCTATACCTCTTTCACTATATATTCTACCTACACTCTCTGACTCATCCCACACCTCACTCTACTACTAGGATCTCCAAAATAACCCTTTCTGGACTCTTCCCGCCTCTATCCCTCCATGGCTCACCCCAAGCCTCGTTTTACTACTATGATCTCCCTAATCCCTTTCTAGAGACTCTTCCCTCCTGCATCTGTCCTTTACATATCCCATACCTCACCTCACTACTATGATCCGCAAAACAAACACCCTCCATTATCCTACTCAATCCAACTAACAGACATGCATGTACACCACTCAAAGGAACTCATTTTTCCCTAAACTAATCCACCACTAATTCTTTTTGGGTTCCGGAGTAGCATATTACTTGCTGAAAAGCGCTTCAAAGCCTCTTCAGGGGTAGTAAGTGCTATATAAAACAATTACAATGTAATATGTGAGGTGATAAGCAGTGCATAGTGGGGCTCAAGTCATAGTTATCTCAGTAAACTATAACTGGTTAATTTCAGATTTCAGTGTTTTTTGGTCCTTAAACGTTAGTTTTTGTGTTATTTCAACTCCTAACTATAATGTTATTTACATTTGTGTTTTTTCAATGATGATTTATACAACACGTATGTCTTTAGCATACACGCCTTTACCATGAAATTCAAGTGTTTTACAGGTACGTACAAACCCATTACCAATACATATATGTGTATATATATATATATATATATATATATATATATATATATATATATATATATATATATATATATATATATATATATATATATATATATATATATATATATATATATATATATATATATATATATATATATATATACATATGGGTTTATACTTACCTGTAAAATAGATACATTAATGGGGTTAAGGCAAAGTAGTTGTAAAAGATAGTTGTTTTTAAAACTTTAGTGATTTAGGATAAGTAGTGGTTAAGGAGTAGTTGTTTAGACTGTAGTTGTGAGAGTGGTAGTTGTTCCGTCATATAACCTTCTTCCTAGCCAGGAATGTGTTCCACATTAAACTGAAATTGGGGCAACTTAGTAGACAACCTAGCTATGCGGGGAGAATAACCTTTACTACTTGTCCCTCCCAGTATACATACTAAAGGTTTGTGGTCTGTCTGCAGAGTGAATCTTCTACTCCATAAGTAGCATCAACATTTTGCTAATGCCCACCAGCATGTCAACAGCTCCTTTTTGATAACTGAGTAATATAACTCAGCATTACGAAGTGCTTGTGATAGAAAGCCAATGGTCATTCTTCTTGGTCAATCATCTGGGTAAGAACAGCACTTAACCCATGATCGCTTGCATTAACTGTAAGAAAGCATGAAAATGCGGGATCATAGGGTTTTAAAGCTTTGCCCTCGACCAGTTGTTTTTTCACACATTCAAAAGCTTTTTGACAACTCTCATCCCACAGAACCTCTATGATTTTAAAAAGAAGGTTGGATATTGGTCTGACTCTGGTAGCATAATCAGCTATAAATCGAGAATAAAATTCACTCAAAGCAAGAAAAGTTTTTTCCCAACCTTGTCATTTGGAGGGGGTGCCTGTAATGTAGCATTTACTAATCCTGGCCTGGGTATAAGACCAGTGCTGGAAATCTTGTGACCAAGATATACCACCTATTGTGGTAGGAATTCACACTTTTCACAATTTAAAACCATACCATGGTTCTGGCATATAGAAAAAACGTTGTGTAAAATGTTATCATGGGTCTGCCTATCATGTGTATAGATTCATGTACGGCTCACGCTTGATACAAGCATAGATAAATAGATAAATATAAAATATGATGTCTGTACATAAATGCTTTCTCGTAGGATGATGGGGAAATTAACCTTATAGTGGCCCTGGATTTCATAAAATGGATATATGTTATAAATATGACCAGATCTGTTTGACTTTTTTATTAAATTTTAATTAGTGTTCTGCATTTGACGCATATTCGTCGAAAATTAAAAAACTTTCTCCCGATGCCGCAAATAAAACGTAGATGTATGTCCGTTTCATTTTACGGACGAAATCTTTGTATTGGTCTGTTTAGTCTGCTCTTTGTTTCTCGGTTTTGGTAACCCGGAAGAGAAACATTCAATATCCTGCCAAAAAAATGTGTGCGCAATGTTTAGTATTTAATAAGCCCAGTTTGTCAGCTTAGTAACCTCGAGTTCCAGAACCCCATATACACGGAGGCGCGCTACCCATAAGCAGGTATGTTGATAGGGTGTCCTAAAAATTAAACTGTGTAGTGGACACTACGTGTGGACAAGACATTGACCGATAGGTTTATATTTCAGACTGCAGGCGGTCTCGCATTTGTGAGGGATAGCTGTATCGGAAAAGAACAGCCACTGCGTGCAAACATATATCAAGGTACATTACCTCCTTGCCGCATGCTTTCTAAAATGTATTTATCGACGCATGCATACCTGTTATAAAATGGATTTATCGAGGTGTGCATACTTGTTCCCTGCACATTATTATCACGTTACTCGTAATGATAATATCTTACTAGGGCACCGCCCTTTAAACTTACGCAGATGTCCGTGCAATGGCTAGTTAGAAAATATATATATACCTAATAAATACAAAGATGTGTATGCCGAATCAAGACAGGGTAATAGCTCTAAATGAGTAAAACAGGTTTTCAAGTGCCTTTAGAGTCCACGCTAACCTCATAGATGTATATATACTCTATATGTTTTTTCGAGCCTTGTGCCAGTTAAGCTTGAGTAAAGTGTATGTATACAACTTTTAAATGACACACTTTGGGATCCATTTATTTTTAATGGGCTCCCCCATTATCAGGTTAGACCTAATGCGATGTTTACCACTAATCATCTGAGACATTTGTCCGACGCTGTTTGACTTATTTATCAACTTCGCATTCGAACATTTGATTATTCGTTTTCAGACCTCCGACAGGGTATCTACATTTTTACTCCCGGCAAAGCCCTGAAAGACGACAATCATACCAAAGTCCCAACGGGTGAGCATCTGACAATAATATACCACTAGTTGTGACCGCAGTGTCTACCGCCTTTTTAAGTAAATTAACATACTGTATGAACTTTATAGGCGGCAGCAGGTGGAAGTGCATCAATTTGTCTTCTAACTCGAGATCAATTGTGAAAAGGACCTAAATAGGCCTGATACCATAATAACGAGGTAATACACTTTTTTGGTCTCCAATAGAGAAATAAAGAGAGTAATTTGATCATTTAGGCCGATTTGAGGGCATTTTATGATGAGTTAATTGAAAACTGTATTTTTGTTTACATATGTATATGAGTTTATTTATAACTCTATACATAAATGTTAAGCTTAAAACTGGATAGTATCTCCACATCATCCCACAGTTTAAGCCAATGTGTATGAATTTGTTAATTTGAATTTGTCTTTCCTTCCCATGAATAACAATGTTTCAAAAAATGTTTGGGGATCAATGTGTAAATGAGTCTGTTGCAAGTATAATTGTGTGTTTCAAAACGAGTAGCAAATTGCCAATGTTGTAATCGGTAGTTAATAATAATACTTTTAATGACCATCTGTCTGATACTGTACATTTTATATTTTTGCACATTGTCCTTATATTGTGGGAATGTTTTTAATTTTATCCTGATGAAGGTGTTGGCTTGTAAATCAAGTGGCCAAAACCGAAACGCGTCGATGCCCCTGTGTATTGGGATACACTAAAATCATTGGACTATACAACATCTCCAAACCAAAGATATTTATACTAGATTGGAGGATGATTTACATAAGTCAGCCTATAGTATCCCATCATATTTTTAACCAATGTGTTGTTTTGTTCCCACCCTATGATTATTATTTGCATGTATTATATTAGGATATATTATTTATCCTTTTTATTGTGAATTTTTTAATAAATTGTGTACCTTTGTATTATTTTTGACTATTTTTACATCATTTTGATTGCTGCTCGAAATTGAAAGTGTGAACTGACTAATGTGTGTTAAAGTTGCAAGTTTTTTGTCTGCTTAGAATCTGTCCAAAGGGGATCTTATTTTTTGACATACTGTCTTTCGGAACCCTACCCCTTTGGTGTCTGGGGTCCCTTTCTTTAATTAGAGTTGCATATGGCAGAAACATCTCCCACACCATGCAGCAATTCAATACCAAGGTTCACCAAACTAACAGACAGTGTAAGGTCAGCGTTAGTAAATAGGGGAGGATAGTGCTCCTTAGCTTCACTGGAGCTCCTTGGCGCACAGCACCAGTGATGCCAGTCTCAGAACTCAGAATACGTCTATTACATAGTTAATAAAAATGACTGCATAGAGCTAAAACACTAATGCTTCATATATTAATATCAAGCGCTGATAAAATAAAAAGTAACCAGTGATGCCCGTCAAAATGAAGGAGGTGGCAGCCAAGCCATCCTCCCACCTCTACTCAATTCCTCCAGAGAAAGCTGATTATGTGCTGCATGGGTGGATGTGCAAAGCTTGTGGTTGTACAGGGCACACTACTGTCCTCATTGCTGCTGCTGACATTGGGAGCGCATGTGCTCCAGGTGTCCCGCTGATACTGGGTGGCCATGCGTCTGTTGATTATTTACATACACTTTTAGTGGCAGCCTTGTGCCTGTGAGCAAAAGGCTGCACCACTCTCACTCACCATGCAGGAACCTGCCACTGGCTTAGAGAGGCAAGTTTGGAGCAGTGGTTGGAGAAGAAACCCAATTCCCTCACAGCAAGCCCCTGGAGACAAGTTCTGAAGGGGCAGAGGGTGCTGCAGAAGAAAGATGCCACCAGAACTGTGCCAGTGCCGCAGAGTCCAGGTGCAAGCTGGAGCTAGGGTTCCCACCCAATTTCAAAGTTTGACACTCATGCGCTCGGAGACTGCAGGTTCAGCAGCAGCTGCAACTTGTGGCAGCTGCAGTTACAAGTGTCCAGAGAGGACAACAGGAGCAGATCAGCATATCATAGATGTGTTCTTGGTCCAGTGTTTCATATGTCCAACTAGAGCCAGCCTAAGCACTATGTGTGTTTTGTGTCCTTTTTTTGTTGTATTACTGCCGTCATGATCTCACGTCATCTTTCCGTCCTGTTGCACGGCCCAATGGCAGCTGTGGCCAGGAAGAGGAGGAAGTGGAGATATTCTTCTCCACCAGGCAGCAGCTGCAGCAGAGCCCACGGAAGTAGGAGCGCCTGGAGCATAGGTATTTCTGGAAGATCATAAAGCTAGGACTGGGTGCCGGTGAACTCCACACTCCAAGGAGAGAGCAGAGTGGCAAAACTCTGCAAGCTCCACCAGAGGAGTTGAGTTTATTACTCATCCCTACTCTATATACACACAAAAAAGGCGTGAGAGGAGAGTTTTTTAACTAGGTAATTGGATTGCTCTTCTATCAAATATTATGATCAAAATATTGACAAAAAGTGCAATATAACTGTAGAAACCCCTAAAGGACAATACTAGGTGAAAGAAAATTGGTTACCTCATGTGTGCCCATCTATACCATTTTTAATTTGGTAAAGAAAAGACTAGGGGCCTGATGTAGGTAATCCTAATTTACCGATTCTAAAATACCGAATTCTACTGATTCAGTATTTTAGAATCGGTAAATGCTATGTGGGAAAAAATTCGGTAAATATTACCGAATCGGTAGAATTCGATATTTACCGAATCGGTATTTACTGATTCGGTAATTCCCATTCATTCCTATGGGCCTGGAGGCCCATAGGAATGAATGGGATTTACCGAATCGGTAAATACGGATTCGGTAATGGGGGAACACATTCAAGGGTGGCAGGGTGTCACATTGACACCCCGTTGCACCCCTGAATTGTGCGTGTAAGGGCATGTATGTCTGCCACATGGCACTTTTGGAAATGCACAAAAATGCTTTTCCGAATGTTTTCGATATTTACCACCAACTTTTAGTTGGTGGTAAATACTGAATCCTTAACTATGCAATTCACTCATTTGAGTGCTCCCTCCATTGCAGATTCGGTAATTTACCGATTCGGTACTTTAAGGAATCCATATTTTACAGATTCCTTAAAATACAGATTCGGTAAATTACTGATTCTGTAAATTGGCCACCTACATCTCAAAAGCCTAATACCGGTTGGTAACGGCCGAAATTCGGTAATTTCAGCCGTTACTGACCGGTATTAGGCTACCTACATCTGGTCCTTAAAGTCTTGGCCACTAAGTTGGCATTTTATCATCAGATTGCATCTTATCATGGGTGCAAGACAAATGGAAGACCAATATTGGCCTCGTCCAGGCTCCATTTGCCCTACTTAGGTAAGCATAGTTATTCCCATAATTACTTTTGTCTTTTAAAATGCACAATGTGTTTTGTTTTAATTGTGAATGCGTAGGAATCATTTCTTTAATTTACACCCTCTCACACAAGGTTACAAAAGAGTTAGAGCTTATGACCCCACTTATGTTTTCTGATCGTCGACATTTTTTTTTACAATTCTCAAAGGTTTTTGTTAGGCCTGGGAGCCTTGTCAAGATAAACTCCGAAGTGAGTGACCCTACTTTCTATTGAAAATTAGAGAAACGTTAACACACAGTTTAGCATCTACTGTTGTTGATTCTAGTGCATGAGAAAAATAGGGTAACTTAGCTTAAATGTTTGTCTTATTTCATAGAATGACATGGTAGAATGACTGAGACAAAAAAAATCACTTTAACTGTGTGTCACCTGGCTTTAGAGAAATCACCTCTAAATTGCCAATCCATGATATATGTCTAATATCACTGTCTTTCTCTTGCAACACTTTAATGCACTCCAGTTTTTAATATTGGATATGGTGAATATCCTTTAAGGATATTACTGAATGCATTTGAAGTCAAGGTCACCAAGTGCAAACCTGATGTCCCTAGAACGTTTCCTATTGGTAAACTGCTACACAGAGTACATGCTTCTTTGAAGAAGTATATTTAATTTTAAGAAAGCTACTCATGTTGCGCTAATCGACTTGCTGCGGGTTCAATCACTAGATCAGCAAATTTGTTTCGGTTAGTAAAACATGGTATTACTCATTTGTCAATTTCTATATTGGATAATATAAAACAACCTAACTATGAAAATATGAAAAGTATGATTTGTTCTGTATATTCAGTAAATACGTCATTCTTGATCGTCCTGACATTTTCCAGAATTTTTTAAGCATTTCCTAAACGATTATGTTACCCACTATCTACACAGCTCAGATTTTCTTTGATGCTTCTTAAATCTTTGTACTGCCAAAACTGTCCCCACTACACTAGATGTGACAATAATCAGGAGAGAATGTGTGTAGATCTGGCTAAGTCGAGGTTTTGGCTTTTTGGTATGGTACTTCAAGAAGGGAAACAAGTTTCCGTGTATATGGAAAGGAAGTGATAGAAATCATCTACCAGGATTCAGGCAAAAAATTGCATGTTCCTAAGGAAGTGTAAGTATTACTTTTAATGCGGAATGTTATGATGCAGAGTTGACAGCCTTCATTTACTGTACCCCCTCTCCTTTGTGCTACAGCATTCCTTACTTATCAATCTTACACCTAGCCACTATCTGTTTGCCAAATAAAAATCTGTTATATCTAGAATATGCATTATAAATGGTTCTCAAAAAATGATTCTGTCTAGAATCTTTCTAAGATGTTTGATATTTTCTGAATTAGTATTTACATTGCAAGGTTCAACTGGGCTGTGGCACTTTCATTATTATATTAACTAGATATTATGGTGTTTCTAAAACATTCAGATCAACGAAAATAGTAAAGATGCTCCTTGTATTTATTTACATATCAGAAACAATCAGGGATGAAATGTTGATCAGTACATGGTTGCCCCTTGTAATTCTGATTTTAAAATATAGAAATAATTATGTATATAAATTTGTTTTCTTATATCCTAGCGCTTATTAGTGAATATCTAAGGCTTATTTAATGCATGGTAAAAGCTTACTAACTTGTTCATGTATCTCCATTTTATCCTTTTTTTAATGAATGTACTTTTTTTGGCTCAACTCCCACAGTCTCCTCTTTCGTAATAGTTTTTTAAAGTTTTATTTTTAATTTGAAGCAAACAATACAGGCATATAAATTAAACTAACTTGAGGCTACAATCCTATCATGCACACAGGACTTGTGAACTCATGATAACTAATGTTATTCCCAATTGACATCATATCACTGGATCTCCAGCCAGTTCTGTCTATGGGCAGATTAAAATTCGCTGCAGTGCATGAGCCATATCCAGTCCACTGCAGCATGTTTGTGAGGGTATTCAGGGGCTCTGGTGTAGTTCCACTAAATAAGCATAGAGCGGGCCCATGTGTACTTAGGTGTGGAGAAAAGGGGAGAAGCATGTTGTATGTGTTCGCGTGTTCAGCACAGGTGCTGAGGTCTCAGAGCTATTGGGCATATCTAGGAGAGACTTTTAAGTTCCCGTTCATACCCACCCTTGTCTCTATGAGTAGTAGGGCCAGTGTGACAAGTTTATGAGAGGGCTTTGCAGTATCTTTAAAATAGCCAATAAGTGCCACCATGGGTGTTCTGCTCAGATTAGGGGTTGTTATTGACTGAAGTTTGGTTTGGGCTTCTGCCAGTAAGAGTTGATTCTAGGACAGGCCCACACCATTTGCAAGATGTCAGCGGCAGAGACTGAACAACAACAGCAATTGGAATTGGGGGCAAAACCGTATAGGAGCATAGCGATGGAACTGAGTAGTAATGGTCCTCCAAGACTGTAGGTAAACACAGGCAAAGTTTATTTCCAATGTAGGGAGCTGAACAAAAGAAGAACACTCAGGAACTCCGCCGTCTCCCTGCACCAACCTCCACTGACACCAGAAGGCGAATTCAGCATTACAATGTACTGAACCTGGGTAAACAGAATGTTCTTTATCATGCAACTGAGCACAACATTTGTGTGAAACCACCAAAAGGGACAGCCACACGGATGGCTCAGCAGGTTCAATGATCCCTATGCGTTGTAAAGTTAATATTGGTAAGTATTAACTATATATAGCTAACTAATCACAATCTGAATTTTGCACAATAACTGAAGGGGCACTGTGTTGCTATACAATAGTTCAGAAATATGTCTAATTGGACTTAGAATATTATGCTCCATTTTATGGTAGCCTAGCGTCCATAAGAAAATGTATCATTAATATCATTATTTCCAAGGGGTGTAAAGAACAGTTGTTGCCGTCACAGATTTTAAAGGAATATATCATTTCAAAAATGTAACGAGAGTTTGAGAGCTGTGATTGATATAAAAAAACATACAAATATATGGCATTGCCAGAAACACATACATTTACTGTATTTTTGTGAATCTGTTATGATTTTCAAATATTGGATTGAAAAGAAAATCCCATCCCAGTGTGATACAATGAAAATAATACAATGAAAATAATTTAATATCTAGGGATGGGACAGAGGGACAAGCCTGTGGTAATGGTCTTGGCCTAATTGGAAGAGTGTCCATAGGTGAAGGACAATAGTAGTGGGATTCATTTTGTCCAGTACTTACAGAGCAATTTTCCAACTGCTACTCTATTTCCAGCCCTTGTAAGATTCCTGCCATTTGAGTTCCCATGGGTGTGAGGAATGCCTGGGCTGAACTATATGGCAGTGTGTGCAGCAAGGAAGCATGCATAAAAGACGGAGCAATGACCATTTCAAAACCCTTCTCAATGTGGGATTCTGGCTTTCAGGGGACTCAGGGAGAAGATTTACATCACATGGCACTTACCTAAAATAACCACTAATCAATTATTAAAATTGCCCTTTATGAATTTCTGATTAAGAACAGATGTAAGTCCCATGTTTACTGTGTCATATAAATCAAGTCATACCTCACTGATAATGCCCTATAGGCCAACACTGTTATGTTGTTCTTCTGAACCGAAAATCTTATTCAAGAATGTAATAGGCTAGAGCTTAACCCTGCCCAAGTCCCAGAGTTCACAGAGAAACATGTTAAAATTATTTAAGAAATTGAAATTCACTAATAAATTCTTGAGGAGGGTTATTGCCTCAGTTATGACCAGTACACCAGCCTTGCTTATTTATACCAATAATTAGTCATTATTTCTCTTAAAGTAGGCATCATCAAGGCACTGGGTGGGTACAAAACCTATCTTGGATCCAGCTCTGGTTTCACTCTCCCACTAAATACCAATTATGAAGAATAATCTGAAACAAGATTAAAGTGGTATAGTTTTAGCACTATCTCAGTGGGATGCACTTTCTAGACATTGATAGGTCTGAATCCTACCTAGTGAATGAAACTAAGATAGCCTGGTATCACATGGAATAAGATGTTTGGATATGTTGATGTAAGTAATGATGCTACTGATATTCCTTTTCACATCTGTATGTGTTCAGTGTGGGAAAGGACCTTATATTAACACACTCAAAAAGGTTTCTAGACAATGAGGCTGTATTTGAGAAGGGCATGATATCCACAGACTCACTAATGAAGAGATCATAGCTCAAACCATGAGCTGCACTAGAGAACAGTTCCTTGTTACAAGTTGTTAGAGATACATAACCAGTTTATACCCAGGATCAATGAAAAGGTGTGTGGACTACAACATTTTGGATAGTGCCTCACATGGTGAAAACTGTTGAGGAGTGGAACATATGTAGTTGACTTTAGCTTGTCTGGTTAAATGCACTTTGGTTCCATGCATTTATCTAATGAATATTTGTCTCTTTAATTTATTTTCTTTCTGTTTCTCACAAGAGAGACAAGGCATTGTTTTTGTGACTTAATCTACTACATGCATTTTTTAAAAATATGCCACATGCACTTTCTAGGATTTGCATTTGCTGAACAAAGCTTTACTCACTGTATCCTGTCAAACAATCTCCCAAGCAAGTTAGTATAGTCTAGCTACTATCCTCGTACATCTCATGGCAGACTGCTCTTAGCAAATCATTTCCAATCTGACAATTATCTTGGAAGGTTTTTTCCTTCTTATGCCAGATTCAACCTCAAGTAATGGAGCGCAGTTTAAGGATAATTGAGAATCTCAAAATACGTTAACTTATCCAAGGACTAATACATTTACTCAATCAGACCAAGACACCACACCTGTGTGGCAGAATTATTAGTAGAGATGTAATTCATGTGGAATCCCATTTTTATCTTTTTTTCTAAAGGGTACCTTTCTGGAAATGGGATTTTAATTTGGTGCGTGCGAGGATACTCATGGATTTAATAAACACAATCTGGTTAGACCAAGACAGTTCTCTTAGATAATCTCTGGCACAAGCAGCAGGTGAGCACCAGAGAATCATGTGTTAAGTTCAAGCACTACCACCAATTTTAAAGTGAAGAAGACAACCTAATAACAATCCAAAATCAGTTTAGAGAAATAGAGAAAAATTGGACAAAAAAAAGACACCCAAACAATCAAACTCGGATAAGAGCGAACAGAGATATGTAAGGGCAAACTAAAACACCAGTGTTGACTCTCAATTCATCTCTAGAGTGGGGTTGAGTAGTAAACCACTTCTGACCCAGTTTTGCCTCAGCCAACATGAGATCATTTTTGTGAAGTTAATTTTTCATTACAGTTACTTACTTTCACCATTAAATTCAGTTTTGGAACTGAGTAGAAAATAACATTGAATCAATATTTTAGCATTTTAGCTGGAGAGAATAGGAAATTAAATAATAACATCAAGGCCTGTTAAAGGAAATTTACACCTAGGCCTGTTTGTGAAAATATGTCTTAACCTACACTATAAAAACAGCTGTTGTATATTTATTCACTGTAATAACACACTCACCAAAAATGCAGGCTGATTCTTTTTTGTGCTACTCAAACCTGTGAGCTTACAAGGCACAATGTAAGGTGACCTATTAATATAAAGCATTTTTTGCTACATTGCAAAGACATTTTTCTAAAACCCATATATTTTTGTTATCATCTATGGGGTAGTTTAAATAGTCCCTGCAGCCCACATGGCATTACACCTCCATGCCTTTTGGTGCATTTTCTGCGCCATCCACCATGGTCTTCCAGGAAAGAAATATAGATCAACTGGATGCAGCCAACTTTGACAGCACAGCTTAAGTCCACGGCACACACACTGTGTCACCTAATGGCAATGTCACAGAGCACAGGTTATGAGTAAAAATAAGGTCAATAAAAAAGCGAAGCCTCTTGGATGACCATCAGAAAAGGAGAGGTTCCTACAGAGTCCAAATGTTGATGTCTTACACATTTCACTATGACCTTTATTCTTGAAAATTATTTACAATAAATAATCACTCAGGAAACACACATAATGAAAGGAGAAATAGACTCAGTGATGTTATGAAATATGTCTCTAAGCTGTGCAAGATCTATTTATAATAATTGTGAATGATGCTAGGGTATTCAATTATGTTGAAATGATTGAGATACGAAAAATAAAAGTATTCTTTTTTAATTACACTTAATTGGCTTTTCAGCAATGGTTTTTAACTCCTGTACTTTAATAGAAAAGAATAATTATCTTACCAGCCCTTCACTTTGTTTGACGTTTGCGAGTTGAATAACTTCAAGGTGAGCTGATTGGGAAACCAGTGGATCTGACGAGAGAGAGATGATGTTGTCACAGACTCCTGAGAGGGTTTTACACTGCAAGCAGAAACAAGAACATAATAGTGTTCATTGCCTAGTAGGAGATGGTTAATCCAAGCTAAAGTGTTCTGTTTCTACCAAAACGTATGCATAAAAGAGAAATATAAAGTAAAAGTATTACACGTCATCATGTGTAATAATTTTTCTTTGACGAAGACATTGCATAATGCAATTTTGTGATATATTCATTAAATGCAACTTTTTTATGATCAAGGCAACATATTTCAATTGACTAGGTGAATGTTTCAAAACGTGAGAAAGCTACCTATGCAATACAGTTTGAAGAGCTCTCGCATTAATAGGCACTGTTCACGATGAATATCTCATGAGAGAAAAAAGTGTTGTGAAGAACGTCCACCATCAGCACTGCGCAGTCCTTTTTATCGCAAGTATCCTTTGAACGTCGATCTGCTACTCACCTTCTATAAGTGCTAAAATATTTTAGAAATTTTAAATGTGATGTGTTTGTGGTTATCAGTCACACATACTGCAGCTAAATATCAAAATCAGATTTGATGCCTCCACACAACCAAGAAATTCATACATACATACATACAAATTTGAATCTGAAAGTCTCCCTTTCATATGTGCCCTATTTTACAGGCCCCCTGCCTACATGCCCAATTTTCTCCAACTATTCAGTAACATGACAGCGGAGTTGGTGATTAACCATGCCAACATTCTTTTCATAGGGGACTTCAACTACTGGCCTCATGACCCGCACGAAAGCTCTTGCTCAATTAACTTTTCTGAGTTGCTCAAAGGCTGGAATTTCACCCAGCACATTGAAGTTGCCACCCATGTTTAGGGACATACCCATGATCAGGTCTGGACCTTAAACCTCGATATCTCCAACCTCCAGATCTCGCCCTGCACTTGGTCCAACCATTCTTTTATTACTTTCACCATCACTACCCCTCCCACAGCCACATCCCCCACCCCGACCCTTTCACGACCAGGAACTGGAGCCTAGTAAACATCCCCACCCTCTTTACATTTCTCTCCACCTCCACACCTAGCACCTTTCAGCCCACCGGACCCCCAGTCTCACTTCATATTCAGGCTGAAGACCTCAACTCTTGGCTGGCCCGGGCAAGAGACAACTTTGCTCCCCTGAAAAAACTCAAAAACAAGACGCCATACAACCCCCAGCTTTGGTTCACAATGGACCTCAAAGATAGGAAACTCACCCTACGCCAAACTGAGCGAAAGTGGAGACTTGACTATTGCCCCCTAAAAAAATATATCCACCTCAGCCTAAAAGTATTACAAATCTGCCATCCTTACATCTAAAACTGAATACTTCTCCTTTAAGATCTTTGTCTCGACAAATAAAGCCAAAGACATCTTCTCCATAGTGGATGAACTTGTTAAACCCGACCGTATCATCCCCAAACCTTTGCCATCACAATCTCTCTGCGACACCCTCAGCATCTACTTTATTGATAAAAATTATCAACATCAAAACTAGCATCCCCAAGGCCATGTCACCCCCGATCCCAGTGAAGCTCCCGCAACCCTCTCTCTTCTCCAATTTTCCTCTGATCACTCAAGAGGTTTTCTTTTCCCTTCACAAGAAAGTTCGATCCGGCTCCCCGCGGGACAGCTGTCCCCCTCACATCGCCCGGGAGATCTTTCTCAACATACCCGAACCCCCCCCTCTCTCTCCTCAATAACTCCCTCTCCTCTGGCGTGGTTCCCAACTCTTTTAAGTCTGCGGTAGTCTCACCCATACTTAAAAAGGCAGGGGCTGACCCTGAGGAGCTAACCAATTTCCGCCCCATTTCGTTACTTCCCTTCCTTGACAAAATTCTGGAGGTCTTTGTAGCAAACTGCCTTAGCACTTTTGTGGAAGACTCCCTCTTTTTAGACTCCCATCAAGCTGGCTTTAGGCCCCAACATTCCACCGAGTCCATTGCGCTCGTTGTTCATGACGAACTCAGAAAGGGGGCCGATCAGAATATCTAGCAGGCACTGGTGCTCCTGGATTTGTCAGCGGCGTTCGACACCGTCGACCACGCTCTACTACTCGATCGGGTCAAGAGCGCCAGCATCCGGGGCCCTCCGCTTAAATGGTTGACCTTGTTCCTCACTGACCGCCGCCAAGCGGTCCGCCTCTCCAACTTCTCCTCAGAGGAAAAAAGACTCACCTATGGAGTTCCCCAGGGCTCCTCCCTTTCTCCCCTCCTGTTCAACCTGTACATCCTCCCCCTGATCTCCGAACTCCAGAAAAGAGCAGTAGTCATTTTTAACTACGCCGACGACCTTCAGCTCATCTTCAGCATTGACCCCACCCCTCCTCTATAGGGAACGTTCAATCCACCATGACCTTCATCAGTAGTTGGATGAACGCTATTCAGCTAAAGCTCAATCCCGACAAGACAGAGCTGGTTCTCACAGGGCCCCCAGGCAACCCCTGGAGTTCCAACTTCTGGCCCCCCTCCCTGGGCTGCCCGCCACCCCCAGTCACTCCACTCAAGAGCCTAGGCGTCAACATCAGTAGCGACCTTTCCATGAGGGCCCATATCAACTCAGTGGTGTCGGTCTGCTTCTTCCATCTCCACAGAATCAGGAAAATCAGCAGATTCCTCTCTCAAGAAGCCCTCATCCAAGTCACCCTGGCGCTTGTCATGTCCTGCATCGACTACTCCAACTCTTTGTACGCCTGAATCCCTCCCTGCATATCAATCCCACCGACTCCAACTAGTCCAGAACCAAGCAGCCAGGCTGATCCATGGTCAGCCAAAATCCAGCCTTGCCAAGCCCCTCCTCAGGAGCCTCCACTGGCTCCCATTGACCCAGCGCAGTCTCTTCAAAATTGGCTGCCTTATCCATAGAGCCCTTCCATCCCATGGACCCTCTTTCATCCCCTCCCTAGTCCATCGCTACGCCCCTCCCCGCGACCTTCGCTCCTCCTGTCTTAACCTCCTGTCTCCCTGCACTTTCAAATGAAAGAAACATGGCGGGCTGAGATTCTCCACCCAGGCACCGGTCCTCTGGAATGCTCTCCCTCTAGAACTCTGTCAAACACCCTCCTATCCCCAATTCAGGAAGTCGCTTAAAACCTGGCTTTTTTCCCAAGCTCACAACTAACCTGCACTCTGCATCTGTCTCCAGCCCCTCCAATCAAGCGCCAAGAAACCGTTGGTGAATGTGCGCTCTATAAATAAATCTTATCATATCATATCATACCATCTGGGGCCGTATTACATAAGTACCTTGAGGGTGCAATGGGTGTTTGCACACACTTTGCGTGCCCCTGGGCCACTTTGGTATTACAGAGGGGGCCGCAGACGCTTGTGCAGCCCCTTCTGTAATACTAATAGCAGCAGCTCACTTAAAGCGCCAGTGTTATCTTCTGGGGGCGTTCCCACATTTGCATGGAGCACACACCCATGCAAATGATGGAATGCCCCCTGCCTATGCACCCCCACCTTATTATGGACGAGGGCACAGATGAAAAGACACTCTCAGGAGGTGCACTGACAGTACGTCATTTAAAAGGTGGCACACTGTTGGTGTGCCAACTGATGGCAGCCCTCTGGAGGGGGGCACCACCAGACATCCCCTTGCAGGTGGGTGCAGTCACTCAATGCACCTGTCTGCAAAGGTATCTCTAATCCTCTTTAAAAGTGCAGTCTGCACTGTGAAAACACGGAGCGGCTTCAGTGCGACCGCTTCATTTTTCACTGAAATGCGCTGCCCCCAGGGCAGAGTGAGTTTGCAGCTGCCCTGGGGGCAGCGCATTCCATGTAATACGGTGCACTTTCCCTGTTTGAGCCTTTTTTATGGTGCGCCAGACGCAACCAGGGAAATTCGCCCTTTACATAATAGGGCCATTGTGCAAAAGATGCATTTGCTGCTTTTAGCCAATATAAATTATATAATACAAAGCTTTATTCAGAGGCTTGCCACCGAGAGTTGGTTTTCTGTGTAAATCCATTGCAACATGCAATATGTGAGGCAGTAAACAGTGTTTATCTCATGTTTAAATGTGCTCTGCTGTGGTAATTGCAGCATCTTCCCAGCTGGGCTACACGCCAATGAGTACACCACACAAAGACCTTAGTAATACATGTCTTTTTCCATCTGCGTGTAATCATGAATTTACTGAAAAAAACACAGGTTTCAGGGACGTTATAGTTAGTTGGACATTTCACTAATACACAACCAGAGAAATTCAGCTGTTATAGTTAGTTCAGCTAACCATAACTCACGCCACCGCAATGCACTGCTGATGATGTGTCATAGTACATCCTTCATGACATGGTCAGTGACATCACTGCCGACATCTCAAATGACATCACTGATGACATCGTCGGGTGACTGTGTTTCTATAAAACTTAAATATGTTTTACATATGTCAATGTTTATTGAAGAATGAGTGGGTGTATGAGTGTCTGGATGGATGATTTGAGTAGGTGTGTGACTGTATAAGTGAGTGTTTAAATGTGTCTTACTGAATGTATGGGTTAGTGACTGATACAGACATTCACACAGTTTAGTTGGTCAGTTGGTGTGTAAGCGGTTGCATGGGTTGGTGAGCAGCTCAATGAGGATCTATATGGGTTATTGATTGGTAGTCTGAGTATCTGTATGGGTGCCTGAGTGTCTGTGTGGGTGGGTGGGGGGTGTGACTCTGTGCACAGATGTATGAGTGGATTATTCACTGGGTATATGGATTCAAGAGTGCATCTGTAAAGTACAGGATGGGTGGGCGAGTGTGTGAATTGGTCTGTTGGCGAGTGAATGGATACTTCAGTGGTACATGTGTGAGTAACTGCATATGTGAAAGGCAGTATATGTGAGTGTTGGAGTGTATAAATGACTATATGTGAGAGTGAGGGACTGTGAGAGTGGCTGTTTGCATCAGTGTGTGTGTGTATTAGCTATCGTTAGGCTGTGGGGTTTTAGGTTTAAACCTATAATAACTGATAAAACCCCACTGGAAGAAAAACAGCCCTCACCGGTGAAAAAATATAAACACTGAAAAAACACCTGCACAACCACAAACTAAATGCCAATCAAAGAAAGGAAAAAGAGAGTGAAAGAGTCATTTTTTTCTTCCTGAAGAGGTCAATACAATTTAACTTTGTTATAAAAGCTAGCAGTAAGAAAGACTGGCTAACATTATTCTGCTTGAGTTTTGTTCTTTAGGGATTCCACTAAAATATGGTTTCTTCTTCCTTTTACTTTTTCCAGTTTTGTTGCCTTTGGTCTAAAGATGCAGGGTTTAGTTTCATATTTTAGGTGTAGTTTAGTTATTTTATAAACTGAAGAGAATCAGGACACATCAAACTCATATTTGATATTTTGGCTGCATTTGATTCTTTCGCTGATAGGTAAAATGGCTGGTTTCATAAAAATCTTTCCTAATATATGTCATCACATTTACCCACAGAGAATGGGTAGAAACCCTTAATACATCAGACCATAGTTTCTAGTGGGTCAGTATTGATAGTAGGTGAATTGCCAAAACCTCAGGCTTTAAACATTCAATGCAAGGTATAGTGACAAGTATATATATCACCAAGCATCTGCGATAGTGGTGAAAACATGACACCAGACTTTTGGAAAACATGGAACGCAGTGTCACTTGTAATGCTCTACAAAAAAGTTTTTTTCCAAGTTCAACAAAGATTGGAGTGATATTGTTTGTATTTACAGTGATTCAGCTATGTATATAAAAAAGTTGTGTGATGACCTGTCAAATTGATACCCGAGCTGAAGTGATTCCTTGTAGGGGATCCTTGCCACTTGTTAGATGGTATGCTGAAAGCATATTTACAGTCTTTAGAGTTCATGAGGGATACTATTGACTTTTTAGTCCATTCTGGTGCACTGTTTTCTTATGCACAGGAACTAAAACGCAAATATTTATCATTTTGTGCTTTATGTGGCATCAAAGAAAGAGTCATCCCAACTGTGTCCCTTAGCTGATGGTTCTCATCCCAAGGGGCTATGAATGCTGAGAGGGCCTTTTCACAAACGTTTACATGGGAAGGAAAGAGCGAGCGCACATGACCCAAAGATTCACTGAAGAAGTAGTGTATGGTGTACTGCAATAAGATTAATTTGCAAAAATCTATTTGGGCCTCATATACACTATATGTACACTGTTTATATACCATGTTCTTTCAGTGCAGAAAGCAAGCAATAATAAAAGCAAAACTTTCATAAACACCGGAAAAACACTTTTTCTGTTGTTTTTAGTGGCACGAAAATGTGTAACCACTGATAACAACAGTTTTTTAAGATATTGAAAACACTGAAAAAACCCCACCAGAATTTACCAAAAATAGAAACTGAAAACAGGAAAGCCTAGCTATCGTATAAGAGTGTAAGTATGTGTTAGTATATGTTTGAATAAGTGAGGTATTGTGTGCATAACTGTATAGGTGAGTAAATGGGAGTGTGATTAATACTTTGTATGACTGACTAGGTGTGTAAGGAACTCTATGGATGAGTGGTTGTGTGTGACTGTCTGTATAGATATGTGAGTGCATATGATAATGCCGTTTTGATGGTTGACTGCATGTATGAGTGACTGTATGGGTGAATGAGTGGATGTGTGTATACCTAGGAATTAGTGAGTGGTTATGTACCAACGGGTATTGGTGTGTCTGTGGTTTCGAAAATGGTAGTCTGTATTTTAGAGTGGGTGTATCAAAGGTTATATTAGAGTATGAGGAGGTGCATCAGATTATCTCATGGATAATGTCGTCAGTGATGTCATCAGTGATGGCATATGAGATGACATCAGTGATGTCACTGACCATGTCATGAATGATGTAATATATGATGTCATCAGCGGTGCATTGTCTGGGCACGAGTTATAGTTAGCTGAATTAATTATAATGGACCAATTTCTCTGGTTTGTGGCCTGTGGCGCTTACTGGAGGGACCCTCTGGATTGAAGGGGACTTGTGCATAGATTCATCAACCAAAATTGCGATGGCAATAGCTGCGAAACAGCTATTGCGATCGCAATTTCCGCTCCCGCAATTCATGAAGTGAAAAACCACCAAATAGCGAATTAGCAAACAAAAATTCACAGAATCAATGTGGAACCCCCTTAGCAATTCTGTAACAGCAAATCTCCACCTATTCTGCGAATTATTTTGCGAATTCGCAAATAATTCGCAAATACAATTAATCAAAAATCGCAAATTGCGAAAAACACAAAAATCACTAAATGCGAGTCGCAAATTAAGGAGAAGTCAAACCAGGTGGTAACCATGAGGTTCATTAGGAAAAACTAAAATAAAATTGAAACAAGGAACAGGTGCATGATGAAACAAACACACCTAAGGAGACACAGTAGGAGCATGAGGAAATTCACAATGCACGGTCTCTACATTGTGGCAAGGCGGCTGAGACTCCAGGCTGCAGCACGGAACCAACGCAGGATCCAGGAGCGCATATTCTGGCTGCAGATAACACTCCTGGGCCAGACTGAAGAGGAGATCTACTCCAAATACAAGCTGAATGGGGCAATAATAACGAAGCTCATCAGAGACCTTGACCCCTTGATGCAGCACCCAACAAGGAGGACCAATGCCATGCCCACCCATGTCCAGGTCCTGTGCTGCCTGCACCTCCTGGCCTCCGGAAGCTTCCAGGGGATAGTAGCAGTTGCAGTGGGGATCTCCCAGAGCACACTGTCACGCTGCCTACAGTTTCCTGGACGCCATGCTCACCCGGATACACCACTACATAACCTTCCCAACCACCCAATAGTACTTAAATCAAGCAAAGCTTGACTTCTATAACACAGCGCAATTCCCCCATGTAATTGGCTGCATTGACTACCCACATCCACATCTGCCCACCCGCTGAGACAGAATACATGTACCGGAACCGCAAGTCCTACCACTCACTCAACATCCAGATCTGCAATGCAAAGACAATCATCAACGACATAGTGGCCCAATACCCGGGAAGCACGCATGATTCTTTCATATTCAGGCACAGCGGCATATACACCCGCTTGGCCAGGGGTGACTTTGGCGAAGGACACCTCCTAGGTAAGTACACATGCCCACATACAGTACGTCAAGACCATGTAGCTGCGCATGACAGGCACTGACCCTCTGCTCCTATCCTTCGGGTGACAGCGCCTACGGCCTCCGTGAGTACCTCCTCACCCCATAACTCAACCCTGCCTCACCACAGGAACGGTGTTACAATGCTGCGCACATTCACACTAGAAATGTCATTGAACGGACATTTGGAATGTTAAAGAGCCGATTCCGCATCCTACATCAGACAGGTGGGGCCCTCAAATACCAGCCTGAGGTCTTCTGCTGCATCGTGGCCGTGTGTGCCATACTCCATAATATTGCTATCAAGTGGAGGATACCTGTGGAGATCTCTGGCAGTGAGTCAGAGGGGGACAACCGCCCACCTGCACATGTGCATCATGCACGCTGGGAGAATCCTGCTGAAGGACACAGACACCGCAACAACATCACAATGAATTATTTCTAGTGCACCCATACCCCTCACACAACACTGCACTCATGCATGCCAAATGAAAAAATGACATGAGTAGGATTTGCGTTTTAAATAAATTCTTATAATTATGTGAACGAGATCTTTCATTTACTTTTTTTGTTCAAAAAACATGAAAACTGCATTACGTCATACAGCCTCATGATTGTGAAGCAGGCGTGCTTTGTACATCAGCATGGCACTGCTGCTGATGTTCAGTTAATCACTGGCGCCTCCGGCCGGATGTCACCTCTCCACATCCACCTCACCAGTATCGGGCTGTGATGCTGCACTGGGCCTGGTACTGCGGCGTCGTTCTGGTACCGCCGGCAGGGACAGGCTACTCAGACTGGATGTGCCCTCACTGGCATCATCACCCCCCGTGCATGGCCATGGCCACACACCTGCTGGTTTTGGACAGCAGTTGTGACCTTTTCCAATGACCTAGCAACATCCTGGCAGCATTGCATCATTTGGATTTGCATTGCCAGGGACCGGTGTGACAGTTGGGATATATCATTCCCGATCAGGTGGTTTGACCTGGTATATGCTGATAGCTGGGTCAGCAGCTGGCGGTGGCGGCAGCGGCTGATGTCCTGCTGCGACACCATGATTTGGCTGTTCTCCCTCACTGCAGCCATTAACTCCTGCACGCTCTCAGTGAGCTGGTTCACATTGCGCGCAAATCTTGTACACCTGCAGCTGCATGGCTGCCATGTTCCGTGCCTGCTTTTGGTGGACAGCTAGCATCCGGCGTTCGATTCCAAGCCCTGGATCTTGGGCATGTTGCCACATGCCAGCTCGGGTTGCCACGTTGCGCTGCTTCCTCAACCGGCCGCTTGACTGCGACCGCACAGTGGCTGTGCGCCATGTCTGCCTCCTGGGTGGTGGTGTGGCCTGTTCCACTGCCATGCGTGACGCATGGGGTGGTTGCACTCCTCCTGTGGCTGCAGGGGTGGCCCTGTCCGCATGGGGAGGTGGTGGTACTGGTGCAGGTGTGTGTGACGGTACAGGTCGTGGGGCAGGATGGCTCTCTCCCTCTGTCTCCTCTGGGGTCTTCTCAATTTGGAGTGCCTCGCTGTCTGTGCTCTGTGGTTCTGCAGCACCTGTGAAGTAAATGGGTGCATGATTAATGATATGAATATTGCACATGGGATGTTGCAACATGCATGCAGGCTTGCATTCCCTGACTGGCTTTAGGGATATGTTTCACTTGACAGGTCTGGCTGTGTGTGGCTATCAGGGAACTATTGTTACACTACAGGTCCCACAATGCAATATGGTGTTTCTGATGTGCATGGCCTGCATTACTGGGGTTATCAAATGGCTGGCTCTGGGGGCATGGGCATTGTTAGGGGACGGGGTCGCAGTTGCATGGCTCTTACCTTGGGATTGTTGTGTGGGTCAGGAGGTGTCCAGCTGAGTGACCCCCACGCAGGCTGCTGGGTTGATGATATCCTCAACAAGGTCCTCGAGTGGAGTGTTGTCCGCAACTGTGGGGTCTCCTCCTCCCGTGGCATGTTACTCCCCCAGCCTCTCTGCTATGCGCTCTTTGGCAAGGCCTCTGAGGTCATACCACCTCTTCTTCAGCTCATCAATTGAGTGCTGGATCACTCCTACAGAGTTTACCTTCGCCCTGATGCGCTGCCAAATGCTCCTTTTGTCTGCTTCAGGCACCTTCCTGGATTGCTATCCAAAACGCCTATCATGGTCCTTGCTGATTTCCTGGATCAGGAACTCCAGCTCCTGTTCGGAAAATTTTATTTTTATTTTCCTGCAAGTTGCACTGCTTCCTGCTGCATCCTGGGACATTCTGGAGTTGAATTTGTGTCCTGTTGTGGGGCTGCAGGGTGTGTCTGATAGAGCTCAGTGCTGTGCCTCTTCCTCTCTCCAGCTCTGTGTTCAGATTGAGAGAGGGAACTGCCTACTTCCTGGTTGTGATGTCATCATTGGGCTTGAAATGCGACTTCCCGTTTTTACGATCTCGCAATTTGCGAGATCGCAATTTACGATTTCTGTAATCGCGAAATCGCAATTTCAACATGGGAAACAGGAGATTCTGCGATTTATTTAGCGATTTTATCAAAATTTGCATTCGGCGATTGCGGCCGACTGCGAATGGCATTTTTGGTACGCTTTTTTGATGCATCCCATTCTGCAAATTCGAATTTGCGATTCAGTATTTTTCGTAAATTAAAATTCACAGAATCTTGGCTTGATGCATCTGGGGGTTAATCCCCTAATTTACAATGTGCCAGGGGGTGCGTTTGCACACTTGCTATGTCAGGCCTGCCAGCCCCCTCCCTGCACCACTGTGCAAACATGCCCCCTGGCGCGTTGTAAATTGAGGGATTAAATTCCCTTGAATCCTGAGGGTCCCTGGGGGCCAACTAGCCTACCAGGTACCTCCAGTAAGCGCCACAGAGCTGCGTTGTAGAAAGGTGTAAAAAGGACATAGCCTCTGAACACCTCTCTGCAATGTAGCTCCCTAGCGCATACTGGAGGTACCTGGTGGGCTACTTGGCCCCCATGGACCCTCAGTATTCAAGGGAAATTAATTCCCCAATTTACAACATACCAGGGGGCACATTTGCTGAGTGCTGCAGTTAGGGGGCGGGGCCTTCACAGCGATGCTAGATTTCTTTTTTAAAATGTTATCTTACAAGGGGGGCTCTTGCCCCCCTTCTTTTACATGAATTGGGGCCCTGGGGACCCCATTCCCCAGTGCCTGCTCCTTATTTTAAATTAAAAACAAAATTGCAGGCCTGTGTGTGGGCAGTTGCACTTATGCTCAGGTTGGCCATTCTAAATCACTGGCCCATCCTAAGGGTACCTTTCACTACTTCTAGAGCACTCCTAAGGTAATTCTTAAGGGATGAAGGAATACTTCCAAGAGTGATCGGAAGCATGTCAAGAAACCCTGTGACCCCCCTTGTGCTCCGCAGATCTTGGCTGGTGCCAGAAGGCACATTGTGGAACCCCTTTGAGTGACCGACTATCACCCTCAGCCCGCTTCTGCTCCTCATCCTGTCAGTAAACTTCCCAAGTGGTGGCAAAACCCCAATTTGATTTGATGACTGCCTCCTAATTAGACCTGCTACCTACCCCCACTTTCTACCCAGGGTCTCTGACTAAGTGTGACTTCAGCCGCGATCGGCCTAGTATCTGGTGTAGGGCTGGGTATTTCCAGCCCGTGGGCATAGGGTAGTTGGTGTGAGTTATGGAGGGTGCAGGTTAACTTTGATCACGGGGTCTGCAGTGTCCTAACCATTGACCTGATGGATGTTGTTTACATTGCATTACAGGTATGTGTGCATATGTGTGCAGGTGCATTCCATACAAACCTGCCTGATATATGTTTCACTGTGTGTGTGTGTGTGTGTGTGTCTGTCTGTCTGTCTGTCTGTCTGCCTGCCTGCCTGCCTGCAGACCGCCCAGGATTCATTACACCACCCGGCAGTGTTGCTGTACATGTTGTTCTCTTGCCAGGAGAATACTACGTTTGACATTGGTTTCACCTGTGTGCCTCGGTCCACGGTGCTTCTTAAAAGTGTGGTAATTCTTTGTATGTACATAATTTTTTATATTGTTGTGATCTGGGATGCACCCTATAGCTGTGTCATATGGAATTATAATCACGGCTAGGGTCGGCCTAGGTTTGAAATGTTTTGCACCACATCAGGGTGCTGGAGTAAAGTAACAATTACTACTGATGTCATTTTAACACGGTTGGGACTAGTACTGCTAGTTATATTTCCAATTGTGATTTATGCCCAGAAATACATGATGTTCATATTTTGTTAATTAATGTATTAGTTGAATATGAACTTTATTTACATACACCAAGTGTGATGTTTCTTTTGTGGCACTCAGTGCACTTATTATGTGGGAGTGCTGTGCCAATGCTTTACACATTGACCCTGGTATAAGCATGGCTGCTCAGTGCCACGCTACCCAGTGTAATCACCCATCCCTGATGGAGATGTTTGCCAGGCTAGGGCATCACTTCATCCAACCAGAAAGTGCCAGTTCCAACACATACATAAAGTTAACCTCCGACCATGCACAGTCTTTGCCCATGTGCAGCGGGGGTTGCCTGAGGCCAACCCCAATGCTCATTCCCTGCAAACAGCCAAACCTCCATCTCCACACCCAACACCCACCTTATATATATTAAGCAGATCAATCATCTTTCTCCAAAAATTACCAATAATTTTAATCAAATCTAGATTTTACTACTGACTCAAAAAATATTTAAGAAAGTTTTATTGAAATACATGTCTGTGACTCCATGAAAATAAAAAGTCAGAGCTATATTATTTTTTCTCTAAGAAAGAAAAATAATTCTCTGTTTGTAGCATTTGGTCTCTGGGCCCTTTCCCACTGTAAATGCAGTGTGAAAGTGCACACCCCCTTCCTACACCTGTTAGGAAGTGGCGCTTACCTGATGTTTCTAAACATATGTCTCCAGTCTTTCATTGCAGGCCTGAATGTGTCCAATTGCAATTATACTCAGGTTGGCTCTTTTAAATCACTGGCCCATGAAAATAAATAGTCTGAGATATATTATTTGTTCTTTAAGAAAGAAAAATTAAAAAAATGTGTCTCTGTTGTACCTTTTCACATTTTACACCCCAAAAATGCAGTGGTAAATATAGCCATATAAAGGGCTTGTATTTTATGTGATATCAAATATATAACATATGTGATGTATTGTAATTACATTTATATACCTCTTAATACCTCTGACAAGGCGCCAAAGTGCCCTTTCGGTGAGTAGCATGCTACTCCAGGTCCCAAAATGGATTAGTGGTGAATTAGTATAGGGAATTATGAAATTAATTTGAGCTGTGGACATGTTAGTCTGTTATTGGATTGAAAAGGATAGTGGAGGAATAGAAGAGGAAAGGGTTTGCATTTACATAGCGCTTGCTACCTCTGATGAGGTACCAAAGCCCTTTTTGGCGAGAAGCAATTTACTCTGGAACCCAAACAGGATTAGTGGTGAATTAGTATAGAGAAATATGAAATAAATTTGAGTGGTGGACATGTTAGGGAAGGGCTTGCATTTATATTGCGCTTGCTACCCCTGATGAGGTGATGAAGCACTTTTCAGCGAGTATCATGCTACTCCCAAACCCAAAACAGGATTAGTGGGGAATTAGGATCGGGAAATATGAAATTAATTTGGGTGACGGACATGTTAGTCTGTTATTTGAATTGAAAAAGTTATTGGAAGGATTTAGAGTTTTTTTATATATTTTTTTAGCTCATAGCAGTACGAGGTGGTTTGGGATGGGAAAAGGGGAGGTGGGGGAAAAGTCAGAGGGAAAGGCTTAGAAAGGGGGGATCTGAATAGTAAGAGCTATGACATTATGTAAGGAGGGGTAGAGGAGGAAAGAGTCTAGAAATTGTTACTTGATCGTAGTAGTAGAATGGGATTTGGGATGAGTGAGAGAGTTGTTGTAGAGGATATATTGAGAGAGGTACTCATAAATTCAACCAGCCCCTAGGTGACACTGCAATCCCAGCTACAGAGCAAAAGCTCCAACCTGGAATTTGCTTTAGAATAATATGGTAGGTTCTCCTTTGGTCATTGCTTCAATGACCCGGGGAACTTTGTTTTTTTCTAGTGTTGCTGGGGGGGCTACAGCTCAGGTCCCCACAGCTCCATCGGCTCCCCTGCTTTCCCCCCATTGCAGGTGCAGCTGGAGCTGCACCTGCAATGCTCCAACCCCACGTAAGGAGTTTTTATTTTGTTCCCATGAGGTATGAGTAATCAAAGCATTTCTAAAAATGTGGGCAGGGAAAGTTTTGTTCTCCCATCAGGCAGGAGCAGCTTTGTGCTCCCACCCACTGAGAGAAGTTAGCATTTTCCCTACCCATGGGCAGGGAAATAGAGGGTGTCGCTGTCATTGGGGACATTGGGACACCGGGAGTGAGGGATGGGGTTACTGGGGCCATTGAATGCCTCAGGGAGGAAGGCCGCTCGACCCCACCCCTCTTTATTTGAAAGATAGGCTTGGGGGATGGTGTCCCTCAGCCTCTGTTGGCTTGGGGTGGGGGTCGGCATGGCCCCCTCCTCTTTATTTAAGTTTTCAACCCCAGGGGATGGGGTCCTTTTGAAGGCTTTGGGGGCACATGCTCCCTCCCCTTTAAATTGACAATGGAGCTTTCTGCTGGCTCACCCTGGGGGTGATATTTTAAAAATCTCGGGCGCCAGCACTTTAAAGAAAAAATAAATAAATACTATCAAATCAACAATGCATTTATCTTAGAATTTTTTCCACAAAATAATGGTACAGCTTTTTGGCCTGGTCATCTTGGGAAAAACGAGAGGGTGCGTTTGATAAGAAATTGAAAAATCCAGTTTCAGGGGATATAGTAGTGGAAAATAATCAATGCCTATTGTTAGTTACACTTCGAGAATGGCAGGTGGTGAAGCACAGCAGAACCTTTCCAGACCACTCTTGGATAGTGCTGTGCCACCAACAGTATTATGATTCTAGCTGCGAAGCCATAAAGGGAAATATGGATCATTTAGCTGCCAAAAGGCTTAGGCTGTGTGACCAGATAGTGCAAAACATGTGTTTACTGTACTTTCAAAGAACAGCTAACCTTTTAACTAACTATGGACTTCCATTACTGAGGAGAACAAAAGAGGTATTTTTACCCTGAAATTCGTCATTGATGCTCAGAATGTATCTACAATTTAATATTAAAATTATTTGTATTTTAATCTCGTATGATATGAGGATACTTGATTAATGTATTTTGTTATCTACTCCCAACCCTATACCTGCACCAAAAGCCAGTACAAAGGGAGAAGCCTTACCAGTACTAAGGGCAAGTAGAAATACCTGGATAGTCCAAGAGGGGCAGATACAGCTCTAGGTGCGTAGCCAAAAGGAATTCAGAGATGATTTGTTGGCATAGAAAATGTCACTGAGCCTGACCACGGGCCAAGCCCCTTGATGTGCACAGCTGCATGCTGGCACTGCAGGGATCGGTTGTGCAGGAAGTTGGGTACAGACAGTGGCAGGGGACCATGCATTGTGAGCAATACCTGCTGCCTCAGCCAAAGTCTGTGTGTAAAATATATAAATCGTAATTCATATGTTCTTATATAGCGCCTTTCACCGTAAGGTCTCAAGGCGCTTGCTTTGGGAACCCGTCCTGGCTTTTCCCTGCGAGATTACCCCTACTGGGCATCCCCAAGGTGAAGACCAGGCATCCCATCGCGGTGGGGCCGTAGTGGAGATTAAGCAAGCTATTGCCCAGAGTTGCAGAGTGTGAACCCACGATTCGAGTAGGCACCGAGGTGAGAATTATCGAGTCCGTGGACATTTTGAGCTCAAGGCCCTGCCGCGTCGGGGATGGAACCCTGGTCCCGGGTCTTACCTATGCATCATGGACTGCATCCTCTAACCGGTGAGCCACACTTCTCCACCGAGTAAATGCAAAAAAGGGGTATGATGTGTGCCATTAACGTTTTTTTTTAAAGATAAGTTATCTTTTCTGCTTGTGGGACAGTAACATATGGTAAAAAGACAGACGTTTCTTCAAATAACTACATTTAAAGTGAAGTTATGGTTACTGAATAAAGTCAACAAACAGTTGAAATTGGCTGAGCAAACCATGGCTGAGCAAACCATCACTCTTGCACCCACTTTGAAAGCTATATCTTGCTCCCTTGCAGTTTCCCCACCTCGTTTCCAGTGTATTATCTGACTGGTTTCTGACCCATATGCAATGGGACCACCAAGATCATTGTGTTGAAAGTCATAAATGGAATCAGAGTCACTCATTTGTTTAACTTCATAAACAGACCCCTGCTCTGAGTTTTTGTTTCTGAAATACGAAAAATCCCTCACAAATGTCTACTGGCTCCTTGACATTGTGGAGAGTCAGCCTTACATGTTCACGAAACGTTCTCTTATAATAGGGGGGATAGATTTGGCAAATGTTTATCAGTCTCCATTGGCAGTTTTAACATTCAACGCTGCCAAGGCCCTTGATAGGGTCAGTTGGCCGTTTTTATTAGAAGCAAATAATCGCTTCAATTTGGGAGGAAGCTTTGTAGCAGCAGTTAAAGCTCTCTATAAAGATCCCTCGGCAAGGATACTTGTTAATGGGAATCTAACAAAGCAATTCAAAATCTGCAGAGGGACCAGACAAGGCTGCCCCCTTTCGCCTCTCCTTTTTAATCTCTGTATAGATCCCTTGGCCTGTCAATTAAGATCATGCCAAGCTATTCCACCTTTTATCTATATGGATTGGGAGGGCTCTATGAAGATGATTTAATGATCCTGACAGGTGACTTGGAACAAGCTCTTCCAGATATATGGGCACAGTTAAAAAATTTCGGAAAGGTATCTGGCTACTCCATAAATCAACAGAAAACAGAGTTGATGCTGTGGAATTCCCCCTATAAGAGCACACTTTAAAAAACACAAATAAGATATCTCGGTGTTCAAATAACGAAGGATATTGATAAGATTGCTCAATTAAATTTTGAGAAAACCTTGCACAGTATAGAACAGCAAATGCAGGCATGGGAGAAAATTCCTTTGTCAATTATAGGTAGAGCTAACCTATTAAAAATGTCGATCCAACCTAGTTTTACCTTCCTTTTTGAAACTATCCCCCTAGAACTCCACAAAGCTTGGTTTAAGAAAGCACAAGGGCTCTTCTCCTCATTTATTTGGGGAAGGAAGACCCCTAGAATTTCGCAAATGAAACTTAGGAGAAAAAAATCTAGTGGTGCCATAGCAACACCGGATCTTTATCTCTACTATTGTATTTTCCATCTCAAAAGCTTTCTCCAACTTCTTAACAACTCCCAGACATATTCTCCTCTTTTTATAGCCTTAACTAAGCCATATAATCCTCAAGCCGACTTATTTCTTTTAAAATTCGGCCACCCCAAATTCTACAAGAAGGTCAGGCTGAAGATTCTTACTGCTGCCCTAAAAGTCGGGGTTCAAGCAAGGACATTACTGGATATGCCGTACTACAAGCAAGAATCACCACTTTGGGGCTCTTCCCGGGCACCCCGGCATGTTTGCAAGACATTTTGACCCTACCAGTACGTAGAGCGGGGATAGCTAAATGGGGAGAGCTAATAGTGAGAAAAGATTTAATCCCATGGCAGTGCTTTTCTGCTCTAACAAACAACACCGTCTCAAGATTTAAGTACGTACAAATCCTCGGCTGGTCAAGATCAATCAGAAATGAACTAGAAGGAAATGGGGAGGTAATAAAATTAATCGCGACTAGATCAACCCGAAAGGAAGTGGCAGCATGGTATTGGTGTTTGATTGAGCCCGGAGATAACAAAACGATCCCATATACAGAAAGCTGGAAGAAGAACATGCCGGATGAAGACCTCGACACTCTCGGGCAAGTATCCATGTCTACTCTTTGGTCATGTGTGAAAGCTGTCCCTCTGAAAAGAAACCATCTTTTTACTGTCCATAAGGCTTACTGGACAGCTTCGAAACTCTAAAAAATGGGGGAAGGAGCGACAAGGAAGTGCCCGAAGTGTGGTGGCATCAACGTAAACGAGGTACACATGATTTGGCAATGTCCTTTGATAAAGCTCTTCTGGGATCATGTGAGTAATATTATTTCTGAAATTATGGGTGGAATGGTGGGGCTAACCACATCAACAGTGATTTTCGGGGTATGTGTAAAAGAGACAGAAAATCAGGTATTTTCAAGGGACCAGGGGGCACTACTCTTTGTCTTAATTCTCTTGGCACTTCGGGAAATCTGCATTTAATGGGTTGTACCTATCCCACCCACTAAATCAGAAAGGATAAGCTCAGTCCAACGTATCTCAACTCTTGATCGAGCTAGTAAAAGGGGTAAAGAAACAAGGTTTTGGGATCTCTGGGATAGTTGGCTTATATCTTTTGCCTCTATTTAAGCTGGTTTTATACAGCTTTACACTGCCTTTGGTTGTTTTTTATTCTTTATTGTGTGTTTTTAATGGCCGGATCCCTTTTTTCTCTCCGGTCCAATTATTAAAAATTGGCTTGTTTGGCTGAAAGGACAGAAAACTAGCTAAGGCTAGATGGAAGTGGCCTACATACAAGAGGAGCCTTGGTTTTTTCTACTAAAAACTGCTGTCGTAGATAAATACCCGGGGGCCAGACTAACCCTTCCTTTTTTGAGAAGTGACTGAGTATTTTTCTTCCTTATCACTTTGTATAGTGGTTTGCAGTCTTTTGATTAAACCAGCTATATTCTCCAAACCTACGAGCTTTTTTTGTTAAATGAGGACTAAAAAAACAACAACAAAAAAAAAACGTTTCCTTCAGTTCACTGTTGCACTTGTTGGCCTCAAAGCATTGTAAAAAGGGAAGTAAGAAAATAAAGATATTAAATTTGAAAATACAAAATATATACATGATATGTGATACTATGAAAATTGAATACATAAAGGAAACCAGCCACCTGCTGTTGAGTTTGCTTGAAGATTTTTTTATATCCTAGCAAAACCAAAATGCTGTAAAAAAGAAGATTTTACTTTTTAACATATTAGAGAGGAAAATCAAAGTATGCATTATCATGTAATCATGCTTTAGTACAAGCATTCCAACATTGATATAAAGAAAGTTTATATTATCAAACTGGGAACATGGATTTGTTGTGCACACCTGTCTACGCACTGCATACAAAACATCTACTGAGGATTTGCAGCTCATTGGCAAGAAAAAATGGTACATCATAATCATTTAAAGGTTTGCTTCAGTCTTCACCTACCCATAAGGCGGGTCTTAAAATGCTAACAAAGGGTGGGCAAAATCCAGACTTCTTTTTTCTTTATGGGAGCGGTAGGAAATTGAGTTGTTGGTCAAGTAGGGTGTTAATCAACCTCAAGCAACAGCCAAATTCCCTATCTTGTGCTTAACCCTCGGGTAACTTGGCAAAAAAGCGGTCAAGCTTAATTTATAGGCAATGTGTAAAGTATATATGCATCAGTAAGGAATTAACTCATATCATTATCATTGCAATACTGGAAAACCATGTATTGTTTACCTCACTAGGTCATGTAAAAACAAAGAGCATGTGGCCACAGAATTATTTATCAATAGTGGATCCATTTTTGGTTGTACAACTTAAAACAGCATCACATATTGATCATGAAAGTGTGCAAGGTGAAAAGTGAACACAGCGCTCAGGAAGAACAAGTGAACGCTTCAAAGAAAAACATATATATGAATAAAGAGTGTTGAAAGGGAATACATTAGTAAATACTGTGCATGAATAAAACAAGTCCAAGGTTTCAGTAAAGTATCAAGGCACAATAAACATCCATTGATCCGCAGCTGTATGTTGATGGTGTTTCAATCGCCCTCATTTTCAGGTCATCATGAGGACAAAAGGAAAACACCACATATGATTATTGCCTGGGAAAAAAACGAACAATGATTTAATGAGGTATTTAACAGAAAATCCTATCGCCATATCTGAGGTACCTGTTATGAATGCAGGAAATTTGCAAAGCAGTAAAGGAACAAAAAAGAGATCATAGAAATGTAACCAGACAAATAGATTTTTTTTTTAATATAGTGCCCAAACCACACCCCGTGAAGGTGAGAACTGAAGGTAACACTCACGTTTGGCTGTCACTGTACAAGGACCTATAGTATTAATTGAAACAGAGGAATTGCACCTGTAGTAGAATCAGGAAAATAGGCGTCCTGAGATGATTTGGTTGGCAACATATTCAACCAGACAAATGTTACCAGTGTTTTAACATCCGGCAATATTTAATTTTATCAACTGAGGTGTAAACAGTTCAATTAGTAAATAATATCAAAGGAATCAATTCACTAGAGATTATTTAAAAGAAGTGGACAGAACCCTACCTGAAAAGAAACAAATTCCGCTTACAGGAGTGTGGTGCCGGAAAGGGAGAATCTGTTGTTCTGTGCGAGCAAGCATGGAGTGGGAAAAGCGGTCCTACTATGTGCAGTTGGGGAAAAAGACTAGACCGCATGCCGTAGAAAAAATCAGAATTGCTATGTGAGCCCCGGGGTGGTTACAACAAAGAGTGTATAGGGACATTGTATTGTGTGAATAAGGAAAGGGCCCATGCTGTGAAGTTCTATTGACATTCAACAGATGAATACTTATAGATTGAGACAGGAGTATTTTGAAAGAACATAAAGAAAATTCAGCCAGGGAAAATTCAAGATAATTCTAAACCATGTAGGGGTGTACAACCTAAATTAAACAACAAATTCGATGAAGATTTAACCCAAACCATAATGCCACAGAATAGCAATATTTCCCAAGAAAGGAAAATCACCTAAAAATGGGAATACAAATGCATAATCTCTAACAGCAAATTATACCATAGAAACTGAATGTCAAAATGTCTAAGTCCCATTTTTCTACGACTACTGGGAAAGTCTTTTCTGGTCACTGCTGTAGTTCTCAGGTTCTGCAGACAGGCTTCTAGACACCAAGCCTCTATCCAAGCAGGGCTTCTTCTGGGTTGGATCCTCACTGGTCAGCTGAGCTCTCTTGGAGTCAGGAATCCTTCTGCATTTGTGCCCCTGGGGCAGGCAATGTAGATCAAACACTTCACTCATGCAGAGCAGTTCCAGTCTCTGGGTGGCAAGAGGAGTCAGTAGTACCTGAGTTTTCTTTCTTTCTTCCAGCAGAGCCTTCCTCTTTCTAGATTTTGCCTTAACAGACCCAGAAATGTTCTAAGGAGGTGATAGTGAGGTGCCGGCCTTTTCCTATCCACCTCCTTTTGCAGCCCCTATTCTTTGCTCAAAAGTAAAAATTCCAAGAGTGCAAAATATATAACCCCTCTTCCATTTGGAGGGGCACATGCTGTCCCTTAGCTACTATTTAGATGAGGTAATCTCCCTAACATTAGTGTCATAATTGATTTCCTGTCCTGCTGGGGCTGGAGCCTGAATGTGTAAGAGAACACTAGGATTGAATCAGAGCAGATCCTGCCAGCCTCATTTGGTGTATCCAAGTCAAAAAGGAAGTTTCAAGGCTATGTTTGGTTCTGTTCAACCTCCCAGATGGCTAATTCCTGTTAACTGTCTAATTATTGACACGGCCTCTACCTTTGTAGACCCAGAGACCAAGCCATTACACTCTTGATGCAGGGTTATTAACAATCAGTCAGGAATATGCCAATGTGTAAAGAGCTTCTGGAGAAAGGCTGAGTAACAAATGGCTCGAAACCAGTTCAGGCGACACAAAGTGCACATTTATAAAGTTACTTTTCGCCAAATATTTTCAAAAATCTAGTTTCACAATTAAATACGATTTTATAATTCAGCAGAAAATAACTGTGAACCTCCACTACTCTAGTATTTTCCCTTGCAGATATATGAAATAAGTATTTTACTTACACCCAGGCCTGTTCATGGAAAATCTATCCAAACCTACAAAGTAAGAAGAGATGTTGAGCATGTATTTACTATGGGTGCACTATTCCCAGTATGTAGTACATCATTGTTTATATATTTATTGTAATGATGAAAGATGCGCAGTCAGGGTCTTGTAGGTACACAAGTATATTTATTCTTGAAGTTACAAAGTAGATTCTAAGTTATAGGAAGATGGTAAGTTCAATAAGTGCTTCAGTAATTGCACCAGTTAATGCCCCACCAGGAGCAGCCTCCTGGCTGCTCAGCCATCCAGATCAACTGACCACCACTCATACAAACACACTCCAACATTCTACATGACCTCATCACAAGCAGAGCAGGTAGGCAGAGAACTATTGAAAGGAGAGTGCAGCAGGTAAAAGGAAGACTGCAACACATCTCCCCCATTATAATATGAAAAACAAACAGAAAGTGTGAAGCTGTTAGACACACGTTAAAGCAAAAGAAACCATAACAGTCAAACGTAAGGAAGTAGAGTAGTGGAACAACAAATGAGAGGAAAGAAAAATGCATGAAATAAAACATACCACACATCTCATCCTACCCCCTTGATAACGCACATACCACACATCCTACACCCTTACTCAAAAAATGCAAAGAGATGGTAAAACACACATGCAGGAAAGAGGATGCACTACAGAAACATAAAATACACCCTACTCTCTGGTAAAATAAGGAAAACAAGGAATGCAAGTCAAAAAGATACAATCAAAAACTACATACTGCGTTTCCAAAAACAATAACACGAGAGGTCCAACACCCATAAAAAAAAAACTATGGGTAACAGTAAAACAAAGACCAACCAGCTATGAGTACTTACAACTCAAGGCGAACACATCATGAGTTATTCTAACACAAAGCAAACGTGCCATGCCAACTGCAAATGCAAAACAACAACCCAAGAGCACTTCAAAACAAAAAAAAACAAGCACACAGCGAGCCACACCAACCCAAAGGCAACCCACCCTGGGTACTCCTTCACCCGAAGGAAAACAAATTAAGGGAAAAACAAATCCCAAGATAGACAAAAATTTGGGAATTACTACACCCAAAGGAAAACAAAATTATGCAAATCGCCATGCCCATGGCAAACATCTGAAAGGTTTCTTTAGACCTAAGGCAAACAGATTTTGGGAAACTAAACCCAAGGAAAACAAAATATGGATTACTAAAACCCACAACAAACTAAATTAAGGAAAACCTTTAAACCCATGACACACACGTACAACTGAAATAAGGGACACTCCACCAGAGTCAAAAGAAACACCACACACACTAACCAACCACCACTCCAGGAAAAACACGAGACAAACACTATAAATGACCAGCAAAAATAATAATGTCCCATGCTCCCATGAGCGGTCTCTGTTGTAAATACGGCAAGATTCGCGACGTCTTCCATAAAACAACATCATTCCAACAAAACACACCTCATGGTTACAAACAAACCAACCACAGTAACATGCCCCCAATACAATGTTGTGAAAATGCAAATGTAAAACACAAGGTAATATTAACACAACAAACTAAAACGATAAACGTGGTCACCATAGTCTAGGTAGATGAGCGATACCTCACCCGAAAGTCCAGTCCATGTGAAGATGAGCGATACCTCACCCGAAAGTCCAGTCCATAATCATTCATCCATAGTCCAGGTGGTGCAGGTTAAATCCAGAATATGTAAAGAATGGCGTCACAGGCAGCACCACCAACTCGAGATGACACCACATAAAGTTTTTGGCAGGGGCTCGCTTTGGCCCACAAGGTGAAAACCCACGAAATCCAGAGTTCATGCAAGCAGGTAAATCAATATGAAAAGTGACTAGATTGAACTCGAGAAGCAAAATGAAAAACAAAAACATCGCGATCTTCAAACTCAAATGCTAAACGTCGTGGTTCTCAGCACAACAAAGGGATTCTTCCCAAAGAGCCAAGATGGCCGCCACAGCGTCGTTCAGCGTCGCTTTCTGAAGGAAATAGGGCACGCTTAGGCGCTGAACACGACGCTGACGCTGACGGGGTAGCCCTTCTCAACTCAAACGTCACAAGGGTCAAAGGAGACTATCACCAACACCACGAAGAGTTCCATGATGTCATCATTCCAGGCAAGCAGGCGAACAGGAAAGAGCTCCAAGGACCAACCGTCACTGGTGAGTCAACGAAGAGAAATGACCCGCTGTTGCCAGCATATGCGCAGAAGTCGTGCGGTGAGTAAATGCAGAGAAATGTCCTTCATGCGCGCAGAGAGTCTATTTTTAAAATAAATGTCTTGAGCTGCAGTTCGCGCTACATGTTGTACACACTGTGTTTTTTCAGAGTCATTGCGCTCCTGAGCTCTTACACTTCAAATCGTAAGCGCTACACATCGAAATATACCAACTTCATTGCGCTGCTCTTAAACATAGCGTTGCGTGTTAACACGGTGAGTCAGCTAGGACAGAAAGAAATGCTGGCTCAATCTTAAAAATTAAAAGTCTCTGCTTACACAGCGCTGCATGCTGTACACTTGAAATAATTCAACCTCATTGCGCAGCTAATTAACAAAAACGCTGCGTGTTTAACACTGTGAAAAGTTCCAGGCACATAACGTGACAGCTCATATTTGTAATTTTTGCAAGACAGTCAACATCTGCTTTCAGCACACGATGTGATTCCTTCAGGCCACCGATCACACATGGGAACACTCATCCCAGTTCAAGAATAACTCTAATTTGGGGAACACTCACCTAAGTTCAACAAGCACTGGCACATCCACGTTGGGGCCGACTGGTCTATGGTCACTGGTGGGGCATGTGGACAGCCAGTTTGCTTTTTCTTCATGCGCTTCTTCTTTTTCTAATGCTTCTTCAGTTTCAGCAGTTTCAACTTCTTTTTGCTTGTGCTTCTTCAGTTTCATACGTACAAGCCCATTCAATGTAGATCACGTAGGTTCTTCAACTCGTCGCCAGTATTGTAATGATGAAAGATGCGCAGTCAGGGTCTTGTAGGTACACAAGTATATTTATTCTTGAAGTTAGAAAGTAGATTCTAAGTTATAGGAAGATGGTAAGTTCAATAAGTGCTTCAGTAATTGCACCAGTTAATGCCCCACCAGGAGCAGCCTCCTGGCTGCTCAGCCATCCAGATCAACTGACCACCACTCATACAAACACACTCCAACATTCTACATGACCTCATCACAAGCTGAGCAGGTAGGCAGAGAACTATTGAAAGGAGAGTGAGGCAGATAAAAGGAAGACTACAACAATATTAATTACCCAAACATATTGGCTTACATCGCACACTTTTTGTGTAGACTTGCTGATTTGAAAAAAAAGATTTTCCAACATGGCAAAGGCACGTTTTCTTTCAATGTTCCACCGCATTGTTTTGAGCTGAATCTCAGACAGATCACAGTGGTGGCCCTGGCAACCATATACTTTCGTCATATATGTGGGCAATGTAAATACACACTACAGCCCACTTATTGCATCTATCTTCTATGCCATTGACACATTTTATGCACTATTTACCATTGCCTTACAAGAAAGTTAAATGAAACAATTAGGTGAATCCCGCACAAAGTACATGTTAAAAGGTACGAGAACAGGCCCTATTCTGCTATTTTTAAATGACATAGCAAACAAAAGAAAAAATGTAGTGACTACGATAAAAATTATGTTCTAACTTACAAACATGCTGGTGGTGGTACTAGGGCCACTGGCAGTAATTACTAAAAATGCAAAATGACATTTGGCACTATTTTGGTTTGGAAGCAATAATCATTTTGTGCTAAATACATAGCACAAAAGCACAAGTATCACAAACAGCAGCTGCTCACATTCTGATCATTCTCATTGTTCTTATGCACTCTCTCAAAATATTTATAGCCAATGGCGCGCAACTAAGCAATGTCACATAATAGTATAGTTTTCGAAATTTAGCATAGCAAGCATAGCACAAAATTACCAATAAACAGCAAGATTGCACCAGTGTTATGCAAATTTCACCATGGAATAATACTAACTTTCAAGGCTGTCCCTAACCTGATTCCTTCCAGAATATAATTTCTCCTACGCCCCTGCCCCTGTTCCTCCTTCTATAATGAAAGCATACACACAGGTAAAGGGGGCTCTCTCATTTTAAAAGCAGCATTGCCAATACAAATTATTTAAAAAAATATATATTTTGGATACATAGGGCCATATGTATCATTCAAAATTGCGATTGCGAATTTCGACGTTTGCAATTAGGCTTGATGGTATGTATTAAAGAAAAACTGCCTTGCAAAATAAGGAATGGCAAAATATGCGATTCCTTATTTTGCGAATGCATTTAAGGAATCGCAAACTGTGATTCTTTAAATGGAATGTATGAGGCACCCAAGTTGGGCGAATAAGGCTTAAGTAAACGCAAATTACCACCAACTATAGGTTGATGGTAATTTGCGTTTTCTTTCAAAAATGCAAATTTTTGCATTTTTCAAAGTGGCATGTGGGGCACACTCATGCCCTTAGGGCATGTATGTGCGCCACATGTGCGCCCAAGCTTTTTTTAGGGGTGCAACAGGGTGTCTTTTTGACACCCTGGCACCTTGAAATTGCATTCTCAATTTGCTATTCTCTAATTGAAAATCGCAAATAAAGAATGTATTCTCATTCTTTCCTATGGGCCTCTAGGCCCATAGGAATGTATGGGGAAGTATTCCTTAATTGCGAATCGCAATTTGCAATTGGCAATTCGCAATTAAGGAATATGTAGGATTCACAAAATTATTTGCAAATCCTACATACTTTGGCCCACATGCATCATTCATTTTTGGAGTCGCAAACGGTGCGATTCCTTAAAATCGGCCGTTTGCGATTCCAAAAATGCTTTCTGGAATGCATGAAGCATTTTTTGAAATCGCAACATTTTTGCGATTTCCAAAAATGCAATTGCTTTTAGGAAATCGCAAATTTGCGATTTCCTAAAAGCAATGCATGATTAATTTTGAAATTGCGAATTCGCAATTAGAGGGACAAATTTACCGAGTAGTTGAACTACTCGGTAAATTTGCAAAAAGTGTAATTAACACTTTTAACGCATTTTAAAAGCATTCATGTTACGGACACACATGTCCTTAGGACATGTGTGTGTGCAACATGATGCGAAAAATACATTTCAGGGGTGCAGGGGGGGGTCCTTAGGACCCCCCCCTGCACCCATGAAATTTTCTAAGTGCCACTCGCAATTTGCATTGACTCCTATGGGCCTTTTGGCCCATAGGAATCAATGGGAATTGCGAAAATTAACTTAAGAATTCGGTATTTCTTTGGGATTCGGTAAAAATTGCGATTTTTACCGAATCACAAGGAAATACCGAAAAAAATGATGCATAGCATTTTGCACTTCTTAATTTTCGATTCCTTATTTTTCGCAAATTAAGAAATGCAAAATGACACAATGATGCATGTGGGCCATAGAGTTTTGTGATTCTCAAATAGTGAATCGAAAAAAATTGCTATTTGAGAACCAAAGTTACATACATGTGGCCCATAATCTTTTGAAATGCATGTGGTCGAGCATCCTTGTGTAAGATATTGGTTTTAATGAGGAAGTTCTCATTGAGTAGACATAATAAACCTTTGTTACTGTTGGATTATGACAACTTTTGTGAAGCTGTAGCTTGCACACAGTATTTGTCGAGCTGGTTACCAAGGGCTTTGCAAGGTTTAGCACTTTTAGCTAATATTTCAAACCACAACATCACTGATGACTCTGTAAGAGAAATGGATTTGAACTCCGACCTGCTACAAGCCACTGTACAGCAATTTCCATCGATCCGTTTTAAGGAGTACATGTTAAAGTCTTCGCAAGGACAATGTATTACTGATGAGCCAATGACCACCAAACCACTGTGCAAAGAAATTGCTGGAAGAAGATAAAATCATAAACGACAAATTATTTTTTGGCTGCTGTCCTAGAAGGCTGTGATTTATAAGAGCGCGTTCTGAAGTTTAAATGTTCTTCCTCTGCCATTTATCCTTTAACCTATGCTTGAGCATTCATTGTCTACATCCCTAATGTCTCTTACTATCGTTCACTAATCAAATGCCTTCATTTTAGGAGGCATCCGTTAAATGTGAACACACGTGACAATCTGCTGTGCCACCTAAACTAATTCAGCCATATTTCCTGGTGCCCGATCTTGGAGACCCTGTCAACAAAATAAAGGTTTTAACGGAAGTGACATCACAAACCATTTGACTCCTAAAGGATATAAAGAGTTGAAACCTCGCCTTACCATAGACCCTTAAAGGGCTTTCCATTTACTGCTGGGTTCCCCAAAGAAAGACGAGACATGCAAACTGTTGAAAACAAGTAGAGCTCAGATATCTCTTTTTACTTTCAGTTCCTACTGCTGCTTTCATGACCCTTGAGAGCAGGGGGAATCGGGGCAATGACTGGCGTACTAGATGGAAAACCAGGATTTGCAGCTGCTACTCTTGGATACACCTGACTGACGTCATAATTAAGCTTCTACTCAGATTCATAAAATTATAGATGTTTTACAAAAGCTGTATTTTTTTAAATACAAACTACTCACAGGACAAAACCAATCTGAAAACTCAAGGGTAATGTGATGTTTACACAACAGGGCTTTGGTTCTGTAAGAATGATGACTATTACAAACTTGTATTTTTTATTCAGCGCTTCAAACCAATTATGAAACTTGGGATGTGAAAGGATGAGTCTGCCTTGCTTAAAACCTTGAAATCATTCATCAGTTCATGCCCCTGGAATATCCACCAACTATGATGAGAAATTCCATGGATGCATGGTGTGGAGATCACACAGCAAGGCAGAGGGTATAGCTTGCTGGACCACTCTGACCCTAAAAATATGCTTTACGGCTGAAGATCGACTTGAGTACAGGGCTTTAGCACTGGTGGCATCCGGGGAAACAATAATTTTTGGTGCCCCCACACCCAATGTCCACCTCGCCTGATTCTCTCACTTTCACCAGACAAAAGTGCCCCTCATAAATTTTGATAAATCCAGCACCCCCCACTGAGGTCAGAGCCCCCTCCACAGGCTAGCACCCAGTGTGGATGCACTTGTCGTACTGCCCTAAAGTCGTCCCTGCCTGTGTAGTACTGTCAATTACAAGTCTTATAGTACAGGTGTATGTCAGTAGAGAAAATACACTACAGAGTAAGTGCTGAGACCTATCATGGCACTTAAGTCCATATGGTACAATAGCCTAATGAATAACAACTAGGTAGTAAAGGAAACTCTTAGTTTGTGCACAAGCATGTAAAAGTAAATGTAAGAGGGGGGAAATGAACACAGAGAAAGCAACCACCATTAGCTGACAATGTGGTAGCCTCTACTTGGAAGATAAACAATCATTGGGGAGACAGACACTCAGTCCTAAAATCCATAACACCTTTGTAGAGAACAATGAGGGCCTCATTTTGTGTGCCCTGGTAATGTGTCTGATTAATTGCTCCATCTGTAATTACCTATACTGGGGCGGGTGTGGGAAAGTAGTGGCACATTTTAAATGAGACCCTTCAGGTCTTCTGCCACCTACAGGGGCAGCATCATAAACAACCATGGCGACACAGATGCCGATGTCCAGGCAAGAATCGGCTAAGCATGGGCTGCCTTCATTCAGCAAAAGAAGGCCTGGAGCTCCAAGGACATAACATTGCTAACCTAAATCTGACCTTTGGCACCAGCATAAAATCTGTCCTTCTGTATGGTGCAGAAACTTGGAGGACAACCGTGACCACCACCAACAAAATCCAGACCTTCATCAGCACCTGTCTGAGGAAAATCCTCGAAATCCGCTGACCAAACACAATGAGCAACATTGACCTATGGCAGCTGACTTTACAGCTTCCTTCTCATGAATAAATTATGAAAAGACACTGGGGGTGGGTAGGTCACACCATCTGCAAACCTGCATCACACACCAGTAGACAGTCCTTCAACAGAAAAGGAAAAGAGGATGGCCAAGAAAAATTTGACATCGAGGCCTCAAGGCTGACTGTGGGCAGATGGGTTACACATGAGTCAGACTGAAAGAAAAGCTTGGGACTGAGATGGCATGAGAATCCTGGTTGATGGGCTATACTCGAGGAGGGGCAGTAGGCATAAGCTAGTAATTAAGTTATCTAAACATGTTTTGGAGTTGGATTCATACTTATGGTGGTGACAGCTCCTACGTAAGAAGTATGTTGACCAATTTTGATTTGACCTTATATGTCACTCCATGAGATCTCCCATAGGTTGAACCTAGAATACTTTCAGCAACCATAGGGGTTGCCTGATAAAGAGGACAGCCTATGTTCTATACACTCTTATTATGCATAATAGTATCTCCTATTATGCTACCTCTTTTTGATGAGGCATCTTCATTCATTTAAAGCCTTCGCCATAATATCGCCATTTACATTATTATTTTTGGTGAATAGTCACCTCATCTCAGTAATTATATATATTAAAATCTACACCCTAACATATAGAGGAATCATTTAACAATTTTCTTCTTGAATCAAAAACATTTTTATTACATTTTCCTTCTTTTCCATCAAATATTAAATTAACAATAACAAATTTTACTGAGAGAAACAGCTCTTATTATTTGCACATTTAAGCACACCTCAAATATAAATAACAACTGTCTACTCATGGTTTAAAAGACATAATTCTCATTCACACTTCATCCAAGTAAATTCTGTGCAGAGAGTACTGTAGGAAATCATATAATTCACATCAATATTTAGATCCAATCAACATCAATTCAACTGTTAATCCCCTACTGCCTCATCACAATTTTCTTTGATCCTTTATCAACCCTGAATGCAAAGTTTTGGCTACTATGTAAATGTTCACATTCAACAGTATATTAACTTTTGAGGCTACTTTAATGACATTTTTGACGACAGTCTTCTCCAAGAAGAGGGTGCCTTCAATTCAGTTTGGGGTATTATTTGTCAGATTAAGTCAGACTGTTCTTCTCTTGATAAATCAGAATCTGTAAACAGATGTCATTAGGTCGATATGATCAGGATTCTTAACTAAGGCTTAGGAGGCATAAGCATGTCCTAAACCCACTCATGGTGCATTGAAGCTTTTGTAACTCAAGGATCTTTTCAGTTATGTATTATGTTACATAAACTACGTCTGGTGTGCACTGTACATACTTTTATTCATTTAAGTGTGTGAATGAATCTGCATGATCTTCTTTGTCAGTGAGCTTGTCATGTGAACTAGTGCCACAGGCCAGGACACATGATTTCACAGTAGAATATTGAGAATGTCTGCAAATGTTTTCTCTGACATGAAAGACAACAGTGAAGGGGATAGAAATTGGAGACCAGGAGGCAACCATCAGAAATACAGGACTGATGGTCCTGAGAAGTTATTTTGAATGAGCCATCCTAAATCAATCTCACTGTCAGGATTGCAAGGGACCAAGTTCCTGATCCCTTCCCCTGACTGGTAGGGTAGGTCCTTTGGATAGGGAATTGCAGTAGATGAGAAGAAACCATAGATGCTTAAGATTGAAGTTATGTTAGCAAGATTCATGTAAGCACCATTGTTTCAAAGAGCCCTTGTTATTGACTGGTGACTGACAGCAGATAGGATGGATGTTTAAGTGAGAGGACAATGTTTGTGGATCTTGGGTATAACAATGCACCACCAGTACAGATACAGTGCTAGGCACAGTCTACATTTTTAGTTTTACAAGACACAAAAAGCTTGTATTGGGGAAAATTATCTGTCACATATTTGTAAGTGAGGTGCATCCCAGGAAAGTTAACCACTATTAAGGAGAGTAGAGAATCCCCTGCCTCCTGCCCGCCAGGGTTACAGAACATACACGGGATCAAGAAGATTACCTAAACTCACACTTGGACAAAGTGGGCTGTAATTTCAAAGCACCTCATTGGTTCATGAATATAATTCCAGAACCAGTATGGTAAAGTGTCAACGCAATTGATTTTCATCTGAACTTGGTTAAAGAATGATGTACTTTGGGAAGAGTTAAAGAACCCTTCCACCTCACAAAATGACTGTGCACATACTTTAAACCAGGGAAAGGATTAAGAAATATTAAGTATTTGATATCATATTTTAAAATGTCCGGAAAGGCATTCTGAAATTCCATTTGACCTTGTAAGCACTGCAAGGAGTAAATGTCCTTTTCAGAGCCAGATGTTTAAAGGTAAATAATTTGTCAATGCAGACTCACTGCAGCTATGCAAGTGCTTGTTCCCATGTCTGTAGTTCAGAGGAGCAAAAAAGAAATCAATCCTGTACCCCATTGAAACAAAATGGGTTTGATGGTGCACAACCTCTGTATTTCACTTTAGGAAAATAACTGTGCTATGTAACTGGGTATATTCCTTCAGGTTTTGCTGTGCGGATCCTGGGACTAGGAAGGGTTTCCCTCATGTACTAGTGTCTGCTTCTAATACTAAAGAAACATAGAGAGGCAAATGCACTCTAATAGATTTTAATTTTAACCCGTTGACCGTGGCGCACATTCTGCCACGGTGCGGGTGAAATAATGGGTAGGCGTGGCTCGGACGACCCCCGGCCGTCATCCGCACATGCCCACCGTGACGTGGGATGGCCGGAGGCCCGTCCGACACACACTAAAAGGGTTAATTAAATATAAAAAAAGAAAACTGCATTTTCTGAACATTGTGTGTGACTGATCTTAAAAATATATAAAACTATGATTGGGAAGTACTCTGGCGATAGCCAAATGAGACTATATTGTCAGAATGGAGGCACCACAAGAAACAATCTGTATTTAATTATTTTAAAATGGTTGTCCAGGGTTGTGGGGACTTGCTAACATGCAGGCAACACAAAAGATGATCGTCATTCTAAATGTCTGGCAGACAGCCAAGTGTTGATGTGACACATGTGCTGCCTGTGGCATCCTTGAGGTTTGGTGGCTGAATTGATAATTATGGCCCGTTTGTAGCACGGTCCTGAAGGTCTAGTTAGACAAATCAATCTTAATAGACTTGAAGACTGACTGCATAGACAAATACATCATCAGTCACTCTTCCCCAATAATTATTTTCATGCAAATGGGGGAGGGCAGATGCAAACTGACAATTTTTTATTTTTAAACATAGCACATCACAAGTAAATGTGGGCGGTAAACTTCGGTACGCTGGCGAAGTTCACCGAGCTTTTGTCACTCTGCTCTCTGGTTAGAGGACAGAGTTTGACAAAAAATGTTGCCTACACCACGTAGCACAGTTTAACGGCACCTGAGCCTGCTAAGAAGAGAACGTGGCCACACTGTATAGCACTGTGCATGCCAGAAGTGGAGATTTATTCACAAGAGCATGCCCAGACAGTGCAAAAGCAGTGTGGCTGGTGTCCTACTGCTGTGCATGCGCATTAGAGGCAAGACTAAGTGCCATGGGGGGGCTGAGCTGACATGGGCGTGAGCATCTTTAGTTAAGGAGGAGCTGGGAGGCTGAAGTGGGGGCTGCTTGTTCGGCTGCCATGGTGCAGATGACAGGCTCGGAGCCTGAGGTACAGAGCAATGGAGGATGCAGCCTGACACAGCTCTGCGCCACTGTGCAATATCACACGTGGTGCAGCGGCTCTCGACGCTGCTGCCTTTGCTGGTGCCACCATACTACTGGGAAAGAACTGCTGTCCTGACTTTCTTGGGTGGGCTAGCTCCTGTGAGGTTCGGGAGCTCACAGCATTTGAAGTGATTATGGCACTCTCTGTAGGGCTACAGACCTGCACAACAAACCATCAGTTTGCTAGGTCCGGGGGGCAACAAGCCCTCATGCTGCTCATCTCCTGACATTAAGAAGATACATTAATGCCCCTGATCTCTGCCACCGCCTCCTCTCCTTCACCCACTGCGCTTGCAACATGTTTTCTGCTGATATAGGGGTGAGAAATAAAATGGGATAAGACAATAGGGGCGCATTGTAGCCCCTCTTTCACACTGCTTATCCTGTTTACACATCCGCACTACACGTCTCCACGGGGCTTTGCGTGGTGTGTGGCAGTGGAGTAAACCAGAAGTGTGTGAAAGAGGGGGCACAGAGTGAAAGGAAAGAGGGCTCTCTGCTCCCGGGTTTACAGCCTTGTCTATCAGAGCCTCTGTTCCACTGCCCAGAGATGAGACAGTTTATGCATGGGCTCTCCACAAATATTTCTTAATAGAACATGCCACCCACTATGCTACCTCCCTCACAAGCGTTTGAGGGTAAATGTATCTGTCACACCTGCACCCAGGTGGATGTGTGTAGAGAAACAGGGGGAAACCGTGCATCTGTAGACACTCTTTTTAAAACTGTTTGACCGAAGGCTGACCGAAGTACTCTTCCAAGCAGGTGCGAAATGCTGTTGGCGTTTCTCAAAGCATCAGATAATTCTGTAAGGGGGATCTGACACTAGGCCAAGTGGTGCAGCCTTGCCAGGAACTGCTGTGACTCAGTGTTATGATGTACGCATCTATACAAGGTGATAAGATGACAAAACCAAAAGCTATTTTAAGATAAACCGTCAGTTTTGGCTAAAACACAAAAAAAGCCCATGACATATTTTATTCAATTTCCCTTAAAAGTATTCCTCGCTTGACCATGAGGATCACTGTCAGATAAACACTATTGGTGGGCGAGTGGAGCAACTCCTCTCATTCGTGGAACTATGCGGAATTCCACAGAGTTTTTATGCAACTCCGCGTAATTCCACGTAGTGCTACTCCCCGAGTTCCGCCCAACCTATACATGTTGTATCATTTAAGCATTTAAACTTTTAAATGAGAGAATAGGGCAAAATCACAAAACCTGACCTTCTATTTAAGGTAGATAGAATTCTGTTTTTTAACATTGGTTAACCGTTATGACAGCAAAAGATCAGCCTAATTTAGATGTAATATTGCAATAGCGTGCATGAGGCGTATGCAAACAGTGTATGTTTTTATTCAATTTCCGAAGCTCTTCAAAAGATGGTATTGCAAGCAGGAAGATGTTATTTATATTTATTTTTCCCTATTTATACATTATTTCCCTCCTCATCGCATTTAGGCTAAAATGGTTGTGACACCATCTGATATTCAGTCACTACTCCTAAGGTATTTGCACAATTCTGGCACACTTGGGGGCCGATTACGATCTTGTCCGGAAAGCATTCCTACTAAATCGGTCCCAGAATGCTTTCCGGAGGACCCGGATTGGGTGAGTCCGACCAAGTGATTTGGATGTATCCGGATGCTTCTGGATACCATTCGGTCAGACTCCCTTTGACTTCAATGGGAGTCGGTGTTCCGAATGAGAACACAGTGTAATAATGGTGACACGCTGGTAAGTTGTAATCCAAGTAGGTTTATTCACAGGTAGTATCATTAAGTCCTTATCAACAAGTAGATCATCGTTAACAGGTATAAAAGTCCTGTAGGGCAGCCTGTAAGCGGATGTCAACAGCCCCACCAGGAGCAGCCTGCTAGCTGCTCAGACCCTCTCACCAACTGCCACTCCTCATCCAGTCACCCAGGCATTCTACTGAAGGTCCACTCACCAAACATTCCATACCGAAGACACACACACAGGCTGAGCAGCTAGAGCAAAGAAACATAGGGAATAAAACATCATGTAAAAACACTACATATCTCTTCCCTTTTAAATAGAAGAAGGAACAAAAACAAAGCATAAACTAAAAGAATAAAAATACAGCAATAATAAATAGTCCACAACCCAAAGATGAAGGAAACAAAGCCGACATCATGAAGGAGGAAATGAATCATATACAACAGAGTCAAAGGCCCAGACCCAGGGATGACGGGAACACCGCACCATGAGAGGGAAAGGAACCAAAGACAAGAAGGAAAGGTGGATACTCAATACACAATACCCATCCACCTCCTCAAATACAGAAAATAAATATAGATCAAAATGTAATGTGGAATAAAGGGACAAAAAAATATCCTGCCCCCACCATTAACAAGGACAACCGTATGTGCTCTCGGTAAGGAGAATTAAGTCATGTGGACTAGTGGGACTAAAGTCAAAAAGTACTTTATTCGGCTAAAAAGGTATAACCATAAAAGCAACAGCAATCATATTTCATTTACATTTGCACAGTATTACATCAATGTAGGAGGATATTAAAAACAATACATAGTGTTTACACTATTACAGTTCATTCAAACGAAGCGACTTCCTAAATTTAAAAACCAATTTAAAATACTCAATTAATGAAGCCACAGTAAAAACATTGTCCATTTTTTGCAGTACTAAATATGCTAGGCGACATCTGTTCACATTCATTTCCTTTAAAATGGGGACAATCAGTTTTCTACGAGGCAGCGTATAGAATTTACAAAAAAATAGAACATGTATATTCGATTGCATAGATATTTCATCACAGGGACATAAAGGAAGTTCTTTGGACCATGAATTCATTACAGGGAAAGTAAATAATCTAAAAACAATGTTAGCTCTAAAACGTGTTAAAAGTAGTCTATCAAAATTACACATATATAAACTTAAGTATGGCTGTAATTTGTCACTTATTAAAATTAATTGATGAGAAGTGACAGTATTTTTATTCAATTCATCAAGCTGTCTTCTATTTCTGAGGAATTCCATACATAGTGTCTTCAGGTCTTTTCTAGAAATATTTGCCATGGAAGGCGGATCATTGTAATAGAGTGAACGGTCTATTTCATTCAGGAACGTTTTAATGTAATTTAGCCATTCAACAACTTTTGCTCTCCCCATTTTTAAGACATCCTGTATTATGGCTCGATTTAATACACATTCGTTCACTGTCCATACTCTGTGCCATAGTAAGATGGGTTGTACTCTAATTGTGTCCGTTATATAGGGAATCCCCCTAGTGGGACTAAAAACCCGATGTCCTTGCCCGACCATCTACAACGGACAATGTGAAAAAATATATGTGCTCTCCCTGTAAGAAAGTAAACAGAACAGAATGGCTGGATAGGGAAAGTTAGTATCGTGAGTATCAGTCACGCAGTCAATATGTACTACGTAGCCAAGGTCTTCTATACCAAAACGAATTTATTTAATTTTTTATCTGGTTTTTCAGATTTTTCAAAACGCATGGGCAAACCAAAGACTGTCACGACAGTGAATACATGAATACAGTATTTACATTTATACACACATACCAATGTACATTATTTACAAGGTGAAAGAAACACAATTGAATACAGACAGTTATAAATGACACACCAAAAAAGCAATAACGTTATTCAATATTCAAACATTAATTGCATTTATATACAGTGAGAAAATTCATACAAAAAGCAAGGGTACAACCAGTCCATGGGGATGTAAAACCAAGGGACAGGCGGGGACAGATGGAGTAGTACGCCTGCCTGCCTGACAACACTGTGGTTCAATATTTATATTGGGTTGCACCACTAGGGTCCCAGGTGGTATGTACTTTCTCTTCCTAGGTGCACCCTTTTGAATGACCACAGGGTGGGAATGTCGACGCGTTTCGAACCGGATTATTGACGGTTCTCTTCAGGACGGGGACTGGGAACAATGAGTCTGTAACAATATACAGAGTGGGTGTCAGGGTTAAATACCATAGTTGTGTGAATAAACCTTTAGCAATGACTCCACACCATGAGATAGACTTTTACCTGCACGTGGCAAAGAATGTGCCTTGGTGTCGGTAAATCGCCGGGAAAGGGGTTGATTCTGTGAAAACATACAAAATTGGAGCTTAGCACCCTAGTCCGTAGTGGAACTTTCGAGATCTATGCTGATACAAATCACCTAGTGCCATCAAGGATAAGAGCTCATACCTGTGGTTAGCCGGTTCGGGTTCTTTAAGGTTTGGTTGTCCGCCGCGCGGTACAAACACGTGAGTGGAACTGCTTACATATTGACTATGTTTCGTTGTGCAAGCTGAAAAGGACACACAGAAATCGGTGCGCGAGATTAGACTACTACTTCAGTGTGACACAAAATATGTGAGTTACGGAGCCGAGTAACAATTCCTACCTGAGTAGGTAGCTTGTGAAACGTGTAGCGTCTGATGTCAAAAATCACTTCAGGGCTGGTATATAAATGAGCCGGGACCTGCGTTACAAAAAAGCAAAGGTAATTAAACCAAGCTTTCCCGTGGGGCGGGTGGTCATAGCGATGTGGCGCTTAGCGCGTTTTGCAGGGAACCTGCAGTACACTTACTTTATCAGGAGGATTCGATCACTCTGAGTGTCTCGGACTGGAACACGCACAGTCTGTCAGTGTGTCTCAGCGTTACCTTGATTATTTGAAAACTCCCGGGCCGGTTGGCTTGTGGGGGTGGCTAGGGGGCGGAGTGAGTGAAGGATCATGGTCCGTGTAGTTCGGGCCATTTTTAATAAATATTGACAGGCTTTTGTTGGACACTATATCCACAAGACATCGTGAATTCAGTGTGTGATCGTACCGGGGCATGGGTCTTTGCAATCAGATTTGCAACGTGTTGGGCACTATAACAACCAGACATAGTGAGTTAGGAATACTCAGAACCTGCCAAATGGTGGACAGGGTGCCAAGGCAGTGCAACAGCAATCATAAAGGTACAACAAGTGCAGACTATTATGTAGAAAATAAACAACCGAGTTAAAAACAGCAGCACAACCAAGCTCAGCCGAAAAATTACAAAGTGGATCACAGACTGGAAATTTCAGACATTTCGTTCAGGCCAGTGTTGGACGTGTCAAACTTCAGAATGAGGTACGCTTCTTTCTGAGACAAGCGCAGATCAGGGTCTCCACTGCCCCCCCTGATAACTGCCAGGACTGTCCATCTGATATCTTGACTGGAATGATTTTTTTGCAAAAAGTGTGAAACAAGTGGAGCTGTCAGGATTTTATTGTTGATTCTTGAGCGGTGCTGGATGATGCGCTGGCGAACCTCCTGAGTGGTTTTGCCGATGTACAGCATATTGCATGGGCATTGGATGGCATACACAGCGTACTTGGTTTTACAGTTCGTGTGTTCCTTGTGGCGCCAGAACTTCTTCCCATCTGTGAATAGTGACCCTTCCATGGTGAGTTCGCAGACGGAACAGGTCCCACACTTGCGATGCCCCGTGACTGGATTTGCTCCAAAGATGGTATTCTGGTGATCCCTTTTAGGTTGCGGTCTAGTCGATGTTATCATTTGCCCAATGCTCCTGTTCTTTTTCAGAGCAAAAAGGGGGGCGCCTATGTCCGGGAGGATTTCCTTGACCAGGTGCCAACTGCGTCTGATGATTTTTTGCAGCTGGTTGGTGTGGGGGCCGAAAGTGGAAACGCATACCATCCGGTCCGTCGCGGGTTTGGATCTTTTCTCAAGGAGGTGTTCCCTGGGTGTCCATCTCGCTCTCTTCATAGAGTGTTTCAGGAGCTTCTGGGGATAGCCACGTTCCTGTAACTTAGAGGTCAGGGCTTGTCCATGTAGTTCGAATTGCTCAATGGTAGTACAGTTACGTCGCACGCGGAGATATTGGCCATAAGGGAGATTATCCCTTAGGCTGCGCGGGTGGTAACTCTTGTAATGAAGAGCATTGTTCTTATCCGTCTTCTTCTGGTACAAAGAGCATGACAATGCATTTTCTTTCACTGAGACTTCAACATCCAGAAACGGGAGGGTTTTTTCATGATAGCTCAGGCTGAATTTAATATCCGGGCTCCTGTTGTTCAGCCACACATGAAATTCTTCCAATTGTATAGATGTGCCATTCCACACGCACCAAACATCATCTATAAATCGGAGCCATTGTCCGATGGAATCTCTGTAGGGGTTGTTATTCAGGACGAATTTTTCTTCAAACTGGCCCATAAACAGGATGGCCATTTCGGGAGCGAAAGGACAGCCCATCGCCGAGCCTTTAATTTGTAAGAACATTTCGTCCTCAAAGGTGAAAAAGTTTTTCTTGAGGGCCACCGTAGCCAGAGAGATTATTAGTTCTGTAGGCACCCTGTGTGGGCGCGGTCGACCCTCCAGATAGAGTTCCATGACATCCAAACCATCTTGTTGAGGTATTTGGGTGTATAGCGAAGACACATCCATGGTAGCTAATAACTGACAAGAAGGATCAAATGGTACGCCTTCGACCTTGTTGATAAAGTCCATTGTGTCCCTCAGGTAGGATGGCACTTGTACAACCAGCGGTTTCAAGAATACATCCACGAATTTGGAAATGGGCTCGAGGACAGAGTCGCACCCAGAAACTATTGGGCGCCCCGGTGGTACTTTGGGGTCTTTATGCACCTTGGGAAGGAAGTACAGATGTGGAGTCCGTGGGTGTTGTTTGATCAGGTATTGTGATTCCTTTGGTCCCAGAATTCCTGCGTCCCTGGCTGCATTTACGAGTCCTCTTATTTGGTCCTGAATTTGGGCAGTTGGGTCATGACTGATCTTACGGTACCACTCCTGATTATATACATGATTGCGTCCCTCTGTCCGGTATAGTTCCACTTTCGGCCCCGACACCAACCAGCTGCAAAAAATCATCAGACGCAGTTGGCACCTGGTCAAGGAAATCCTCCCGGACATAGGCGCCCCCCTTTTTGCCGCTGGTTGTACAAGTGCCATCCTACCTGAGGGACACAATGGACTTTATCAACAAGGTCGAAGGCGTACCATTTGATCCTTCTTGTCAGTTATTAGCTACCATGGATGTGTCTTCGCTATACACCCAAATACCTCAACAAGATGGTTTGGATGTCATGGAACTCTATCTGGAGGGTCGACCGCGCCCACACAGGGTGCCTACAGAACTAATAATCTCTCTGGCTACGGTGGCCCTCAAGAAAAACTTTTTCACCTTTGAGGACGAAATGTTCTTACAAATTAAAGGCTCGGCGATGGGCTGTCCTTTCGCTCCCGAAATGGCCATCCTGTTTATGGGCCAGTTTGAAGAAAAATTCGTCCTGAATAACAATCCCTACAGAGATTCCATCGGACAATGGCTCCGATTTATAGATGATGTTTGGTGCGTGTGGAATGGCACATCTATACAATTGGAAGAATGTCATGTGTGGCTGAACAACAGGAGCCCGGATATTAAATTCAGCCTGAGCTATCATGAAAAAACCCTCCCGTTTCTGGATGTTGAAGTCTCAGTGAAAGAAAATGCATTGTCATGCTCTTTGTACCAGAAGAAGACGGATAAGAACAATGCTCTTCATTACAAGAGCTACCACCCGCGCAGCCTAAGGGATAATCTCCCTTATGGCCAATATCTCCGCGTGCGACGTAACTGTACTACCATTGAGCAATTCGAACTACATGGACAAGCCCTGACCTCTAAGTTACAGGAACGTCGCTATCCCCAGAAGCTCCTGAAACACTCTATGAAGAGAGCGAGATGGACACCCAGGGAACACCTCCTTGAGAAAAGATCCAAACCCGCGACGGACCGGATGGTATGCGTTTCCACTTTCGGCCCCCACACCAACCAGCTGCAAAAAATCATCAGACGCAGTTGGCACCTGGTCAAGGAAATCCTCCCGGACATAGGCACCCCCCTTTTTGCTCTGAAAAAGAACAGGAGCATTGGGCAAATGATAACATCGACTAGACCGCAACCTAAAAGGGATCACCAGAATACCATCTTTGGAGCAAATCCAGTCACGGGGCATCGCAAGTGTGGGACCTGTTCCGTCTGCGAACTCACCATGGAAGGGTCACTATTCACAGATGGGAAGAAGTTCTGGCGCCACAAGGAACACACGAACTGTAAAACCAAGTACGCTGTGTATGCCATCCAATGCCCATGCAATATGCTGTACATCGGCAAAACCACTCAGGAGGTTCGCCAGCGCATCATCCAGCACCGCTCAAGAATCAACAATAAAATCCTGACAGCTCCACTTGTTTCACACTTTTTGCAAAAAAATCATTCCAGTCAAGATATCAGATGGACAGTCCTGGCAGTTATCAGGGGGGGCAGTGGAGACCCTGATCTGCGCTTGTCTCAGAAAGAAGCGTACCTCATTCTGAAGTTTGACACGTCCAACACTGGCCTGAACGAAATGTCTGAAATTTCCAGTCTGTGATCCACTTTGTAATTTTTCGGCTGAGCTTGGTTGTGCTGCTGTTTTTAACTCGGTTGTTTATTTTCTACATAATAGTCTGCACTTGTTGTACCTTTATGATTGCTGTTGCACTGCCTTGGCACCCTGTCCACCATTTGGCAGGTTCTGAGTATTCCTAACTCACTATGTCTGGTTGTTATAGTGCCCAACACGTTGCAAATCTGATTGCAAAGACCCATGCCCCGGTACGATCACACACTGAATTCACGATGTCTTGTGGATATAGTGTCCAACAAAAGCCTGTCAATATTTATTAAAAATGGCCCGAACTACACGGACCATGATCCTTCACTCACTCCGCCCCCTAGCCACCCCCACAAGCCAACCGGCCCGGGAGTTTTCAAATAATCAAGGTAACGCTGAGACACACTGACAGACTGTGCATGTTCCAGTCCGAGACACTCCGAGTGATCGAATCCTTTTGATAAAGTAAGTGTACTGCAGGTTCCCTGCAAAACGCGCTAAGCGCCACATCGCTATGACCACCCGCCCCACGGGAAAGCTTGGTTTAATTACCTTTGCTTTTTTGTAACGCAGGTCCCGGCTCATTTATATACCAGCCCTGAAGTGATTTTTGACATCAGACGCTACACGTTTCACAAGCTACCTACTCAGGTAGGAATTGTTACTCGGCTCCGTAACTCACATATTTTGTGTCACACTGAAGTAGTAGTCTAATCTCGTGCACCGATTTCTGTGTGTCCTTTTCAGCTTGCACAACGAAACATAGTCAATATGTAAGCAGTTCCACTCACGTGTTTGTACCGCGCGGCCGACAACCAAACCTTAAAGAACCCGAACCGGCTAACCACAGGTATGAGCTCTTATCCTTGATGGCACTAGGTGATTTGTATCAGCATAGATCTCGAAAGTTCCACTACGGACTAGGGTGCTAAGCTCCAATTTTGTATGTTTTCACAGAATCAACCCCTTTCCCGGCGATTTACCGACACCAAGGCACATTCTTTGCCACGTGCAGGTAAAAGTCTATCTCATGGTGTGGAGTCATTGCTAAAGGTTTATTCACACAACTATGGTATTTAACCCTGACACCCACTCTGTATATTGTTACAGACTCATTGTTCCCAGTCCCCGTCCTGAAGAGAACCGTCAATAATCCGGTTCGAAACGCGTCGACATTCCCACCCTGTGGTCATTCAAAAGGGTGCACCTAGGAAGAGAAAGTACATACCACCTGGGACCCTAGTGGTGCAACCCAATATAAATATTGAACCACAGTGTTGTCAGGCAGGCAGGCGTACTACTCCATCTGTCCCCGCCTGTCCCTTGGTTTCACATCCCCATGGACTGGTTGTACCCTTGTTTTTTGTATGAATTTTCTCACTGTATATAAATGCAATTAATGTTTGAATATTGAATAACGTTATTGCTTTTTTGGTGTGTCATTTATAACTGTCTGTATTCAATTGTGTTTCTTTCACCTTGTAAATAATGTACATTGGTATGTGTGTATAAATGTAAATACTGTATTCATGTATTCACTGTCGTGACAGTCTTTGGTTTGCCCATGCGTTTTGAAAAATCTGAAAAACCAGATAAAAAATTAAATAAATTCGTTTTGGTATAGAAGACCTTGGCTACGTAGTACATATTGACTGCGTGACTGATACTCACGATACTAACTTTCCCTATCCAGCCATTCTGTTCTGTTTACTTTGTTGTTGAGATCCGGGCTGGGTAGACGTAGGATCTAAAACCTTTTTTGTTCTACTCCCTGTAAGAAGGCATACAAGGTCTAAACCTTCCACAAACAAAACGTGTGAGAAAAGTAATATTACGCACACAGGGAAACCAACGTTCCGCACAAGGTGTCTTATTCACAGAGGAAACCCACCCCTGCAAAAACCAAATAACGTGTGGCACAATGTGTCTTACGCTCACAGGGAAAGTGACTCCTTGCAACAAAACAAAAAGGGAACAAAATCCTAAGAACCCACCCTCATGTAAGGGTAAATGGCTCTCAGGGAGGAAAATGGGACTATGACCCATGACCTAATGTACCAACCCTGCGTAAGGATTAAACGTAATGTTCAAATTGAAAAACCCAAAAACATACCCCTTGTAAAGGTAACCAAAACTGAACTTGTATAAATGGATAGAGAATATATTAACTTACTCCTGTGTAGGGATTGGAGAAGGGACTGTGACCCCATGTCAACCCTCATGTGAAGTAAAATGTGAACACACAAACCACAAAAAGTGTGGTTATGCAACCAATACACATGCATGTAAAATTACACCAGAGAAAAAAACTGTAAACAATGCAAAGATGTTACACATAGTAACGATCATACAGCTAAAACACTGTTTTGCTTTACAATTATCTGGCACTCTCCATATTGATAATGCATGTAACTTGAAAATACAGAATGACGAAATACAGTGGATGTAAGCTGATGTCAACAGCCCCACCAGGAGCAGCCTGCTAGCTGCTTAGCCCTTCTCACCAACTGTCACTCCTCATCAACTGTCACTCCTCATCCAGTCACCCAGGCATTCTACTGAAGATCCACTCATCAAACATTCCATACAGAAGACACACACACATAGGCTGAGCAGCTAGAGCAGAGAAACATATGGAATAAAACATCATGTAATAACACTTCACATAGGCTCCCATTGAAGAAAGGAGTGGCTGGGGAAAACATTGCACGCTGTGGCAGACATCCCATGGTGCCTGCCACACTTTGCATGGGTGGGGTGGGGAAACCCTTGGATACCCCCACATACCTGATTCAAAGGACCCTGAGTGAAGAGGGGCCTGCTACGGGCCCCCAAAGACAGATTCTGCCAGTCCATTAGTTCCAGAGAAGCTGAATCAAAATGGCTGTCTGAATCGGTCATCATAATCGCTCACTCGGAAACCAAGTCCATAGAGGTGTACTATTCGGCACTGAAAGACGCGCACTTTCCAAATGCCTATCCAAATCGATTTATACAGCCTGATCGGTTTACAGGCATGATAATTGGTCATTGATAACTGTGTACGATTCCGTCAGAAATAAGGGTTCCGAACCAGATTCGACAAACCCGAATCCGATTCGGAACCCTCTTGAATGGGATCATAATCAACCGCTTAATTGAAAGTAGATTATACATCAGTATATAATTTAAAACCAACATATGAAGAAAAATATAATTACATTTGGCAGCTCGATTTTGTTATGTTTTTCCTCTCTCTCCATTAAAAATTTAAACATTAAGACACAGAATATGTGTCAACATTCGCTCCCTGCGCTCTCATGCCCTCCACCTGTGGCTGGCTGCTGATAGCCTGCTCACACCTGATGCATATGATTACTGTGAGGTCTTTTAAGCCCCAGCTCCCTTCAGTCCAGCATTGGACTTTGAAGCTGTGTTCTGGTGAGACCGATCCTTGATTCGTAAGATATAGTTAATCCTTGTGCCTTGATTCCTGAGCCATAGCTATTCCTTGTGCCCGAATTAGCACTGTCTGAAGTGCTACCTTGTTTCCTGAGTTCATGAGCTATAGTTATTCATTGTTCTAAGTTTAAGCTATTTCTTGTTCCTGATTTGCACTGCTTACAGTGCTCTCTTGACTCCTTGTTTCCTGAACTGTAGCTATTTCCTGTTTCCTTGAATTAGGAAAGACATCCATGAAAACACTGGGGGCCCTAAAACTTGTAATATGCATGGCAGTGCCACAACGGTATCACCTGCATCTTACAATGGCTCTGACTGCCACTGCCAGGGAGTGGCAGTTCCCTGGTGGAGCCAGAAATCCAATTAGGTTCCTATGGCCCAACTCATAATAGGGTGGTCAGACCACCGGTGCAATGGTGGCTGGACCACCACCACCACACTGCCACATGTCTGGCGGTCCTAGGGCAGCTAGACTCATAATTAGGCCCTCAGTCATGTTACAAAAGGCAGATAATCTGGGCTCAAAGAAGACTCTTGTGAGCCAAAAAGCTCTCCATTCCTTTCCTCCGGGTGTCACACTGAAAGTTAAATGTCTTTCCTTGCTGCAGATATTCCTGGCAGAAATTGGCACTGTCTTGTAATCAAAATGTTAATATGAGTTTAACGAGATCTAAAATACAAAATGCAGTTCATAAAACTACAGGTGGAAACCTCCACCTCTGCTGTCTTTGGCAGTGATCTCTACACACCAGGTATATGTTTTAGTAGTAAATGCGGGAGGAACCATGCAGAATGTTAGGAATATGGAGAATAATTATGCATAATGGGTGAGGCTCTGGGAACTTTAAGGAGGAGCTTTGGGGGGACATGCTAATAAAAAACACACTTCCACAAAAGAGTAAGACCATTGAAATTCACAGAATACACTTCTAACTACTACAGCCATAGTGGTGTCAAAACAGGATTACATTTACTTCAGCCATGCCTTGGAGTAAGCCCAGCACCACACATTGCCAACTACTGGTACTGCAAAAAAGAATTCAGGTAATCAAACTAACACTGATATGAATTACATATAAAAATGCATACTATATATGTTGTGTGTATACGCATATTTATAATACATTTCTATATATATGTCCAACAATCTTCGCTCCTCCACACGGCTACCGAATTCATGGCACCATAAAGAGTGGGTAATTTTTTTAAGTGTTTAGTTAGCACACCATAGTACAAATCAAAAAGTAATGGATGGTCTACGCGTTTCTGCTCCCAGCCTTCTACTGGACCATAGAGTCCCTTCGTCTAGAGTGTCATTTAAAGTGCTCAAGTGCTTACTCCCTCGTTACTTTCTACTACTATTCAGTTACTAGACTGCTAGTCCTCATATACAAACAGTGGCAAATGTAGTGGCCCATTTTAACACATTACTTGTAAACTACATGCAGTTAATTATGTATGACAGAAAGTGCAGGTGCGTGCATTTCTTATTTTTGACAGGGAGGTAATTCCTGGTTAATACAATAAGACAATATTATAGGAGTCTTTTTTATAAATAAGAAAATTACCTCAATCAGAGTAATTTATCATCCTGTTAAAGAATAACGTGATTTATATATACATATATCAATTCATGTAGGAGTTTCTGTATCATAAAAGGACCTGTGAATTTATACATTGTGGGTAAAAAAACATTCTATTGCAAGTAAAGTACATTTAAGTTCAAACCCAATTTGTATAGACATCTGTCAATTCATGAGAACATTTTCCATATCGATTAAGTGAAATTTGTATTTATACATTTGGTATAAGTGATGGAATTCTTGTTTATCTATATATAAAAGGATAAGAGGGTGCCTCAATCTAAGTGAGTTCACATTAATTTAAGAGACTTTTGAATTTATGGACCTGTATCGGTTCATTGAAGAGTTTCTGTCTCATAAAGTGCCCTGTGCATCCACATACTATAGGTTAAGATGGTAATAGCATTCCCTTTTCGTTTCAATTAAAAGTAAAGTGCAAGTTCAATAAAGCCTAAATCATATATATATATATGTATCTGTCAGTTTATAAGAGAATTTCCATATCATAAAGTGACATGTGCATTTATGTATTATGGGTTAAAGTGAGAAGAAAAACATTCTCTTGTTGCCTCAGTTACAAGTAAGGTCCAGGTTGAGAAAAACCTAAATTATATATTTACATTTGTCAGTTCACGAGTTGTTTTCCATATCATAGAGTGTTCTGTGCATTGGTACATTTGATTTAGATGAGGGTGAACAGATGTTCTCCTTTTGTAGTTTAATTAACCGTAGAGTACATATCCATCAATTCCTATACCATACCATGATTATAATATCTACAAATTCTTTTTTTTTAAAGACTCTATGTTTGTCAAGTTTGATCAGGACTTTCCCAACCTATTGTATTGTAAAATAATTCCTTATCTAGTTATAGTGTTTTTTAATCTCAGTCATGTTCATAAAAGAAGGGGGGAGAAGCATCATAACTCTATCTTTTGAGTTCCTTTGTGTTTGTTGTGAAGCTGAGAGTATCTCTAAGGTGTAAAAGGAGTGTGAATTGCCATTCCAATGTTCTTGTTCATAGATTGACTATCAATCTCTATAGGTGTATGTGCAAGTCTGCATCCAAGTTCTGTCCATATGGATTGTCAGTACCAATGGCTAACATGAGTCAGAATTCCATTTGTCTTAGGTTCAAGGTTCTGTCACCTCCTTGTTCTTCTTCCTTCAAAATATTTATGCCAAAAATATTTTAGTTTTTGGCTGTCACTTGAGTGGAAGTCAGAAAAATGTCTAGCCATGGGATAGGTGAAGTCTTTATTCTTGACGGCCCGCAAATGTTGGAGAATTCTTAATTTCAATTTGTTAATTGTGCTTCCCACGTATTGCTTCTTGCAGGGACATTCTAATATATACACCACATAATTTAATTCAAATGTGATATGATCTTGAACAGGCTCAATTTTCCCATTTTGACGTTTGTATGTTGTTGAATTTTGACCATGTTTGCAGGCTCTGCATTTTCAGCATTTCCATAAACCGAGGAGTGTTTAACGAGCAAGATGTACTTTGTTTTGATTGTTAAAATCTATAATTCACCATATTGTCTCATCTTCTTCATTGTTTCCCTCTGGGCCTTCTCAACATGGTGTTAAGAGATCTTTTCTCATTTTTAGTCTTACTTTGATTTTCGAAGTCTCAATGACTTTTGTTGGATAACCTCTTTCAAGGAAGCGGTTGCTCATTTCATCCAACTGGAATTCCATGTCAGAAGCTTCTGAGCAGTTTATGTTTGCTCTGAGCATCTCTGCGTATGGTATGCTCCATTTCAAGTTCCTTGGATGCCCGCTATTTGTGTGGAGGTCTCTACTGCACAAGGTGGGCTTTCTGTGCATGTTGGTGCAGAGCTTGTGATTTTTAATGAAGACTTCCACATCCAAGAAAATGACATTCGATTCACTGATTGTGGATGTAAATGATAAGTTGTATTTGTTGTTGTTCAATGATTTCATAAGGTTTTCAAGATCTGTACGATTTCCTTCCCATATTACAAAGAGGTCGTCAATAAATCTTGTCCAGATTTTGATATTTGAATTATCTTGAGTCCTCAGAAAGTCAGCTTCCCATACTGCCATAACCATTAAGTTTGCAGAAGAGGGCGCAAAAGATGTCCCCATTGCGGTCCCCTATCTTTGTCGTAAGAGGTCTTCCTTGAAGAGAAATATATTGTGATTTAGACAATACATTAGCATCTCCAACAACATCTCCGAGTGTTCCATATAGCTTGTTTGTAGGAAGTGTTTAACAGCCGATAATCCATCCGTATGGAGAATTGAGGTGAATAGAGATGTTACATCTATTGTTGCCATGATGAAACCTTCTTTCCATGAGATTTTCTGGATTTTGTTGAGGAAGTCCATTGTATCTCTCAGATAAGATGGTAAAGATGTAACATAATTCATTAAGAACATATCAACGAAACAAGATGTTTTTTCAAGAAGAGAGCCGATGGAACTTACTATTGGTCTTCCCAGTGGGTTGGTAATTGATTTATGCACTTTCGGTCGAAAGTATGTCGTTGCAACGATAGAGTGGTCAACCTTTAGGTACATGTACTCTTCAAAGTCAATTAGATCACGATCTCTCCATCTCTTTAACATGGGATGATATTCTCGAGTCAAGGCCTCCACTGTATTATCTTTTAGTCTTTCATAGTGATCTTCATTCCTCAGTTGTCTATAGGCTGCATCTCTATAGTGGTTAAGACTTTGAATAACAATATTTCCGGGTTTGTCTGAGGCCTGATGATATTCTGAGTATCATCTCTTAATTATTTTAGTCTCTGTATTCTCCCAGTGTAAGATTCAATTTGTTTGTTTTTCTTATTTTTCTTAGTTTGGGAGTTTTTCAGTATTGCTCGATTGATGTCCTCTACCATGATTTGATAGAATAAATCTATTTTATTGCCCGGTGGGAGTTGTGGGCAAAAGGTTGATTGTGCTCTCAGCCCACTGTCCCCTTCTCTCCATGTGTAGATGCCCATATTTGGCAGAATTGTTTATCTGATTCCAGGAAAAGTTCCAATTTTGCAGACCTGGGTTCTTGATCTTCCCCTATGCTGGAATGCTGGGTCTGTGCTGGACTGCCTGTGCCTCTTTTGGGGGCAAGAGATCCTGCTGGGGACTTGTAATCCTCGCCTCCCTCACCGCAGTGCGCCTTCACACTCGGGTGGGACTCCAAGTCACAGATTGCAACGCAGGCTCAACTTCCCCCACACCGGAGTGGGAGGGACTGACTCAGCGCTCAAAAGTGCCACTATACACCTGCGCCGTGGAACGCATATGGGCAAAGCCTGGACCAAGGGAGGCCCGTCCTTGCCCGTCATCACCTAGAAGTGGCTGTGCTGGGCCACCCCTGCTGCAAATGGACTCGGACTGTGGCCCCAAAGGTCCTGTTTGAGACTTTATTTCCCGGCCATTACAAGTGTGACATAAAGGCAGTATTTATACCTGTAACTTTAGAAGCATGGTTCAATTGATGTATTGCTTGTCCTCAATGGTCTCTATCATGGGGAAAAGAAAAGTGACTGAGGCTGGAGTGGGCGGTGCCACTAAGAAGAGACTTAAAAACGCTCCCTGCCTTTTGTACCGGATCCTGGGGAGGGGGCTTGTGGAGAGAGAGTGCTTAGTCGCATTGAGACTTTAGTTACTGATTGTGAGTTGCTCACTCCATCTGTCTCACCTTCTTTAGATACCTGCACCACTGATAACACTTCTAAGCCCTTAACCCCACCTAAGGTGACTGGTTCTAGCAGCACTGGATATTGGAATATCCCCACCTTATTCAAGAAGGCAGCTAACAATAAACTGCTGCGTACTACGTTAAATAAATTACCCCCAGAAATACCAACTAATCGTAATATTTTGGGTCCCCTGAGTGAGCCAAGCGAGGAGTGATCTCCCGAGGCTGTTATACCATCTGATCTTTCCCTGAGTAATCAATATGCCCCTCTTATGAACATCCATCCCTTAAACAACACACGCAATAATGAGCTTTGAGAACAGCTAAGCATATCTGACCCAGGTCCAAATGTGCTTTCCTCACAAGCCTCAAAAGACAGTGACAAAGATCTTACACCATCTCTTTCTGACCTCCAAAGGGAAATTGTAGCCCTAAAAAGCTCAATAACGACCCTGACAACCCTAGTATTCAAAATCCATCTTAAGCTAGATATATACTCCAGACCCCTGCCCCCTCACTCACGCCTCTCTGTGATCCTACTCTCTTTAACTGTGTCAAAGCGATGATGGGGTCTGCAGTACCCATTACCAAATACTCCCGTACTAATAACCCGTTTAAAAATAGAGCTTTTCAGTTCAGCCGATGTGATTGTACAGTCAGGGCCCCAGACAACTCATTGGCCACCAATTGTAGGTCCCGGGGTGATTTGGGCAGGAATACCAGGTGTGCTTCCTGGGTTCCAGATGGGCAGGGTCTGCTGAGTATGCAAGCGCAGAAGGGAGTGAGTAGAAGTTGTAGTAAGGGCATTCCCTTGTTCTCTACTCCCCAACAAACTCGTCCATTGCCAACCACCCCACGTCTAACCCCATCTATTTGACTCTTGTACCCAAGGTGGCTAGCACCAGTTTAAGACACGAAATTTGAGATACTCTCAGCAACAAAGCCATCCAATGGCTAAAGCACACTAGAGACCGCAGATCTGTAATAAAGAGAGGATATTGTCCAGGCCAAAAGATGTGTCCTTGATCACAGCCTTACAGACGCTTTGGAGCTCATTTTGGTCAGTGATCACTTGTCAAATAATTTAGTGGCATTGGAAGCCAGAGCCTACTATCCCCTTTCCACTAATATCCGAATTAGGGTCAATATTCCATCATTACCCAATCGTGTCACAACTGCCCCTATGCCCCGTGGGTCTTCACCTCTCTCTTTTCTATCACAGTACGATTGACTCACCTTTCCATCACCAAATAGGGATCTTCCATATATCCCTAGCACAGGCTTGGAGTACACCTTCCCTCTAGTATACAACAATGCAGAGACCCCTTCCCAAGAGTTTGAGAACTCGTCCTCAAATTCACTTCAAATATAGACACTGCCCCCTAACCCGGGCCAAGCAAACATGGTCAAGCAAGCGGGGTAGTTGGATTTAATTCTGTAACACTTGAACCCCGGGGGCGCGTTTGCAGAGTGGTGAAGGTAGGGGGTAGGGCTTGAGGTGACGGATTGCACCACTCTGCAAACGTGCCCCCTGGCGCGTTTGCAGAGGGGGAACTAATTCCCCTTGAATACTGGGGGTCCCTGGGAGCCAACTAGCCCACCAGGAACCTCCAGTATGTGCCAGGGGTCTGAGTTGTAGAGACGTGTAAAGAGGCCACGCCCCTCTTTACACCACTCTGCCAGGCAGCCCCCTGGCGCATACTGGAGGTTCCTGGTGGGCTAGTTGGCCCCCAGGGACCCCCAGTATTCAAGGGGAATTACTTCCCCCGCTGCAAATGCGCCAGGGGGAAGTAATTAAGAGGGGGAGGGGCAGAAAAGCAAAAGAGCACAATAGTGAAGAAGAGTAAACCAACACTGGCCAACAGGGCCATATTATTCAGTTCCCTCTGCAGGGCATCCTACACCAAACGGTTTGGATGGACCCAGAGATGTCAATCCCTCAGGAACAGGTGGGGGTAGGTCTGCAGCCTCTCTCAGGTTCGTCCAGCAGGGAAGCCTCAGTGTCCCCTCCCCTATAGACGAGGAACTGGGGTATTGATCAAGGTGATGCAGCAACCAGCAAACCTAGTGGGACGAGTGTATGTCAACAAGAGCATGTTTCATAAGTCAATGTGGGTGTACGCATAGTCTGTCATGGAGTTGATGGGCGCAAGGTTGATTCCCCCTTATCCCCCTCAAGGGATCGTATATGCGCAATTATGTCCTGTTTGGCCTGCAAGGCTGATTGCTCATCCATGGGCGACGATGGTGAACAGTAGACCAGGATGGATTGGCAGGAACCCGCTCCAGACGCTGGGGACGAGTGGGACTGGCCGGCGGTGGTGACGGAAGCTGAAGCAACTGTGCTGCCTCCATGTATGACTGTACCACTCTGCGCTTGGATTCCCATTGGAAGATGAGGGCAAATGGGTGCCCCCACTAATACGAAATGTCTGTAATCCGTAGCTTCTCGGTTACAGGCTTAAAAGCATGGCGTCGTCACAGGGTGTTAGGTGCTAAGTCTTGGAAGATCTGGATCTTGTGCCCATCGTAGCTGAGATCTGGTTTGGCACGGCCCGCCCTGAGGATAGCCTCTTTCTCTGAAAAAAAATGGACCCTGGTTAAAATATCCAGGAGGATAGCTGGCCTCCCTACGGGACCGGACACCCGATGGGCCCGGTCCAAAGCTTGCGGGGAAGCGCCATCATCTCCCCAGACCTCGTGGAGGAGTTGCGCCACATAGGTCATGATGTCTTTCCCCTCCGCACCAAGAGGAACCCCCCGGATGCAGAGGTTGTTCCGGTGGCCCCGATTCTCCAAATCCTCCTGCTTCACTTGTAGCTCCATTGTTGCTCCTCTAGTGCAGCCAAGCATTGCCATAGTTGTTCCTGGTCCTCCGTGCGGGCATGAACTGTCTTTTCCAACCCGTCTACTCATTCTCCCAGTTCTGCAACTTCTTTTCTAAGTTCTCGTACGCACGAGTGGACCTCCGTGCGCAGGGAGACAATTTCCGTCTTGAGCTCGGACATTAAGGAGGCCATAAATGCTTGGGTTATTAACGTCTAGTCCCCAGTGGCCTGCGGTGCCACCGCAGTGGGAACAGACTGTCCCACTTTGCCCCACCTTGCCGTCACTGGGTTGTCTCTGGGGGTCGCCACCGGAACTTCCTTGCCCCCTCTGGAGCGCCTCATCGCCAGACATTAAGCGCCCAGTAGGTAACCGGGTAGTGTAGTCCGTGTGAGGCTGCTGTGGCGTACACTGAGAAGTCCACCTCCCAAACAGAGTCGCAATCTTCCCTACATCACAATGCCCAAAACTGCCACCGGGGGTTTCAATGCGCAGGACTCTCAACACTGTCTCTAGTCCACCAAGACGTGAGTCATATCTTGCATAGGTCCGCTGCCTCTCCGCCCTCTCTACTACAGTAGCTGCAGGCAGATCACTCCAGGCGCTAAAGAGGCCGCCGAACCGGGCCTGGAAGTTCAAGCATCCTCTTCTAGGGTCCCTGCTATTCCAGGAGAGTCCACATAGACTGCGCACCCTTCCTACTGCAGACAGACTTTAAGCCCTTTGGTGCCAGCCACACACTCTGACCAGCTGGGAGGTATTTATTGCCCCTTTCGGTGCCCAGCGCACTGCCTCTGGTACCGTTCAGTTCATGTGCATGATGGAGGCGGCACCGTCGTCATGCAGGAGGTCAGCACCCCCACCCCTGCCGTGGACCTCCTTGCGCAACTCCTGACCGCCGGCGCGTTGTCTCCTTGTACCGTGTCTCTTGCGCTCCACCAGCCAGCCCAGGGAAGATCACAGGCTTTCCGGGTTCAAGGATGGGTGACCCGGTGCTTCTAGGTCTCCCCCTGTGCCCTTATAGCCAGCGCTCTGTGGGTCTCGGGCCTCTTGATAGATGGGGTGCGCTGCCCCGCGCCTCAAGGCCGCCCCGCTCAGAGGTCACAAAATGTTGGGATGTCCACTCTGAGCCAGGTATCCCCCCTTTGTCACCTGACTACCAGTATGCAGCTACCTTCCGCTGTGCCCCTCTGCACCCCTCCAGCCAGCGTCACGTGGAGTACAAGCTTCACGGGCGCAGCAGCGTGCAGCCTAGTGTCCCAAGGGCGCCTGGTGAAGGAGACACAAAATGGCAGGATGTCTATGTCGAGCCATGTCTCTCGCCTGTAGCTCCCAGCTTCAGATGTGTCATACCTGCTTTGATCTCTGGTAACCCTGAGAGTCAGTGCCAGCACTCAGCCCCGCCAGGATCTGCACCGCCGAGATCCTCCAGGCATGCTCAGATGTCTCCCGCCTCTGCCAACCCCAATGCGGGCTCCGCCGACGCAACCTTCAAAATGTTGCCGGCCTGTCCGCTTCAGCCGCCACCAGTCCCTCAGGGGCAGTAGCGTCACTAGGCTCTCTGCCACCGCTCTATTCAGTCCCTGACTCGCAGGGACCCTGATAAAGCACCAGGTCACAGGGAGGGCTCCGCCAGAAACATCACAAGATGGAGGTCAGCTCCGCCAGGCCGCCGATTCCCCGTCGTCTTCCTCGCCGCGGACCGCTGCCGGACAATGTGCAGCCCCTCAACTGGCTCCCTGGTCACAGTGATCCGTGTCCACCCCAAGGGTGGCAGACACAGCCTCCAGGCGTGTGCTGCAGGGCAGGTCCCACCAGGCTGCTCGGATGTCTCCCGCCTCTGCCAACCCGATGCGGGCTCCGCCGAACCGATCTTCAAAATGCTGGCCCGTCTGCTTCAGCCGCCACCAGTCGATCAGGGGTAGTAGCATCGCTAGGCTTCCCTGCCGCCACTCTGTTCAACCCCCGACTCGCAGGGGCCCTGAGGAATCGCCAGGACACAGGGAGGGCGCCGCTAGAAACCTAACAAGATGGCGGTCAGCTCCACCGGGCCTCTGATTCCCCTTCGTCTTCTGTTCCGCTGACCCCTGCCGGACAAAGTGCAGCCCCTCAACTGGCACGCCAGGTCACAGCAATTAGTGTCCACCTCATGGGTGTTAGCTACAGCTCCCCAACTCCGCTTTAATTGCTTATGATAGTAGCGGTCAGCTGGAGCTCCCCAAAGACACGTCTCACAGCATCGCTGGCAAGATCATGCCCCTATACACTTAATTTTTAAATACTTTTAAACAAAAAAATCTTTTCAAAGGAATTAACTGGAGAAGTTTTAACCACATTTAATAAATGAGAGTAAAATTAGTAATTATTGCATCAAAATCATTTTTTATAAATTAAAATAATACATTTAAATTATTTCATTATTTTATACACATTCAATTTGAGGAGTTAATATGCTGCAACTAATAATTCAAATTCCAGGTATATAATATTGATTTTCAATTCTGTTTCAGCAGGGCCGGCCTTAAGCATATGCAAGCTGTGCACCTGCACAGGGCCGCCACGCCCCAGGGACCGCCACGCCAATATATATCCTTAATATAATAATCCTCTGTGGATGGATACATATTTCAGAGGCGGCCCCAGTGGCAGGGATTTGGCGGCCTCCGGCTCTGCTCCAATTCCAGACCCCGCCTCCCTCTTCACTGGCCTCCGGGCCTCTTCCGGGGCCTCCTCTTCCAGGCCCCCTACTTACGCTCCCTGCTATGGGCCGCCATGAGCCTAGAGCCTCCCCTGGTTTCAGTTATATTTTACTGTAATAGTTATATCAATCTTTATTTTAAGTAAAGTTTATAAACTTTCCCATTCGGAGTTCTCCACCTTGTGGCAGAGAGCTCCACAAATAGGTGAAAAGTTACTTGTACCTGTACTTTCATAGGAGGCTCCACTCTGTCACCAGAGGGGATGGAGACATCTAAGTTGACACCTATGTGTAAATCTCCACTTGTAAAGGGTGACTAGCAAAAAAGTGGAAAGTTACATCTAAGTGCAGGAGTAGATTTACAAATGTAAATTTAGGTTAGTGAATTGGGCCCTTAGATTATCCAATAAAACCTCTGTTCTCCCTTTTTGAATGGCAGGCACCATTTTACGTACCCAGCCAACACATTCTGGAATGCTCTCCCAAATTCTGTACAGAAATAACATTTCAATAAGTGCTGCAAATCTATCTTTTTTGAGTATAAGTTTTCTTGTCAGGCAGGCAATCGACAGAACAGCATTTAGTGGTGGAGGACTTCATAAAGTGCCCTCTATGAGTTCAGTCAGCAACCACGTTGGAATGAGAGTGCCATCACACCTTCAAAAATAAATTCTCATCTCATCATAAACGTCATAAAAAAATTAAACGTTTCCATGAAGTGGATCCTCACTGAAACATTGATGGTGCCATACTATTTTAAAAACATCTGCTCACTTCAAATGGTAAGGTAATGTAGTCCACAAAATAACCTGTTGTTAACAATATTTAAAAATACAGAAATTACATTTTTAAATCATATATCAGTTAATAAAAGTAAAATCTTCAATGCAAATTAACATGAATAATGTTTACCTAGAAATCTATTTTTCCTACCATCAGAGGAACAGCTTTGCGGGGGCAGTAATCCTTCTGTTAGATGAAGTTTTGAATAATAATGTGAGGAATTCAAACTTATTTACAGCCAAGTCTTGCAGAGCCGTGCACTAAAGCAAATATGATGAAGTCTGAACTGCATAACTAATATGGAATGTAAGTAAAGGTTATCCACATACCAAGAAAATGCTTAGTAAATTAAGAGTATGCTTTTTATGTTCCCGCTTGACAGTTTAGTTGTCCCCAGACAATTATGAGTGCCTCGGTAGGAGAGGGGCTTTGGCTCTGCCCACATGTTGGGAGCCAGTAGTACATGTTTTGATTGGGCAGCAGTTCTGTGCTTTCAGAAATAAGTGCTTGCCCTCCACAGAGCTGTGATCATTTTGTTCAATTATCCTGTTGCCTGACCTTGAACTTTCAGGGACACACACACATGCCATTACAAAGCTATTAAAGTGTCTTAGATAACTAGAACATTTATGGCACTTTTCTCTGGCTGCAGCACAGATACCACAGCAATATATTTGTACCATTTATACATCCCAAGGTTTCAACAGCTAGGTGCCAGATACCCTCACCCTAATGGCTAGAGGGTTATTGAAGTAAACATATCAGATTTTTAGCGTTTTTCCAAACATGGTAATTCGCCTCAGCCCCCAAATTCCCTTGTGCAGGAACATATCACTGCCAAAACCTGACTCCCACTTTGATCCTCTGGATCTCCTGAGAGTGGGGGTAAAAGACACATATGGATTTTTTATAAGGTCAGTGTGCCCGCAGTTAATACATTTTTTGCTGCCATTCAGGAAATGTCAAAAGAAATTGACAGAGTAATGCTAGATTAGGATACAGCTATTAACTTTACCACCTACACATCCTACTGTAGGAAAGGTCTATGAGGCTTTGACCAAATGAGTACTTAAGACTAAAAACCCCAGATTACATATTTTGTCCTTTGGAAATCTTAATAGCTTCCCTTCAAGCCAATGGAGATTTTGCTCCATTTTCTGAAGGGAGCATTAACTAGAATTGAATACACAGGTTATGCATCATGGTCCTTTTATACGCTGTTTTGGCCTATACTGGCCGAATCAAGATGTGATGACTGACTGCATCATCAACTATTAAATACTTAATACTGAGACAATGATGAGGGTTTGTGAGAGATTACATGGTTTTATTTTATAATTAAAGATAAAGGTTTCTCTCAATCTTTATTGATTAGTCAAATATCAATCAAGTTACAGAATTAATCATACAAAAATATAATTTGTGCAGATCATTTATTATAAACTGTCAAACTGTAGTATAGCTTTATTTCGATACGGTACATATCATAAAAGCAGTACAAAGAATAAAATCATTACAGAGATGCATAATATAAAATACCGTAGGGAATCATGATAAAAACAGTAATACACAAAATACACATTTAAGCTATCCTTACAGATGTTTACACTAATATCTGCACAAAAAAAAGGGCATTACTGGATCAATAGCTTTCTTGCAGATCTTATACGCCAAGCCCAGCCAAGAAATTTTGCCATGCAGCATGCAAAGAATGGGCGGGCATCAGAGCGCAGTATACGTAGGGCTTCTAGGTGTGATCTTGTTCCCAGGCTTCTACACAAGGGCTTTAGCCATTTCAATCTAGGCGCTGCATAGACACTGCACTCAAACAGGAGGTGGGCGACAGACTCAACCCTTGAGTCGCAAAACGGACAAAACGGGACCGTTTGAAAAGGAGGATTCCAAGAGGAAGTTAACAATCCTAGGGGGAGAACACCCACCCTAAATTTGAAGTAAAGTGATCTGTCTCCAGAGCTGTGGATTAGGTCCAGATAAGGTTCCCTGAAGGGGAGATCTTTGACTAGTAAGAACTGGGCAACAGATTTGCAATGGTTGGAATTACACATTCTGTTGTTTTTTACCCATAACCAGTAGGCGTTCTTTAGGAACTGCTTGGGCGGTGCTGTTTTGTTGGCCCAGGCATCTCCTAATCCCAGCTCATAAAGCAATCGTTTTACCTCCCTGAACCAGGGAATCTTATTGCAACCTGGGAGAGACAACAGATCTTTCAGGGCGTCAGCGTAACTACACAATTCTGGGACATTCCAAACCCGGGACCAAAGTAGCAGGGGGCGTAATTTTGCTTGCTCACAAATTGGGCGAGTACCTGCATCCAGCAAGAGGGGGATTGTAGGAGTGCTGTGGGGTAGCCTCATCAGATCTTTATGGAAATTGTTTTCCAGATGGGCCAAGGTATCGACTCTCTGCGTACCCCACAGTTCAGCGCCATATAGAGCTGCGCTTACAACCCTTGCTTTGTAGATATCTAGCACTGCCCCAATTGGTTTCAACGAAGAGGCTCGTTGTTCCTTGAGCAAGGCACCTGTGACCCTTTTATGAGTCAGAAACACCTTTTGGTGGTGTGCCTTCCAACTCATTGAGTCACACAATCGTATTCCCAGGTAATCAAATTCTTTGACTCTCTCCAGAGGGATGGAGTCTAGAACGGGTGGGGCGACGGATTTCTTGGGGGGGTTAAGGACAAGGAATTTGGTCTTGCTTATGTTTATAGCTAAACCCCTGCTGTCACAGAAGGATTTAAAGCTAGAAAGCAATTTCTGAATGCCCGCTGGGGATTTCGAGATCAGGAGGGTGTCATCCGCAAACAGGAGCGTTGGGACTTTTCTGCCCGCCAGGGTAGGTGCATCCGCAGGGTGTTGCAGCAGATGCTCCACCACTCCGTTGACATATAGAGAAAACAGAGTGGGGGCAAGCACACACCCCTGGCGGACGCCCCTGTCTACTGGGATACGAGATGTTTTTTCTCCCTGGACACCCCACCTGATCTGGGCGAAATTGCCTTCATGGAATTTTTTAAGCAAGAACAACAGGTAGGTGGGTAACCCTAATCCATCGAGGACATTCCAAAGTAGTTTCCGCGGGACCAGGTCGAAGGCCGTTCTCAAGTCTATAAAGACTAGATATAACGTACCCCCTCCCAGTACCACCACCTTCCAGTATATCATCAGAAGGCGGAATGTTTGCTCGATGGTGCCTGTCCCTGTTCTAAAACCTGCCTGAAAATCGGACAGGATCTTTCCCTCATCGGCCCACTGCAGGATCCTACCCAGGACAACTTTCCCCGCAACCTTCTGGGTTGAATCCAACAAACTTATAGGGCGATAGTTGGCTGGGTCGTCCCTGCTGCCTTTCTTAAAGATAGGCACAACTTCTGCACCCCTCCAAGAGTCAGGAAAAGATTCTCCTAGCAGAGCCTCATTTAAAAGTGAAGCAATTAATCTGCTCCACACTACTGGGTAGGATTTCAGTAGGTCCCCTGGGATACCGTCGGGGCCTGGAGCCTTATTGGGGACAATGCCCCTGATAGCCCTTTCAACTTCCTGACTAGTGAAAGGGAGGTCTATAGCAAGAGAATTAGCAGTTGTAATGGACAAGGATCCCGGGCAAGGAGGAGACAAGTCCAGTGCAGCAGAATAAAGCTTGGAGAAGTGGACAAACCAAGCGTCACCCGGGATATTACAGGTTATTTGCTGGTCAATGGGCTTATTCCTTGCTCTTAGGAGATCCCAGAACCCTTTAGAATCCTTCATGCTACTAGCTTCGGTTAGGTCACACCAGAAGTGATAATCATAAGCCTCCTTTGCCTCAGCCACTATTTTTTTGTAGGATTTCCTTGCAGAACTAATAGCGACCTGATCCCTACTCTTTACCGCAGCAATAAGCTCCCCCTTAGCAATACGACATTTAGGAGAATACCATTTGTCTCTAACATTGGAATCACTTTTGGAACCCACCTTGGGCTTAGTATATTGAATAATAAACAGTTTACTCAGTGATACTATGGTCTCTAAGAAAAGTGATAAGACTTTTGTACTGGAATGGTTTAAAGCGTCAAGCCGTGGCTCCACCACAGACAGATGGACCCGGCTTGCGCCAACCTTGCCTCATCTGCTTTAACTTTTGCCCACTTCAAACGCCTACCACAATTGGACGGAACGATTTCATGGGATGACTTCCAGATATGGACTTGCTTGTCGTGCTTCTTAGTTTGCCAAATGGGAGAAAGGGTTAAACAAAGAGGGTTGTGGTCACTATCGCAAGATGCCACAACCTCCATATCTAGGTGAAAGGACCAAAGATTATAGTTCAAGATGATAAAATCGATTCTGGAGGAGGGGCCCGGTCTGTTATAAGTGTGAGCACCCATAAGGTCCGATTTTGAACGCCCATTCACTGATCTCAGATTATGCTCCAAACAGAGTGCATTGATGTCTATCGCACTTTGTGTCCATTTGGGGATCGGGTCAAGGGACAGGGTCGGGATACCCCTTCTTGCATCTTCTTCAAAGGAATCCAAAATATCTTCTTTTGCCAAGGGTTCAAAACAACAGTTAAAGTCGCCTGCAAGGAGAATATAGGAGTCGATCTTGCAGGCCGCTAGGTCGTTGCTAAGACCTGTCTGAGGTAGGCTTGATGTCCCGCTCCTAGCGCCCCTCAGATACAGGTTAAAAACCTCTAACATCCTTCCCCCCTGGCAATATATTGAGATCCTCTGCAAGTCGGGAGAGTGTGTGGACCTATGGCTCACTTTTAGGCCCAAAGCAATGCTAACCCATATTAAAAGACCTCCAGACGGGCGGCCCTTTGAACCCCTTTGTTGAAGAGCTGGGACAAAATAGGTGGTATATCCTACTCTATGTTTTGGTTCCAAGATCCAGGTTTCTTGCAAGATACAAATATCAAATGGCTCTAAGAACACATTCCATTCGGGATTTTCAAAGTTCCGATTTAGCCCTGCCACGTTCCAGCTTGCAATCTTTAACGGGGGTACAGCAATGGTAGGTTGGCTGAAAGAATGAGCAGATGCAGGTGGAATAGGCACAGCCACTAAAGGTAACCTTTCAAGGGGCTCATCTTGGGAAATTTTGTGGGAGGTTGTAAGGACCATAATTCCCTCAGGCTGGGTTCCTACCGATGATGTGGCAAGTATGGGGGCCTTTGGTAGGGTGTAAGAGGGTTCCAACTGGTCATCCCTACCTTGTGGGTTAAAGGCTCCAAATTCAGTCAGCTCAGCTAAATCTACACTACTCTTAGCTATCAAACCCCCCTCAGAAATAGAGCTATATGATGTTCGTGCTAGGCCAGAAAGATGGACAGTGACTAAGGATTTGATGCTTACACAAAGGGAATCGGGACGCCCATGGGCTGGCAAAGATGGTGCATTACCCGCTGTGTAGGAACCAGAGTGCCTGGGAGTCAATCTACTTCCTCCAGGCCTCCGAATCTATTTGAGATTGGGAAACCATTCCAATGTGGAAGGAGATCCACTTGATGGTTATAACGGTTTCTCCTTGGTTGGTGATGGACTAATGACCAATTGTCCGTCTGATTATACATGGGTCGTGGGGGATAGAAAAAGGACAAAGGTCTCGGGATGACAGAGGACCCTTCACTGCAGGGCCACGAACATATGTGCTGAGCCGTGTGCGGATCATCAAAAGTTACGACTATACAATCCCCCGCTTTCGTTTTCCTAGTTGGGCCCACCCAGGAAGTTCTGCGCACCATCAGAACTTTACTTCTGCGGCCATTGGGAATAGGTCTATTGACATTAAGCCAATGCATTATTTTATTTTTCAAGGACCAGTGATTCTCATATTGGCCATTGCTAATCTGTGGAACTCCCGTCAGCACGACTACAAAGTCATTAGCTTCCGGGGGAAGGTCAATATAGCCCCCTCTAAAGTTATTCTTTACCTGGAAGTCCTGGGTAGGCGGTGTAGTAGCCTCGCCAGGCTGGGCTTTTGGAGTTATACCAGCTTTAGTGATAGCAGGTAAGTGGGTTGGAGCCCGTTTGGGGGCCTTAGGGATTGTAACAGTTGACATTTGGTCCACCTTCACAGTCCTCGGTTTGGGGACCGGGCGTGCAGTGGTAGGTATAGTGGGCAGACTTTGGTGTGCTTGTGCTGAGGTAGCTGGAGAAGTAGTTTCAGCTACAGGGAGGCCCTGATTCTCAAGACTTCTCAAACCGAGAGTGGCCAGGGCAATAATGCTCTTTTCCATCTCAAGTAAGTTATTTTCGATTCGTGAAAGTCTGAGATCTAGAGGAGAAAGAAGCTTTTTAAGGGATTCCCATACCAGATCTATAAATTCCCTATCGTTGTTGCCCAAACCATCTATCTGTAAACCTTCAATTACTGGGGTGGTACCGGGTGATTGCTCAATGGTTGTCCCCACCCCAACTCCCTCCGGTGGGGGCTGCTTCCCAAGAGGCCGGACACCTTTGGTGGTAGGTGTTAAGCCTTTCGTCAGTGTCAAGTGTTGTGACACCGCGATTTTCGCCTTCTTCCGTGAATAGGCGGAACGAGAGCGAGGCTTCCGGTTTGGTTGGGTAGCACTAGGAGCATTAAAAACCACTGGGGGGGGGAAGGGTAGTAGTGACATTCTGAGTGCAAGAGGTGGCAGGTACACTCGCTTCCACAAGGTTGGATTGTAAGGTGTGGTGTGGGGAAGGGATAAGTTGAGGCGGAATCGGGTGAACCTCAGCCTGTGAAATTATGCAGTGGGGAATGGGAGGGCGCTCTGGAGTAACCGCCGCAGCTATAGGGCCCAAGGAGGATTTTTTGGAGGTAGCAATAACTTCAGACAGTCTTCTAGCCGCTGCCAACTCAAGAGATACCCGAGTTTGAAGCTTGGATATTTCCTGGTCAATGGCGAAGTTAGTACGGGTAATAAAATCGTCCATTGGACCACTAATTGGATGACCACCTTTAGAGGCCTTACTCCTGGTTATTCTAGTGCACATATCTTAAGCAAGGGGCAAGGCCAGGCAACAAGTTATATATGGAATGGAGGGCGAAGATTGAACTTTGTGGTCCTCTGTAGTAGGGAGCAGTGGGCGAAAGAGGATGGGCCAGTCCAGTCCGCTCAGTCCTCGAACGGCCTCAAACGGCCCGCTCTTAGCCCGGTCTTTGCCCCGGGCTGCGTCCCGCGCTGCGGGAGAAGAGGCTATGTTTAAAGTGTTGGTGAAAAGGGCGAGGGGCGGAGCTCCAGGGAGAGCGGACCGGAAGCTGACCACGGTCTCGCAGGGACACCTGGGTACGGTAGTCCCTGCACGCTCGCAGCCCTGGAATTCCAATTTCACCCTGAGTCACCCCCACCGAAAACGGGCAGAGACAGCACCAGCACGGTAACCCAGGTGAAGCGGCACCCGCGGAGCGGGTGCGGCGAACAGCACAACAGTCAGGAGCAAGGGTGAGATGAGCGCCAATCCACGAGTGCGCTAACAGCAACAGCAAGGTGTCCCAAGGTCAGGAACTGCCCAGGTGGTTTAAATTGCCTTCAGATGGGCGGGGGGCGGAGCTCCAGGGAGAGCGGACCGGAAGCTGACCACGGTCTCGCAGGGACACCTGGGTACGGTAGTCCCTGCACGCTCGCAGCCCTGGAGTTCCAATTTCACCCTGAGTCACCCCCACCGAAAACGGGCAGAGACAGCACCAGCACGGTAACCCAGGTGAAGCGGCACCCGCGGAGCGGGTGCGGCGAACAGCACAACAGTCAGGAGCAAGGGTGAGATGAGCGCCAATCCACGAGTGCGCTAACAGCAACAGCAAGGTGTCCCAAGGTCAAGAACTGCCCAGGTGGTTTAAATTGCCTTCAGATGGGCAGGGGGCGGAGCTCCAGGGAGAGCGGACCGGAAGCTGACCACGGTCTCGCAGGGACACCTGGGTACGGTAGTCCCTGCACGCTCGCAGCCCTGGAGTTCCAATTTCACCCTGAGTCACCCCCACCGAAAACGGGCAGAGACAGCACCAGCACGGTAACCCAGGTGAAGCGGCACCCGCGGAGCGGGTGCGGCGAACAGCACAACAGTCAGGAGCAAGGGTGAGATGACCGCCAATCCACGAGTGCGCTAACAGCAACAGCAAGGTGTCCCCTTATAAACATACAGAGTGCATTCCATTAAGGAAATAATCCCTATTCTAAGAATTAGGGCACAAATGATGTCAGTTAGAACCCATGAAGACTCAAAAAATCAAGGCATGATTAAGATTAGCAAGAAGCTAATAAATCAATAATTAATAATTGCAAAGTTTGCCATCAAGAGAAAATAAAGCAGAGTGCGAATAAGCATGGGTAAAGATAATTAGTCAAAACATAAGGCTTAGGGTTTTAATAAAAGTCAAATGGAACACAGTCTGTCTCTTAGTTTAGCTGCCTCCCCCTCTACTATTGACTAAATCCTTCCTGTCATCTGTACTCCTTCACACAAATCACTCCAGTTCCTTCTGTTGTGTCTGCTCTGAATCACAATCTACACTCTCCTTCTGTGCATCTGTTCTTTTACCTCGCCTCTCTGTTCCCCTTCATCTAGATCTGTTCTGTTCTCGTCTAAGGCAGTCTTCTCCCCTCTAGTTCTGAAACTCCTCAGCTAGGAACGCATTTATAAATGGTAAAGTGTTGCAAAACATATAGGGGCACATGCATCAAGCTATTTAGGAATCGCAAACGGTGCGATTTGGTAAAATCGGACGTTTGCGATTCCTAAATACCTTATTAGTATGCATCATGCATTTTTGGAAAATTCGCTATTTTTAGCGAATTCCCAAAATGCGATTGCTCTTAAGGAATCGCAAATTTGCGATTCCTTAAAAGCAATGCATCATTTTTTTAAAAATTGCGATATTCGAAACTGGAAGTGCAAATTACCACGAGGTTGAACCTCGTGGTAATTTGCGAAATTGTTTAAATATGCTTTAAATTGCTTTTTTTAAACTGTGCAATTACAGACACACATGTCCTAAGGACATGTGTGTATGTAACTTGTACTGAAAAGTACATTTCATGGGTGCAGGGGGGGTCATTGGACCCCCCCTCCCCACCCTTGAAATGCATTCATAAATTGCGATTTTTCAATTGCGAATTCGCAATTCCCATTGATTCCTATGGGCCTTTTAGCCTGTAGGAATGAATGGGAATTGCGAATTCGCTATTGAAAAATCGCAAATTATATGCGCATACCTATTCGCATCAAATTTGCGAAAAAAATGATGCATAGGCTTTTGCGAATTCTTATTTGCGATTCGCTATTTCTCGCAAATAAGAATTCGCAAATGCCGATATTGATGCATGTGGGCCATAGTCTGTTCTTGTCTTCTCCAATTGAAATCCAGAATTCCGTGGAAGGCAAATCTTCCCCCTTCTTTCTGTTCACACATAGCACATTTGAAACTTATTTAAAATGACTTCATTTCCTAACTGTGTTATTCTGACTAAACACATTACATCAGCTGCAAGAATTTTTTTTATTTAAACAAGAAACATTAGAACATATTGTGGCAATGCATTTTGAAATGTGTGCATTACATTCCTACAGTACATAAATGAGGCTTTAAGTCAGTTTATGAATACAGCTCTTGTTTAAAATGACATTCTACCAGCAACTAGCAAGATATCAGTAAGGTTCTGAGGTCATTATTTCACAGCACATTTCTACTGTTATCTGCAAGGTCAAATGAATCTTCTTCTGAGCAAGCTAAAAGCTATTAATTCTATTTAGCTGTCACTGCTCTTGTGCAATTTTTGTTTAAACATGTAAAAGTAAGTTAATACAAACTAAGCACTACCACTGCACACATGTTTAATAATTATTGTAGGTTAAAAAAACACATTCTGTAATTAAAATCATATGAACTAAGAATTATACTTGCACATGTTTTAACATTTTAGAGAGCATGATTTATTACAGGAGAAAGCATCTGATTGAAGGCCTTTGAAGCCTCCATGTCTGAGTGAAGCCTCCATGTCTGAGTGTCATTTTTAAAGGTCTAAGGTAGATTGTCATTTTAATTTGTTATGGAAGTCTGTATTGTATTTTCGAAAGTCTTTCCTACAATCCCACTGTTTCTATTTGCTAGGTGCCTGTAAAAGAGGGGCATTAGTTGAGTGGAGCGAGGATTCATCTCATCTAATAATCACAAACGTTGTCAAGAACAACCATAAAAGTCACTAAACAAACCTATTCTTAACCCCCTGTTATCTTGGCAAAAAAACAATCAGGCTTAACTTAGAGGCAATGTGGAAAGTATTTATGCAGCACTCAAAAGGTTATAAAGTAATAACAAGATAAACAAGAAAAAACCCATATCTGTTTAGTAAAATAGGGCACACATTATTAAATAAAATTATACCAAAATTACAAAAATCCAAATAGCAGAACCAAAGTTGTGAGTTTTTAAAATGTTAGGTAAAAATAGCAACAAAAACTTGAAAATGCAATCTGTGAGTATCTGGTCACTTAGGGGAACGCCTCAAAGTCACAAATTCAGGCTGACCTTGATGGAGCGCAGGTAGGATACAGGACCAGGTTCATCTTGCTGGAAGTTTGACCTTCTGATTTTGATGCTTTGCTTTGTTCTTCATCACCATGTGTTGACTTCATTGAGACTTTCAGTTGGGAGATGCATGCCTCGGAGGGGGTTTGCATCTCTCTGATTAGGATCCGGTGAAGCTGCTGATCAGAAATGCCATGGTGCTGTGATGCAAGGTTCTGCTTTGCTTTCTTTTGGATCCACTGAAACCATCTGTTAGACAGGTAGAAGTGCACTCTGACTCCGGCCAAGTGTCAAGGACCTTGAGGACAGCACTTGGGGTCCGAATTCACTCCCACTGAGGCCAACTGCGTGAACCAGGTAAGATACATTTAGGTCTGGTCAGCTGGCAAATTGGAAAGGCATTAAAAACCTGTTGTGTCTCTGTAGCTCAAAAAGGTCAGCCAAATGACATTTGGAGTAATTCTGGGGTCCTGAGTTAAAAGCAAATGGGCTCAGTCTTCCTTCTTCAGCCAGCAGGGAAATCGTTGTGCATAATCTACCCAACTCCAGTGGGTTTCTAATTTCAGGTTCAGGTAGATCACTTGTATACCCAGTTCTTGTCAGCTTCTTCCTTTCCCCTGGGTTTTGCTCAAGTCTGGCAGGTGAAACAAAGGTCGGGCAGGCCAAGGTATGAGCTGCATCTGCCAGTAGCAGGGTAGGCTTCTTCTGCAGTCAGAAAGAGCTGGGCACATCTCCCTTGCTACTCTTTGAAGTGCAATCAGGGCAAGGACCCTCCCTAGCCATCTTGTTAGGAAGACCGACTTCCCTATACATAAATGTCTTTTGTCTGCTGTCTATTTTCAACACACATTTCCCAATAGGGAAGCCATTAATGGTCAGGAGATCCTGGAAACTGGCAGAAAGGAACAGTTAACTTATAGATAAAAAATGAAATCTTTTTAAAAGTGGCATTTCCAAAATAGTAATTTGAAATATGACATTGCCATTAAAAATGATTTTAAAATACAATTAAAAGAAGAGGAATAAGTATTTTCCACTGTTCCCAAGCTGGTAGTATGCATTATAGGTAATTATAAAGTAACACAGTGCTTTTCTATAGGTGAGTCAGTCTTGCTGCAGTAAAACATTATTTGGAAATATTTTCACTGCCAGGACATGTAAAACTTTAAATATAATATACAAGTCCTACTTTTTAAATACAGTGCACCCAGACCTAGGCATATTTGGGGCCTACTTTGGGCATGACTTATAGGCAATAGAAAGGAAGGTTTATGCTTGGAAAAAGGTTTATTTTGTTATGCCGAAATGGCAGTTTAAAATTGTCATCAGTCCGCAATTGCAGGCCTGGAAAAATTTCAAGTGCTACTTTAGTGGGTGGCACAATGAGTGCTGCCCGAACTTGTAGCATTTTATCTGCTTGACATAAATACATATAGTACCATATGCAAGGGACTCATAAGGAATAAATGTGCTAATTAGATGTATGTCACTTCCACCATGTTTAAGGAAGAGAGCCAAAGCACTTTACCACTAGTTAGCAGGAGTAAAGTGTGTTGGGTCCTATGGCAAACAAAAACAGCATCAGTTAGGGAAGGCAAAAAACTGGGGGAAAACCACACAAAAGATAGTCGCCTCTGACACTGCCAAATCACACTGTCACTGATTGGCTAGGCAGGACTATTCACTGACCAAGAAGATTTATTATTTTTCTCCAAAAGATGGTAATTTCCTTCAGTCTTCCCCACACAGGTACATATCCCTGAAAAGTCTTGACACACATCTGTGTCCCCTCAGTTCATAGATGTGGTGTTATCAACAAGTTTGGGTTTTCCATAAGTTTGAGCAGAGATTCACACACAATATCCTAGGGAAGTGTTTTCATGGGGGATTCCATAGGGTATTTCTGTATTGTTTGGGCTTGTGGTAGCCTGCACCCAGATAACCTACCAACCTCAGACATTAGCAAATAATAGAAATAACTGGGAATCCATGTCCATGGCAATGTGGTTTTTATGAATCCCTTAATGTTGTATTACCCAGAGTCCTCAGAAAAGGTTAAAGTATGGTTAAAATAATCAATATTTCTTAACTTTTCTCAACAAAAGTCTTTAAAACGTTGGGCATAGGGCAAAAGCTCTGCCAACTGAAATAACGTAATAATCTTCATGGAGTCAAGGTGTAGTTCCAAGTTAGTATTTATTGTAGTTGAAGTTACAGATGGTATAGGTGAACCAAGATGGTAGTAAAATGGTCAAGTTAGCAGGTAAGTTAGCAGTTAAGTTAGCCCCACCAGGAGCTGTCCTCCTGGACACTCAGCCTTCCATCACCAAGTGAAGGCCCATCTCATAGCCAGCATTCTATGACATACATAGCATTCTAAATACAGACAAGCTGGAAAGCATGAGAAGACAGATGACAGATAAGGAGATTAAGAAACACTTTACAACATATCCCCTTTCCTTACACTAGAGAAGAGAAACAAATAAGGAATAAGAAAAGAATGAAGCATAAGAAATGTAAATAACGGTATACAAACAACAGGAAGATATGATAATGTAGAAAAACAGAGCTAATAAGAATTGAGAACAGATATGTCTAGAAATAGAATAAAATAGAACAAGGTAATGAATTAAAACACAAGACACACACGTCCCCTTTCCTTACACTAGAGAAGAAAAAAAAAACATTAATAAGAAGATGAACAACGAACACAAAGTCCACGGGATCGTCAACCACACCAATTGGCCAGACTGGCGTAATTGTGAAACCAAGTAGAGAAAGATAGAACAAGAATGAATAAATATAATTCAAGTAAAGGTGGAAGAATAACACCTAACGATAACATAACAGCAGAAAAGTTATAAGTAAGAATAAATAAATAGAGCAATAAAAGAAAAGCAATAAAGCTCAAGTATCAGGAATATAATAAAACCAAAGTTCCATGTGACGTACTTCTACGCACAGGAAACAATCAGAAGTAGTAAAACTATTTTGCGCAAAAAGAAGACAATAATAATAATAGGGCTCGAGCAAAACTATCAAAAACAGTACTGAATTGAAAGAATGACATAAGAAAAACGTATTTTTAGATTGCATTTTTAGATTGCTGTAACTTTAAAAAATACCCGTGCACTTTTAGCAACCTGCGCACTGAAATTGTTTAATACTTTTTTAACCTCCTTCATCTTACCGGAGTGCTGGTCTCGATCCCACTTCCTGCCCGCCTCGTTCCGACTCGGTAATTCGTTACCGTTGTGCGGAGGGCGGACAGGTGAGGGCCAGGCACTTCCGGGAGCGGTTAGCGCTCTAGCTGTTCCCAGGGGGCTATTTAGGCGGAGCCTCTCATAGCGCAGCTGCGGTGGGAGACGGTGGCAGTGTCCCCTTACCGCTAGCTTGCTGCAAAGGAATCCGATCACTAGAGTGACATTGTAGAGCTGCATTAACATAGCCGCATTTTTAGATTGCTGTAACTTTTAAAAATACCCGTGCACTTTTAGCAACCTGCGCACTGAAATTGTTTAATACTTTTTTAACCTCCTTCATCTTACCGGAGTGCTGGTCTCGATCCCACTTCCTGCCCGCCTCGTTCCGACTCGGTAATTCGTTACCTTTGTGCGGAGGGCGGACAGGTGAGGGCCAGGCACTTCCGGGAGCGGTTAGCGCTCTAGCTGTTCCCAGGGGGCTATTTAGCCCTCGCCTCACAGGAAGCGCGCAGCGGTTGCGCGCAGCCTCATTTCAGCCGAAGACCAGTCAAAGAGCTGCCCGTCTGCGCCCGGACGGGACAACGGGGCGAGAGGTCCTTACTATGCCGCCCGATTGCGTGGCCAAACATATCAGGTATAGGCATCATCATTACTAAAATTAAGGCAACCTATCTCTCCCTGTTATACGTACAACAACTGGCCATGTCCAGAAGGACCTTTCTCATGCCTAAACTGCCATTACTCCACTATCAACTCCTCTGATTCACATAAAATAAATAAGCCCTCTGATGATCTGCACTGCATTCTCATAAATGCTCGATCAATGCCCAAACACCAAATCGAAATCTGGGACCTGGTAGATACCCTGACCCCGGATATTTGTTTCATCACTGAAACCTAGCTAAAGCCCCACACGACATCCGCCATTACCCTGGGAGTACCAGAGGGATACAAATTTCACCACTCAGACCGTCCCGAAAAAATAGGTGGTGGCATTGCCATAATCTATAAAGAGCACCTTAAACTGGACATCTTAGATATGCTGTAAAGATCTGGAAATAATGACCTATAGAATCACTTTCCCCAACAGAAAGACCAGCAAGGGAGCACTCATTTATAGACCTCCTATAACATGTCCAAATTTCTCTATATCCCTCCTAGAAATACTTGGTCCACATATACGGGCTAAAGAGGACTTCCTTCTTCTAGGAGATTTCAATATACATACTGACCAACCTGACTCATCCGAGACTAAGAGCCTGTCTGCTGATCTGGCAACTATTTGCCTTACACAAAAAAAACAGGGTCCCACACATGAAGGTGGACATTGCATTGATTTGATATATACTCATTTTGATAACATATCCTGCAATAATCCGACCCAATTGCACTGGTCTGACCACTTTCTATTAGAGTTTACTATTTTTAAAATTAACAAAAGCTCCTGTAAGAAATCCCTACCTCCGACCATGCGCAGACAATGGCATAAACTTACATTGGAGGCACTACAAAAGGTCTGGGAAAAACCCGATATCAAGGACACAGATGAAGTGGAACATAGCTTAACAATATTTCAGGACTCACTCTCTGTAGCCATTGATAAAATTGCCCCCTTGAAAGCATTCAGGCAACTTCCGGTGGCCAAACAGGAAAAATGGTACACCGAGGCTCTCAGAAAAGAGAAGCAAGAATGTAGGAGGATAGAGAAGAAATGGAGAAAATCCCATTCAGAGGAAAACAAAAAGGCCCACCGTGCTGCCCAAACAAATTACTATAAACATGTGAAAACTGCCGGCAAAAATAGCATAGCCCAACAACTCATGGAAGCTGGCAATTCACCGAAAGAACTCTACAAGATCCTTGAGACATTTGTAAAGCCAATGGCATGCGTAAGCCTGGATGACTTCTCGCAAAATCTATGCGAGGAAGTCTCCTTATATTTTGAAAACAAAATAGAATCCATCTACGATAAAATCCTAGTTTCCCAAACAGATAATGGCTCCCTGATTGCCCCTCTCCCCATTGAAAACACAAACTTCACGCTGACCACTTTCCCCCCTATCAATACTAGAGAGCTTCAAACACTAATGACCCATGTAAAATCTGGGTCTCCGGAGGACCTTATTCCTGCCAAAACATTAGCCCCCCTGAGTACCTTGTTAGGCCCTCACATTCAAGATGTAATCAACCAGTCTTTGAAGAAGGGTCACGTACCAACTGAATGGAAAAGAGCGGTGGTGAACCCCATCCGTAAGAATGCTGCTCTCCCCTGGACGGAGCTCTCCAACCTCCGGCCCATCTCCCTCCTACCATATCTTAGCAAGCTGGCCGAGAAACATGTCAACGCGCACCTGTCCAATTACATCGAGGCAGCGGGCGGCCTAGACCATTCCCAATCTGTTTTTAGGCCAAACCATAGCACAGAGTCAGCCCTCCTGTCAGTGACTGATAACATCAGGATGTCACTTGACGGGGGGAGCTCAGTGATTCTGGTGCTATTGGATTTGTCCGCTGCCTTCGACACGGTGTCGCATAAAATTCTTCTCGGCCGCTTGAGGGAGGTGGGAGTAAAAGGGACCGCCCTGGCGTGGCTCGAAAGCTTTCTTGCGGACAGGCAACAAGGTGTCAAATTAGGCTCCCACAAATCCATCTGTAGGAAGCTCACCAAGGGAGTGCCACAAGGCTCATGTCTAAGCCCCACGTTATTCAACGTGTACGTTGCCCCCTTGGCTGACATCATAAGATCTTATGGGTTCACCCCAATCTCTTACGCCGACGACACCCAGTTGTTGTTTCCCTTCCAAACCATTACACCTGCAGTCTTGCAATCCTTTCAAAATGGTATGAGAGCGGTGGCAGGTTGGATGGCCCAGAACTTCCTCCAATGCAATGTGACTAAAACCGAAGTCATGTTGTTTGGAGGGGCCACCCTGCTTTGGTCCCCCGACTGGTGGCCACTTGAGCTAGGACCTGTCCCCGTGCCAAAACAGACCATCAAAAATCTGGGAGTGCGCCTAGACCAAGCATTGATACTAAAAGATCATATCAATCAAGTTACAGGAACTTGCTTCCGAGTAATCGGACTTCTACGACGCATCTTCCCCTTCCTGCCCGACATCCACAGGAAGACGTTGGTTCAAGCACTGGTCATAGGACGGATAGATTATTGTAATGGACTACTTATCTCTGCCAATCAAGAACAACTGTGCAGATTGCAGGTGGTGCAGAATACTGCAGCAAGACTCATCTTGAATGCCCTCCCCCGAACTCCCTCACGCCCACTCCTCTCTCATCTTCATTGGCTCCCGGTGAGACAACGAGTCAACTTCAAATTATGCTGTATAATGCATAAGTGTATTTATGGGTCTGGCCCCAAATACCTAAGAGACATATTTGTCCCTTACTCACCTAGACGCACCTTGCGTTCCAGCAACACCATGCTGATGCAGGTGCCCAGAGTGACGAGAGCAAGACAGGGAGGACGGACCCTCTCCCTCAAAGGCCCCATGCTATGGAACTCTCTGCCTCCTCAGCTGAGACAAATCCCAAATCTTCTTTCCTTCAGAAAGAAATTAAAAACATATCTCTTCACCCAAGGCTAACTCCCTCCAGCTCTCCTACACTGTCACGCCCTAGCATGTCTCTTCTCCCTTACAGAAGCTACGCGCGGAGATACCCCTTCGGGGCTGATTCAGGCGCGATATAAGAATTTAAATAAATAAATAAATACATTATAAACCGGTAACAGTAGACAAAAATATTGCCCATTCATAAAACATGCATCCATTGAATAATAACATAAATATCATTTTAAAACCGGTAACTGTAGACTGTCGACTCATAAAACAAGCATCCATTGAATAATGACGTAAGTGTCATTTTTAAAACTTGTAACTGTTATTTATTTATTTATTTATTTACGGATTTTGTAAAGCGCACGGCTACCCCCAACGGGGGTGTCCCGGCGCTAAAAACTGTCAGCAGGAGGAGAAGAAGTAATCTAGATAGATGAAAATAGCCACGTCTTCAGGCGTCTGCGGAATAGCGCTTCAGATGGGGCAAATCTAAGATCGATCGGTAAACTGTTCCAATGTTTGGCTGCAAGAACAGCAAAAGCTCTACCACCCATTCTTGTGCGACGGAATCTTGGCACAGACATGAGACGCAGATTGTTGGAACGAAGATCCCTAACCGAGTGGGACAATCTCAGTCTCTTTCTTAAATAATCTGGGCCAGTTCCATTCAAAGCTCGAAAGGCGAGGATGAGCGTTTTGAACTTAATACGGTTGGCTATAGGCAGCCAATGAAGCTCTTTACGAAACGCTGAGATAGGATGTCTGTAAGGGATATTACCAATCAATCTTGCTGCAGCGTTCTGAACCACCTGGAGACGTTCAATTTGGTATAGAGGGGCCCCCGCATATAAACTGTTGGCATAATTCAGGTGGGAGGTAATTAAGGCCTGGGTGACAGTTCTGCGTGCCTCAATTGGCAAAAATGGAAAGATCTTCCTCATCATTTTTAATTTACCAAAGCAGACCGAAGTGACCTTATTGATTAGAGAGCTGCAGGATAGCGTATCATCAAATATAAACCCCAGATTGCGGGCAGAGTGAACCGGGGTAGGGCGGGGGTTGAGTATCGTTGGCCACCATAATGAAGGTGGGATGGTCATTTTTTGATTAAAAAACAAAACCTCCGTCTTATCGGTGTTAAGTCGCAGGTGGTTCGTGGACATCCAAGAACAGATTTCGCCAAGACAATGGCGGAAACTGGAGAGGCTGGAGTCAGAGTGATCGCTTAAAGAAAATATCAGCTGAGTATCATCAGCATAAGAGATCACTCTGACTCCGCATGCCTCTACTACCTTGGCCAACGGGGCCAGGTAAACGTTGAAGAACAAAGGACTTAACGCTGAGCCCTGTGGGACTCCGCGTACCAGAGGTTTACATTCTGATTTGAAAGGTCTGAGAAGAACCCTCTGTGATCGTCCTTGGAGGAAGGAACCCAACCACGATAGGGCAACGCCGCTCAATCCAATCTGCTCCATTCGGTCAAGAAGGATTTTATGGGACACCGTATCGAAAGCGGCGGATAGGTCGAGGAGGACCAACATGGCCTCCTCGCCCTTGTCCACACACTCTCGCACAGTCTCCGATACTTCTACCAGTGCGGTCTCAGTACTGAATCCAGTACGGAAGCCGGACTGGGAGTCATGCAGAAGGGAGTTGGTCTCTAGGTATTCTGCGAGTTGTAATTGGACTGCCTTTTCCAAAACCTTCGCGGGTTTCGGAAGGAGGGAAATAGGCCGATAGTTACTGAATTGCGAGGGGTCAGCATCAGATTTCTTTAAGATGGGCACAAGCAAAGCTTCCTTCCAGGCTAAGGGGAATTGGCCTAGTTGTAAAGAGGCGTTCCAAATGGAAGTGAGTGGCTCTAACAGTAAGGTAGACAACTCATTCATGATTTTTGAGGGAACCGGGTCCAAAGGGGAGCCAGATTTGCACTGTAATAATAGTTTACGTGCAAGATTAGGAGTGAGATCCTTAAAGGCCACTAATGTAGGAGCAGTGTCCTGGTTAGTTGAAACCGGGGAAAGGGAAAGGTCAAGAGCTCCAGCTGGAGAGAAGGAGGATGCGATTTTGTCATTTTTTTCTTGAAAGAAGTCTGATAGTCCATTACAAAGAGACTGACTGGCTAGATTGTTAGGTGTCATAGCAGGGGGTTTTACAAAATCCTTGACAATTTTAAACAGTGTTTTTACCGAATTGTCTGCATCTTTAATTTGTGAGGCAAAAAACTCTTTCATGGCCAGTTTTTTTGATTTAGTAAATGTCCTAAGGGCCGTTCTGTAGATAGTTTTTGCCTCAGAGTCATAAGTAAGTCTCCATTTGCGTTCGAGTTTTTTACAATGGCTTTTTTCTTTACGTAGAGCATCTGAAAACCAAGGAGCAGATGGGCGGGATCTTGCAGATGACATAGATGTAAATGGGGCAATTTCATCGATCGCAGCCGATAAGATCGTGTTGAACTTAGTAACACAGGCATCAATATTTCCTAAGTAAGACTCCAAAGGGCAGCTGAATATTGGCTCTAGGGTAGTACAGGTGACCTTATGCCATTTTCTTCTATAGTCTGATCCCAGTTCCACCGGGATAGGTGCCTGAGGGATAGGAATGTCGAACGCAAGCAAAAAGTGATCGGACCATGTGAGGGGGAGGGAAGGATGAGTAATGGTCCCTGGAAGGTTGGAGAAAATAAGGTCTAATGTGTGGCCCGCTACGTGCGTCGGACCATGGATGTAGACAAAAGTGTCCACTCATCAAATATGCATAAATGTAATAATGACATTACATAGCTGAATTCATCATGAAATTCAATAAACATCACTATGTTAAACCGTGAAAAATTCATATAATTAATTTATAATTATACCTGCTGCAATCTATCATTACAATGCAAAATTTCATTTTAAAAGGCATCACACATGAAGACTAGTTCATATGACAACATATCATACTCAAATACATTTGAAGCAGAAATAAGTGGAAGAAATCTCACCATCAAAATGTGATGATTAATAATTAAAACAATAAATTAAAATAAATAAGGTTGTCACAATTGTCAAAGCACTAAGAAGATGCAAGCTGTGCAAATCAGCACAGAGGATCCGCAGTTGAATCAAGATATTAATAAATAATTGGTGCTGAAAGAACCTGACAACTGTAGACTGAAAAACGGAAAAACGGAGGACAGCTCCTGGTGGGGCTAACTTAACTGCTAACTTACCTGCTAACTTGACCATTTTACTACCATCCCATCCTCGTCGCCAATGAAATAACATAATAATCTTCATGGAGTCAAGGTGTAGTTCCAAGTTAGTATTTATTGTAGTTGAAGTTACAGATGGTATAGGTGAACCAAGATGGTAGTAAAATGGTCAAGTTAGCAGGTAAGTTAGCAGTTAAGTTAGCCCCACCAGGAGCTGTCCTCCTGGACACTCAGCCTTCCATCACCAAGTGAAGGCCCATCTCATAGCCAGCATTCTATGACATACATAGCATTCTAAATACAGACAAGCTGGAAAGCATGAGAAGACAGATGACAGATAAGGAGATTAAGAAACACTTTACAACACCAACCAATTATCCCACACTTCTTCTGTTACCCACATATGTGGGTGGGCTTGCTTCGCAAGACAGGAATAGACCTAAATTAGTATAATGTGAATACATTGACTTCTCATTGTCACATATTTAAACTGTTTCTGTCAATTACCAAAGATCCACTAAGACATGTGAGGTACTGCTTTTATTACTAAGAATGTTGAGACAGTGTATGTTGGGAGTTGTGTTGTTTCCCACAAATTATGGCACTTTCAGCCACACAAATGTGAGTATATTCTGTTTTTATCCAAGGTTTCACCAGGGCAGTGTGGGTAATAAAAAGTGGTAGCATCCATGCAAGCCACAATACCCTGGATTACTCCCAGTGTCTTGTGCTTGGAAATGTCAGGGTTTGGTAGGTTTTTCTAGGGCCCAGCCAACCCCAAAATAAAATGCTGCAGCAATCCACATCTCAAAAATCAACCTATGTCTAAGCTCTCTTCATGCACTTTCCACAATTTACTTATTCAGCCTTTCATGTCCTGGGCAATACAGTAGTGGGCTAATGGTTTAATGGGAAGAAGTGTGGGAAGGATGGATAGTAGATCATTTGCTAATATCTGTTGAATTCCTCTATATTTTTGGTTTCCTGTAACAAATACATATCCACAAAAAAAAATACTTTTTCAATACCTACCTAGATCATCTGACATTAGGGGTAATCCAGAATTTGGTAAGGCGTGAATGGCATCTAGTGCTAAACTCATATTCTTGGGAAATTTGAAATATATATAATTTTCATTCACCCTCAATTTCTAGTCATTAGATTGTTGATGCATGTTTGGTATGCAGTGAAGAAAACATTGTGAACTATGGCTCAATTTCTGGCTCTGGGTATTGTGGACTTTTGAATAAACTACAAACACAATGCATATCTGCTACAAGAAGGGTCTGTTGGAAGTAAAGATATATCACTTTTGAGGAAATCCCTTCTGTGGCAGAAATTTACAGGTGAAAACCTTGAAACATATTGCCTTATTTCCCTTCCCCATTCCAGAGTAGGACAACATGCCATGGATAGGTGAAATAGATTCCTATTGTAATAAGCAGATGGCACAGTCCTGATAGCTAATTCATGGAATACACCACAGAGGCTATTAAACTAGTTTGAAGAATTTGTGATGAGGAAAAAGGGTGCATTACCTAATTACCATTGCAAAAAAACTGTTGGAAATTAATATTGTTTCAAATAACTATAATGCCAGGAATGTTATGGGAAAGAATATCCAAGGTAACAATATAATTATTTATATTTAATTGATATTGTTTTATTTAATGTAGTTTCAAATAGTGTAATTGCTATTTCTTGTTCATGTTTAAACCTTGTTGTGCCATGTGTTATTATTATACTAATATTAATTTTGCATTATTCTTTTTTAGTAAAGTATTTTTGTTTAGGTAATATATTCATTCAAGTTTTGATTTTGTTTTAGGTTTATTTATTTTTTATTGGAGGGTTGTTGTGGTTTGTAGGGAATCAGGTCGGGAATTGTTGTGTAATATATTTTGTTATTGTTTTTAAATCATTTGTTCATGCAATACAGTATACTTGGTCAATTAGATTATGAATTATGTACATTTGTGAGTAGCTTTATTGATTAAGCTATGTAATTTACTGTAAATAATTTCTTACGTAATTAATTATATTGTGTAATATTAATTGTTTTCTAGTAATAATTTGGTTATGGTTTTGTGGGTCCTGGGTTTGTTAGAGTACAGAGTGAATTATTTATATAATATTTTTATAGTTGTTTATAAATAGTTTGTTTAAGACATTTTAAGATGTTAAATTGAATAATTAACTAATCTATATTTGTATAATATTTAACATTGTTTCTAAACAGAATGCTAATATATGTTTTAATTATTAAGTGGTTAATTAAATTATTTATGCAATGTATTTCATTGTTTTAATAATGTTACATATTCATTACATGTACCAAGTTTTCTTATTTGTATGTAAGTATATTTAGTGACATATTTTAAATTGTTGTGTACTTTTATTATCTCTAGTCTTATTTTTACATTTTCTGGGATGTTGAGTTTTGGAGTAGAAATGTGGGAAAGGTTTTAACCCCTTCCATGCGGCCGCGATTCCCCTGGTGTGCTGTAAACAAAACGAACAGGGGCGGGCCATGACAAACCCCAGCCGTCATCAGCACACGAGCACCGTAGTGCATGCCGGATAGGGTTCGTCATCAGCACGGAAGGGGTTAAATATAGCAATGTTTTAATTGAGAAATACGTTTTGAATTATTTTATTAATAATCATAATTTTTTTAATTTGTAAGTGTTTATTTTTATACAATATGTAAAATATTTTTATATTTGTTGCTACATTTGTTAAAATACAAATTTAAGACTAGGAATGGTAATTCTGAACCCGCAAAGGCCCACATTTTCCCTACTGGTGCTTAGGCTGGAGTGGGAATAGTGAATATGAACTGTCCAAAGTCCAACACTTTCCCTACTGTTATTGAACTTGGAATGATAATGTTCAGTCTGACTCCTTCATTGTCCAACACTGTCCGTACTGTTGCTTACATCAAAATGGGAATTGTAAATCTTTCCCCTACAAAATCCAATGCTTTTCCTACTGTTGCTTAGGCTTGAGTGGGAATTGTAAATCTGACCCCTTTAAAGTCCAACACTTCCACTACTGTTGCTTATGTTGGAGTGAGAATAGTAAATTTAAATCTTCAAAAGTCCAACACTATCAGTCACTTTTGTTGAAATTGAAGTGGGAATAGTAAATCTGGCCCATCCAAGTTACTATGACTATCTAGGAATACATTTCATCAAGCCTTGGACTTAGCATAGCTTCAAATTGTCACTGCAAGATCAAACTAATGTGGCTGTTCTCATTTTTAGATATGAAATGGGTAATCCGTGTGTGGAAGCTACACATGACATTTATGTGACCTTGATTCAACATACAACAAAATGTATACAGATGGTCTCTTCATATGAAGAAAGCATTAAGGGTGCGAGTGAGGAATTGCATTTGTTTTAAACAGAGGGATCAGGTGTAGCTGTTTGAGGGTGAGTTGATGGAGTGGGCATTGGACTGTATCCAATTATCATGAAGGAAGAGCAAATATGATGTTTTTTAACTTGGGATTGCAGTTAATTGTACTTATGAATGCTCAAAGATATTTCAGTTCACAGTGCATGGCGAACCCGCTGAGAGTCCACTGCGCCAAGGGAGCCACTCAAACTTGAGGTATGGTATGGCACCCCTTACCAAAGCATTCCCTCTCCCCTTTTTGGGGAAGGATCCAGTATATAGGCCTTGGAGTGTCAGAGACCCTCTGAGAGAGGCCACTGCGTAAAGGGAGCCTTTCGCAACAGAGATAGGCAAGTGATACCACTTCCCCTGGGATCACAGCTTACTCGACTTTGGACGTGGCTTTGACTCGTCTACCGGTTTGTGTCCCCGTCACCCTTCCCCTCCTCTTCCCAAGCTGTGTCTCTCACCCTCCCCTCCTCTTTCCCGCCATAATTATCTGTCTACTTCCCCTGCTCCTACCCACCTCCCCATAATCTATCCCCTTGCCTGATTTGCCCCTTACATATTTATGCTTATTGTTTATATTGACCTTACTAGTAACTATGTTGCATGCTCTAAGAACTGTGTAACCTTTAAAAAGATGTAACCTGTAACTATGATCTGATGCTCATGTAAAGCGCTCTGATACCTCCGGGTCTAGCCAGCGCTAAATAAAACCTTTAAAATAAATAAAAAGCTTAGGCTTTCTGTAGGATCTGGATAAAGGAAAGTTCTGCATTCAATCTCTGCTGTGCATTGTTAAACTCTATAAGAAGGGTTGGTGGAGTACTGTGTATGGCCTGGCTGAAAGTCAGGTCATTCATACAATCCTCATTGTGCACTGTATTAACCACCCAGAGAAGCATGGCTTAAGGCAATGCATAGCAAGGTTTGGGTACATGAGGCGGAATGGACTAGAACCTGGCCAAAGGCCAGGCCTTTACCCACCTTCTACAGTGCACATCCAAAGGCCATAGGCAGCGAGGATTGGCATCCACTGTCGATTATTCTGCAAGCTCCAAAAAATAAGTGCCATCTGATTACATCATCAATATAACAGGATGCCCTGTTTTGAGACTGTTGGCTCCCACTTCCAGATCTGCAAACGTATGCCATAGAAAAAAGAAATGTAAAATTCTGAAAATGTGTGTAATATTAATTAGTCTTAAGGTTTAGATGATTCTTGGGTCACTGTAGATTACACTCTGGTATTGCTTTAAAGTCAGACTTCTTTCTAACATAATATTGCCTTGTGAAATGGAAACATGAAGTCATGTCTTAAAACATCATTGGATAGGCTCATAAACTTACTGTTCTTGGCTGGTAAGCCTATTAAACTGCTGAGAAAAAGAAATGTCATATGGTAATTCATGATTTGATCCCTGTTGGAGTTTTTCTCTTGTGTGTCTCACCAATGTTCAGTAGGGGAGCTTTGGAAATCACAAGCTAGACCACCTCCTGGTGAGATTTCTGAACGTGAACAGGTGCTGCAGGTGACTACCACTCGCGTTGAGAAAGCTTCTGCTCAGGTAGAAAATCTTCTCAAGTGGCAGAAAATAGCGCTCTCTGGCGCTCCACGTGATGCAGTTTGCGCTGATTTTATTGTGTGGGAGAAACTCCTGGTGCTAAAAATCTGTGCGAACAGCGCAACATCCACACATCCCTACATAGTGTATGGCTACCATTCTACTTTCCAGTGGAGACACTGCAGCATCTCCATGTATAGTATAAGCGTTATGACTTCCTTTACTAGTGTTGATCAGGGCACAGGAAGTAGGAGTGCAGGACCTATATAACCTTGTAGGAGTTTAAAAGATGAAAGCTCAATAGAGACCTTTAAATGTGGTTTTTATTTTGCTGCACCTCCTGTGAGTTGAGTTGTCATGCAATAGTTTCTAATAAAGCACTGCTTATTTAACATGGACATTAGAGTTTCACTTTCCTTTCTTTGGTTGCAAAGTGAGGACATTTTGTAACCTGAACCTTGCTGAGTTTAGGAAGGATGCACAATAGCAAACGTTGTTTTCTAACACACAACAGAATTGAAACACTTGTAAATTAATGTTACCAATACTTTAAAATATATCATCAGCCGGAAACCTTCACACAAGGCATATTTTTCTGTACTTCTGAATTGTGATTTTCTTTTAAGGGTCGATACAAACTAACATTCTTTACGTGTCTGATGCACACATGATAAAAAATGTATTTATTGTTTGTGCTTAGGTTTGGCAGTACTTTGGCACAGCTTCTCTGTTCCGCCATTTAAGGGTAAAGTATGAGATCATTCATTGAGGGGAGGAGGCCAGAGCCAAAAAACAGGAAGGATATCAGTAGGAGGACAAACCAATCGTTTGGCAGAAGGATGCTTCTTAAATTGTTCTCGAAATGCAGAGGGTGGCAGTCAGTTGCACTGTGTGCAAAACATGCATCAAGTACCTGGAGAAGAAAACTGTGCAATGAAATCTGCTGAACAACTAGAACAAGGAGTTTAATCCTCAATTTCTTTGCTACATTTTCCCCTTTTTCATGCATTTTTGTTTAAATTTAAATGAGGCATTTTGCACCTCCGTTTCTTCAGTACGAGTAACAAAGCAAGGGAAAACTAGTTTTCATTGTTAACCTCTTTCATTGCTTTTTGAGTATCTTTTGGATCTTGACGCTGTCGAAACTGTGAGTGATAAACCTGCTGAAATTCCCCTTTAACGAATTAACTATCACCATGGTTTGCTTACAGCCTTTAACTAAAATGTGACATAATCTGCTACTCTTGTAATGCACTACAGCAAGCACAAGGGCCACTCAGTGGAATTGAAACAGTAGCATAAGTCAAGATAAAATACCAACAGGCAAAACTGTAATCTACAAAATGACTTGCTCGTGAAAGGCAGTGATTACCTCCACTGGGACTTCACCACACCTAGTAGCAATCTAAATATTTTAAGGCATCTATGCACACCAAATATCAAATTGGATGAACCCCCAAATAGTCATGGTAGGCTAACACATGGTCATGACGGGACTCTGGTGTATCCGCAACGTGCGTTGTTCTAAATTTCTCTGTTGAACGATGGAATTGTTTTCAGCAATTAAGATATGTTTTTCTTTTCTTCCACGTGTATCCAACAGTGTTATCAGGAACAGACATGTTCACAACAGCTGGTGCAATGTAGCTTCTTTAACCCCTTCCATGCTCATGACGGAACGGTTCCGTCATGAGCGTCGGTTGGCCTGTGCTTATGGCGGAACCGTTCCGTCATGGTTCCATAGCCCCAATGGAACGTTCAGCACAACGCAAAAATGTGCACCGCGCTGAAGGGGTTAAGCGCACAAACCTTGAGGGTCATTCAGCCTGCAAGCTTATCAGCATAAACAACCACATTCATTTTGAGGCAGTGTTAGATGGATTTAGCATAATTCTCAATGACTTTTACAACAGCTTTATGCCTTGCGCTGGGTATTGAAGCCATTTTAGTCCCTATGCCACTCCATTGTCTTCAGTGGAACTCCCAACATTTCAGTACAACACTAATATAATTTACGCTCTAAACTTCGGAAAGGATTCATTGATATCTGATCTCTTTGATTTTGCCTCCACCAATCTCCTCGATATACATTAGATGTTTGCATTACTAATCAGTCTAATGTTTACCTCAGAAAAAACATTTAGCAAATCTATAATGGTGCAATGTCATGATAATCTTTAAAAGCGTGATTTAAAACTAAGCCTGAAGGAGGATATGCCTGGTAAAACGGAGATTCTTTATCAATGCTTTAGTTATATTTGATTTGTGAATTTACCTATGCACAGGCTCGTACAACTGAGTTGGGAATACAATAAATAATTTGCTTTAGACAAAGCCCACTGCGTATATTGTCCAGGACTTCACCTTTTCTTATCTGCATTATTGCCTAGTACATGTGCTTGGTTGTAACGTATTAAAAATTGAAGAAATGCAGTAAGAAGACTGGCACTATTTTGAAGATCAGTTCAATATATTTTCGAAATGTGGAGGAAAATATATTATAATGTAGCATATATCAAACAATGCCTTAAAAAAAGGCACATGGGTTGTCCTCCGGAAAAAGGATCCCTGAGTTACAAAAGTTGACAACTATCGATCTGACAAAAAGTAGCAGATACTGCTGTGACTTCCACGGTTGAAACTCTCTATGGTGAGTTGACTTGATGGGAAATCTCCACCTCCAGAGACATCTATCTCTCCATAGCCATGTTACTGTTGGTGCAGTGACTTCAACACAGATGGTGGTGGTTCCATAATGCCTTCGAAAGTGTCAGATCACCCTCCGTGTTTTGCAGAGTTAACTGAAGGAAAGACTACCAAGGAAACTGTGTCCAACTTTAATGGAAACTGAGTTTTATGTCTTTAAACTCTTGGATCTTAAAGAAACTTGGAATGTAACAGAGTATCGCCCCCAGGAAATACAACAAGCATTGTTTTGGTGGCTACATTCCCAGTGCCCCTATCTAGAGACAGGTCAGACATTGCACCAGCTTATATGAATAATGTACGCAATTTCCATAGGAATTCATCCTCTAACTAAAATGGCTTATCCCGCATCAGAGAGAGCCACGTTGGTTGGTAAACCTTTGCTACTGGTTACCAGAGTTTGAGTAGAATTTCTACTGCTAATGTAGAGGAAGAGATGGTTCTGACATATTGAAGACAAACAGATAATATATAAATCACACAGCTCCCACCACTAGCCTTGATCTGATCTTGATCAGGCTCTCTGTTTCATCACCATGGGGGTAACAATGGAAGATGTGTCAGTGGATGAGTCCAGCAAATAACTGAATATAAACATTGAAAATGATTAGGGCCAGGGCAGATGCTGGGGTAAAGCCATATGTATTTATATATCTCTGAGAGTAATGGGGTAAGTCAAGCCTGACAAATTTCATTATAGAGATACCTGCAGATGTGATTCAACTGGTTAGGGTAGTAAGCTTAATGGCTTCCAAAAAACCAAGACTGTGCATGTTGTTCAGAATGAAAATGAGGACTGATTTAACTTCTCCGGATGGTCAGAAGCCTGCCTGGAGAGAGTAAAAAGATATGTTTTTTTCGTGTTATGTCTCAACTATACGCTAGCAGCCGATTCAACCACTGCAGATCTAAATGGGAGCTAGAATAAAAGTGTGAAATATATAGGATATTTCGGAGTGAGAGAAGTGTTCTGTAATAGCAGAAGTACAGTTTCTACTTTCTTGACTGATTGTGCAATACCACTTTAAATTGAGGAATTTAAGAATGTTCATGATGCAAAAGACCAACACTTTGTGGACAGAACACTGCATGGCATACCTACTCAAATATTCACATAGAAAAACTCCAGCTTGGGCCTCCAAATACTCATGAATATGAGGCACATTTGAAATTGAACCACCATCCTGGTTTTGTAGTGTCTGGACACTGTGACAAAGCTTCTTAGGAGATTGTTAGATAGGGCATGTGAAGATATTTGTTCATGATCCTTGAGATTTTTATAGTAAAACATTACCCTATAAAGTTACAGAACAGTTTTTAGTAGTCTCGACTGCCTCTGACAGACATGGAGGACATTGAAATACCAGCTTGAGAAAGATGATCACAAATAAATTGGCGGCCATCTTATCATGTCTAAATCCACCAGTAAAAATAATTAAATTCATGCCTGAATCATCTCTTCAATGCCACATTACACAATCTATGTTTAAGTGCCACACTACTTGCTTTGCCATAGGTAAGTATTTGTAGGAGTTTGTGAATGTGTATGTGAGTGGCTGTGTGTGTGTATGAGAGGTTGTATGGGGTGTGAGTGGATATGTGAGTGGTTCTGTGGATGATGTCATCATTGATGTCACTGCCATATCATGAGTGATGTAATGTGTGAGGTCATAAACAGTGCTTGCGGGGGCATAATTATAGACAGCTGAGGTTACTTTAACTGCTGAATTTCTATGATTGTGTATGAATAAAATGTGAGCCTAAGTGTAAGGTCCCTGTAGCCTTTGTTTTTTTCAGTGAATTTCCAATTTTTTTTTATTCAGTTTCCTTACTTTTACGTCCGGGTATCTTTGGTTTATTCAGTGAATTCCTAAGGTTTTTTAATTCTATTTCCTAATTATAGCAACCTCATTTTTTTCCAGTGAATTTCTGCAGGTTTTTACTGTTATTTTCTAACTATACCATCCCTGTAACCTTTGGTTATTTAAATGAATTACTAAAGATATTTTTTAAATTGTATTTCCTAACTGTAACTTGTAACCTAAGAGAGTTAGATTGTGAGTGAGTGCACAAGTGGGTCTCTGAGGGAGTGTGAGAGTGTCTGAGTGGTATTTTCAGCGTGTGTGTGAGTGGGTCTGGGAGTGGCTGCATAAGTGTCTTTTAGGGTGTGCGATTGGGCATGTGAGTGACTATGTGGGTCTGTGAGTTGGTGTGTGAGTGTCTGTGTAGATGTCTGAGCGTGTGTGTACCTGTCTGAGTGTGTCTGGAGTGTGTGTCAGAGTGTCTGAATGGTTTTATAAGTGCCTCCATGAGAGTGTGACTCAGTCTGTGAGTGGATGTATGAGTGTCTGATTGGGTCAGTGAGTGAGAGTGTAAGTCTCTCAGTGGGTCTGTGAGTGGGTGCATAAGTGTCTGAATGGGTCTGTGAGTGGCTGTGAGAGTATGTGAGTACTTTCTTTGAAATGAGCATCAGGGCCAGAACCCAGGACCCATGTATTACTTAATGAGCCGATTTCAGCCCAGGGGATCCCATCCCTCGGTCCTGGATGACATTTAATGAGGGAGGGAGACCATGCGACCACCCTCCCTGTGCTGATTTCAGCCCCCGGGCCATCAGAACCCAAGGCCCAGACATTATTCAATAGGGGCAGAAGAGCCTGGCTTTTATTCAACAGTTGAGTTTGGCCATGTGGCCCCCTCCATTGGGCCGATTTCGTCCACGGGTAACCCTTCCTCGGGGCCTACCCATGAATCCCTTGATGCCCTACAACCAACCCAGGGCACCCAGTTTAGTTTGGTGGGGTCCATTGGGAAAGCCTCAAGTACCCTGCTGTCCTAGCTGGCTTCCTGTCGGAATCAGCATTGCTGTTGCACACTGGGAGCTGCTGGAAATGCAGCTCCTTGTGTGCATCAGCAAACTTTCATTTCTTTCCCTTCCGGCATGTCTGGAGGCAGGGAAAGAGATGAAAATTCTGTTTTCAGCAAGCGGTAGCAGTTTGACAGCTTCTGCTCGTTGGAAGTGGAGTGTCTGCTGTTACAAATTAAACACAGCATTCTCCCGGGACTTGGCCCGTGCAAGTGCAGGTGGAATTTGTGAACATTTATGAGAATCACTGTAAATTTAGAAAAAATCTTTTTTGCAAGGGTGGGGTCCCAGGAGGACCCCTAGACCAAGGCCCGAAGGTTAGGGTATTCGTACACCCCCCTCTTTCTTTAAAAAAAAAGTTTTTGGGGTGATGAGCCCAAAAACGGCAGCCAACACTTCCTGGTGGAACTGATGGCAATCAATCAGAGCTCAGTCAATCTCTGCAAAATCTTGTTATTATTTGTGAAGGCTTGATGACCCTAGATGTCCAAATTTAGATTCCCTTAAATTTATTGACAACTACTGAATAGATTTACACCAAATAGCGTAATCTGCTGAAAAAACTCTACCTTTCTGTCAAAGTTTGTGTAATTCCATCCAGCGGTTCGGGGAAGTAACATGGGAAATGCACTCTTTTTGACCCAATTTTTCACATCTCCAGCGTGACAGATCACCCCAAAACTTTCAATTCACAACTAGAAAAACCTGTACACTTTCTCAGGAAAACTTTCCCCTTTGTGACTAGCTCCAAAAATATTTTTTAAGGGCAGGTAGGAGTCCCAGGGACCACTACCAGCCCTTAATAAACGAAACAAAAGTGTTTCTTTCTTTAAATGTATCCCGTTTTCCTTTAAGGGAAACGGGCTGCATTAAAAAACTGCTTTATTTAAAAGCAGTCCGAGACATGGAGGTCTGCTGAACCCAGAATGCCACCATACCTGGGAGGGTCAGCCATTCCAAATGAGGTAACAAATTGCGGGCGCTTCAATTATAATTATGAGGTATGCAATTTGCGACCCTATTGGGAATTGCAACCAGTGTCTGAGACACTGTTGTACATTGTGATTTGCGACTCACAAATTGCGACTCGCAAATCACAATGGTCGTACATCTGGCCCAAGGTGCTTACCACAGATTCTAAGAATAGCAGTCGTCGTATTATAACAGGAAATAAAATATGTTGCTTGAATATAATTTTCTGGAATGTGTGTGGTAGTTTCATAAAAAATATTTTTTCGAAGAAATCATGCAGTCAAACAGTATGTCGATATTTTTCAATCAGTTTTCTGCAAAAGTGTGAACAAGTCTCACATGCTGAAGCGTTTGACATCAACAGACTACAATTGAACGCTTTTAGAGAGCATTTGTGCTGAATAACATGGACGAAGTAATCATCTCTGCACTAATTTGTACAGAAATTGTGTTTTAGCATGGCACATAATTTGCCAATCGTAATTAGCTTTGGCATATTAATCTCTAAATGCATTTCAGACGTGCCTCTTATTATACGATTATGACATTTTACTGTGTAATTCATACTAGAGTCAAAGCTTGGCACACAATTTCCCACTGTCTCCCAACATTGGCTGTCCCTCTATATTTAGCAAATGTGCCCATCCCTGGCTTGCAGGGTGGACTTTTTTTTTCTTTGCTTTTCATAAAACTGAACTGGCCACATCAACAAGGCAGTTACTTACTGTGCATTCAACTGTGATGAAAGTGCATCTGACAGACAAGCAGGAGTTCTTTTGTCACAGAGATCCCAGCTCAAAGGGGAAGGGTGGTCCTCCCCTGGAGGCTAGGGCCTTTGTCTACTTAGTGACTGGTGGCCCGACCACCAAAGGCTAGATAAATACCTTATTTTTTAGTGTTTAATTCAGAGAATAAACACACATAAGTTCCACGGTGCAAGTTTTGTTTACAAAATTCAAATGAAAAATCCTATTTTAGGCTAAAACTGTGTTAGATGTGCAAACTATGCCAGCGCTAATTAACATTCGGGAATTGCGTTCCGCGGCAAATACAATGAAAAACAGAAAGTCATATTAAAGCCATAAACAATGTATCCACAGAAAGCCACCCATGAATTCTGATCTCGAGCAACAAGCCCTGATTTTCCACTTACAAAACAACATCATTCTTACAACCGTCAGGGTTTAAAAAGGATATTTTCAGAAAACCCCCGAGGATTTTGATTGAATCCAAGTGTGAGGCCTCTGGGGCCTGGTCGTGTGTACAGCGCAGCGCCTTGTGTAATGAAGGGGACACACACACTCTTGCTGCTCTGGTGTGGACCGGAAGTGCCGAGCCACTTCGGTCCCTTTATTTAAAGCTTTCTGGCCACGCCTGGCCAGAAAGTGATACATGGTGCGGAGTGCTTCCGGGGCTCAACCTGAGACCCTCGGAGCACTAGAGCGCTACATCCCTTCCCAACTTGGATTTTCAACATAATTATAAAAGTCAGTTCAACATGCAAAATCAGCCAGTTTATGATTAGGTCGTGGGTTGGATCTCAGATTATATTGCCACTTGCCTCTCGGAGGGATCGGGTCTCGAGGAGGTCCCGGTGAGGGTGGAGATGGGTGTTCTGCAATGTCCGGGGACATGCTCGAACTCTCTCTTGAGGCTGCAGGTTCTCTCTCTTCTCTCGCTACAGGCACGTCATCATTTGAGTTCTGTCTTTTCTGAGCGGGTATGGGCTTGAACCACGATATGTTGCGAGTCACCTCTTCTCCGTCCCGGCTGACTGTGACTGCTGTTCCGTGGGTTTCCTTTATGACCCAGGGCTCAGGTTCAAATGGGGTATTGAACTTCCCTCCGGGTCTCCTTGTTCGAATTAGCACCGTCTCTCCTGGATTCAGGGCCTTTGTCTGGGCTCTCCTCTTACTACTCGCTTTCTCGTTTGTCCTCCTTCTCCTTTCTTGGGTGTTTGCTGGGGAGTATGGTTCGGGAGCCCAGCCGTCAGCCATTGGTAGTAGGTCTCTCCGAGGGCTGGCAAACATCAATGCCCACGGTGATTGCATGGTGGTGCTGTGCGGTGTGCTGCGGTACTCCCTTAGGAATGCTTGTAGTGCTTCTTCCGGGTCACTCCCTTCCGCTGACGATATCCTCAGTATTTTGTTTATTGTTCTCATAAAACGTTCTACCTCACCGTTGGCTTGCGGCCATTGTGGGGTGATTCAGTGGTGTTTAATTCCAAGGTTGTTCAGAAACTCCTTAAATTCGTTACCCTGGAACGGGGGCCCATTGTCTGTCTTGATGACCAAAGGGATGCCGAACAAAGCAAAAGTTTTGGTGAGGATGGGGCGAATGTTTGCGAAGCTGGTTGATGCTGCTGTTTCCACTATGGGGTATTTAGTGTAGTTGTCCACTAGTACTACTGTGACTCTCCCGTCTGGGAAGCTGCCAAAGTCTAGGCTTAACCATGCCCATGGTGATGGGGCGTGTTCCTCCGTTATTATCGGTGCTGGTGCTTCGGGGCTGCTCGTGATTTGGCATGCTCGACACTCTCGCACGCAGGCTTCGATGCTCTCCTCCATGTTGGGGAACCATACCTTCTCTCGCATCCTCGCTTTCATCCGGCAGGTGCCTTGGTGTCCTTCGTGTGCTAGGGTGGTTGCTCTCTCTTGCAGCGCCTTGGGAATGACCACGCGAGTTCCTCTTAGTAGGAGGCCGTTATCTGCGCAGCTGAGGTCGTCGTGGACTTTCCAGTACTGTTGCAGGCGTGTTCTGTCCGCTTCGTCCCATCCGTTGGTATCCTTTAGGAAGTTTGCCCACGTTCCGGATTGTATGGCTTCCTTCACCCTTCCGACGACTGCATCGCTGTCATAGTGGGAGATGATGGTGTTAGCAGTCAGCGCGCAGGGGCAAGCGCCTGTTGCTAGCATGTTGATGAATTCCTCGGTCTGACCTTCTGGGTCTGTATCGCCGGACTTTTCTGCGGGGGGGTGGCGTGACAGGAAGTCCGCTGGGTTCTTTGCCCCCGGTCGGTATACTAGGTCCATTTGGTACTGTTGAACCTGGATTGCCCAGCGCTCGATCCTTGGCGGTGGATGTGGGGCGGTCCCGCGGAATAATGGGATTAGCGGCTGGTGGTCTGTCACCATTCTGAATGGGTGACCGGATATGTAGAGGTGAAAATGGGCGCACGCCCATTTTACTGCCAGTGCCTCCCTCTCAATTTGCGAGTACCGTGACTCTGTTGCTGTCAGGGCTTTGCTTGCGAACGCCAACGGGGCCCAAACCCCTGGTTCAGATTCTTGCGACAGGAGAGCTCCCAGGCCCACTGGGCTGGCGTCCACTAGTACTTCGGTGGGTCTTGCCGTGTTGAAGTAGGCCATTGTGGTGCTGTCTAGGAGGGCCTCTTTGATCCGGTGGAATGCTTTGTCTTCCGCTTCAGTCCATTTCCATGGGCTGTCTTTCTTCGTCAGGTTTCTCAGAGGCTCCGCAATTGTGGCCAGATTGGGTATGAACCTGGCACAGTACTGCGCCATCCCTAAGAAACTCCTTACTTCGGAGGCGGTTGACGGTGCTGGAGCATTCTTGATGGCGTGCGACTTGCGGGGGTCTACCTTTACTCCGTCTGAGTCGAATACATATCCGAAGAACTCAATCGATTTCCTGAAGAACTGACATTTGTCTTTGTGTAAAGTGACTCCATACTGTGCGAGTCTTTGTAGGGTGGCTTTCAGTCTTCGGTGGTGTTCTTCGCTGGTTTTTGCGTGAATCAAAATGTCGTCGCTGACGTTCAGCACTCCATCAAGCCCTGTTAAGATTTCTTTTATTGTGTTCTGGAAAATTTCGGCTGCGGATGAGATGCCAAAATTTAGTCGCTTGTATCGTCTCAGCCCTAGGTGCGTCGAGAATGTTGTAATGTAGCGGCTTTCCTCCGCTAGCCTGAGCTGGTGATATCCTGCATTTAGGTCCAACTTAGAGAACCATTAGGCCCCATTCAGATCAGTTAAGATGTCATCTACTGTTGGGGTGAGGTGCCGCTCCCGTCGGATGGCCTTGTTGGGGACCCTCATGTCTATGCAGATGCGGATTTTGCCTGGCTGGCGTGGTTTCTCGGCTATTACCATCGGGGATACCCACGGCGTCGGCCCTGATACTTTCTCAATTACCCCTTGTTCTTCGAGTTGGTTGAGTTCCTTTTCCACAGCTGGGCGCAAGTGGAAGGGTATCCTTCGGTGTCTTAGAGCAATAGGTTGGATGGCGGGGTCGATGTGTAATTTGATCGGTGGTCGCTTGATCGTGCCAAGACCCTCGAATAATGTGGGGAACATTTCCAGGATGTCCTCGGTTTGTAGCGCTTTGACGGCGTTTGCAAACGCAACGAGGCGGAGGTCTTCTGCTGTGTTGCTGCTTACCAGCAGGTCTGCTTCCTTGTCTATTACGTGGAACGTTGTCGTTACCTCGTTGTCTTCTGCTTTTACTTGGACCGTCATTTTTCCTCGTAGTGGGAGGGGTTCCTGGCTGCCGTATGTTAGTATGCGCGCCCTCGACGGAACTAGCTTGGGTCTTGGTTTCAGTGCTTTATAGTGTTGGATTCCCATGACGTTCACGGTGGCCCCCGTGTCAATGACGCCACACGCTGGGGACCCGTCGATGTGTATTTGGCACTTGGGTTGTGGTCTCCGTCGTTTCTTTAGTTCACTTACGAATGACACGTAGTAGCATTCATCTTCATCCTCCGAGGGGGAGTCGTCGAACTGGGGTCGCCTCGGCGATCTGTGTGATCGTGATGATGTCGCGTCGTCTAGCGATAGCTGTTTCACTGCTCCTGTGATTGGTTTTCTTCCGGACGCTCCTCTTCCTCTGGAGCCACCCCTGCACACGCTTGCAAAGTGGTTAGGTATTCCGCATTTCGAGCATGTCTTGCCACGTGCTGGGCAGCCATCTTGGCTGTGCTCGTCTCGGCCACAGTATCCACATGACGCTCGGCGTGGCGTCCTGGTCGGCCATCTTCCTCTGCTTCCTCGACTGGTGTTGCGGACTGCATCCACCCTTTCTGTCTTCACCACGGTTCCTGATTCTGCCCGCGGGTTCAGGGCTGCTTCCATCGCTGTTGCGCATGCATCCGACAGTTCGTGGGATCTGGCTAGGATCAATATTTCTTCCAGTGTGATTCGCGGTTGCCTTAGGATGAGTGTTCTTAGGTGTTTGTTACGGCAACCTTGAATGAGCTGCGCCGTCACTTCTTTCTTTTCGTCCTCGTCCGTACACGTGCTTATGAGGTCCCTCAGTCGCGCGTGGAATGCATCCATGGTTTCCCCTTCCCTCTGTCTGGATTGACGAAACTTGAACCGCTCGTAGTGCGGGTTCAGCTGGGGGTCGAAATGCGCGTTCAGCGCGTTGACTGCAGCGTCGTAGTCATCGTCATCTCCTGTGTCTGGGAGATGTTTGAATAGTTTGTACAGCTCGGTGCCTCCAAAGTGCAGTAGCAGGGACCTCTTCACTGCGTTATCCTTTTCTCTGGTGGCAGTGAAATAGTTGTTGAGTTGACCTAGCCACACGGCCCATCTGGGAGCCGCTGTCCCGGGGTCCATTAGTTCGCTGAAAGGTGGTAGTGCTTGGATTTGTGAGTGTTGCGATGGCGCAGGTGGCTGTGTGCCGAGGTTTACTGCTGGTGCTGCTTGCGCTGCTTGTTGAGCCGGGGCGGCTCCCCCAGCGGCTCCTCCTGGGTTTGTGGTCATTATGAGGCTAGGCGGTGGCTCTCTATGGTATTCTGGTTTGCCTTTGCTCGTGCTTGTTGGTGCCTGTGAGAGGCAATGTTTGTTGGGCTGTGAGTTGCCTTTGCTTGTGCTGTTTTGCTTTGGCTTGGTCTGGTGTGCACCAGGTGGCTATCTGTCTTTGTTTGTGCTTGTTGTGGGGTTTGCCTTGGCCAATGCTTGATGGGGGCGCTGCTCGCACGTGTCTTGCCTTGGTTGTGGAGCCTTGTGGTGTCGTTGATCTCGCTGGGCCTTCCTTGCGCCTGCGGGGCCTCGCGCTCGATTTACTTGGAGCACCCTCTCGGCCTCGCGCTCTCTCGGGCTCCCCTTCAGGCGATGACGTTGGTCTTTCTGCGCATGCGCGCACTGCTGGGCCTGCCGTCGGATCGTTTCCCTCGGCGCGCGTCTCCTGTTCTGGGCCTTCCTGCCGTCGCTGCCGCCGGTGCCGCACGCATCTCCTTGCTCACGCTGCTTACCGGTGTGCGCGGCTCCTGCTCTCGGCGGCGGCTGCCGTCACGGGCGTTCTTCTCCGGCGCTTGGCTGTGGGGATCGAGCCGGCTGGCATCCAGGCAAGTAGCGCTGTGGGGATGTAGCGCTGTGGGTTTCTGCTGATGGGCTTTTGAGTATCCCACCCTCGTCGCCAGTGTGAGGCCTCTGGGGCCTGGTCGTGTGTACAGCGCAGCGCCTTGTGTAATGAAGGGGACACACACACTCTTGCTGCTCTGGTGTGGACCGGAAGTGCCGAGCCACTTCGGTCCCTTTATTTAAAGCTTTCTGGCCACGCCTGGCCAGAAAGTGATACATGGTGCGGAGTGCTTCCGGGGCTCAACCTGAGACCCTCGGAGCACTAGAGCGCTACACCAAGGTCAGTGCTGCACATTTTTCAGCACTTCCTGAATGTCCTTTGCATAACCAAACTACAGCACTTAGAAAATGGGAGTATCTTTTTCTGCACATGATAAACTTGTAATGGGTTCGGAAGAGTTTAGAATGTTTCAGCATTTCTGTCGCTAGTTTTTTTTTGCATGGCTTGGTTTATCTCTGAAGAACACTTCTAAATTATTAATTGCGAAATTAAGTCACAAAGTTAAATTTCTCGAGTTTATAAAACGAGGTAACGCATTGCACACTACTAATATGAGAATGGACGGGTTTCTTGTTCTCCTCAAAAGTGGAATATTAATTTACAGGAGGCGCTGTGTTTTTTAAAACCCCACTGTTGTTAGAGCAAATATAACTAACTATAGATAAAACCTGTGAAACACGGTATGCAATGCAGATTTTGATGCCCTTGTGTCCACTTGCAAACTCACACTCTAAAGATTGGGAATGCTCAGAAAACACCCAATATACTTAAAACACGTTTTCAGTTAAACACGTTTACCCTTTTAAAGCTTCGATTGATTTTTAGGATTCTTGCAGCCAGTGATGAGCAAGTAATTTATGCTACTCTAATTTATTATTAGCTATACAATCAGAAGGAGGAATCCAAGCGCTTGGGGTTTCTAACCAGAGAGATTAAAGGGACAATTCAGATAGAAAGAACAATGGATGAGAGAAAATTGTCTAAAGCTTCATGCAGGAAAAACAGAGGTTTTTATTTTTGGAAAATCCTTTTGGTCACCAGATTGGTGGCCACAGGACATGGGGCCTTTACCTACAGATGAGCAACTACGGCTGTATTATAAACACTTTGGAACAAGCCATGCTTTTAATATTTGCAGCAACTTAATAAATACGTTTGAGATTTAGTGCTCGTTTAATGTTTTGCACAAACAAACAAATACGCCATATCATTGTGCACGAAAGACATAAGCTGATCATTCTGCTGTCTCCTTAACTGACCAACTACCAGTGAGGTATCAGTTTGAGGCATGCAACAGTTTTTTGCGTTGTATCTCTAAAACTCCTACTCTCAGCTGTCTCAATCTTCAATTCAAACCCTCTAAGTAAGGCCCTAGGGGTGGGTGGGGAGTACAGAGGGGTAAGTGTTTCCAGTTCCGGGGAAGTGATGCAGAAATATATCTTGGCATCTTACAGGAGTAGTCACCCTTAAAAAAAAACAGCAGCCAAGCACTACACTAATAAATATCCATGGTCTTGAAACGTCTTATAGCACCACTGCCAATGATCTGAACTGGAGTGTATGCAGGCCTCGAAGGTGCCCTGTGGTTTCTACCACCTTGCAGCATGACTTCCGACACTTTCAAAACATGTTCCTGCAACAAACCCAATAAGATTTAAGGCTCAGGATCGTGGTCAATCCCATATTAGTAACAGAAAGGCCTCTTTCCAAATGCCCCTAAGTTTGGCCTGGAAACATTATCCTGTTAGTCCCGAAGTTACCTGTAACATGGGGATGGGCATCAGTGGGGGCAGAGCTGCTATGTATTGTTATGTTATGTTAACATGTTTTTGTATAGCGCAAATCACCACTGGTCTTTAAGCGCTCGCAACAGAACAAGTACATAACCTACCGCCTCCCGAACCTCTGCACCCTCCAACCCCGATTAGGGCGTGGATGTTATCTTTTTAAACAGGTAAGTCTTCAAGTTCTTCCTGAAAGGCAGTAGTTGTGAGTCTTCCCTCAGGCTAGCTGCTAGCTCATTCCAGATTTGCGGGAGAAGTACGGACAAAGCCCTGCCCCCTTTGGATTTTAACTTAAATCTGGGTTGAGTCAAGTTGGAGGCTTGAGCGTATCAGTGGAACGCTGAATGTCCCCTCAGAAATGAGGAATTACTGGGAAAATTAGTAATTCCGCACAGATTCTCCTGGTTAATTCAAATTTTTCTGTCTCCTTTCAGCAAGTAAAGTCTCTCGGTGAGACACCAGATGGGCCGTTTCGGTGGATCTTCCAATTCTGGTAAGACCGGTTAGCCTGGTCACCAGCTCCATCCTATTACATGCTCCTTGGATGTCTAACTGATTAGGAAAATATTTCACATCATCCTGCAAATTCATTAAACTTTTCAGCAAAATTCTTTCAATAAGTTTAAAAACAATAATGTTTCACAAAAATGTATGTATGTTAGACAAGGGAAGCACGTCTGCCCTCTTCTGCTAGTCTTTGAACTGCTGCACGGTGAGCGTTAAGTGATGTCTTGCTTGATTAAAGATAATAAACCTACCCACTGTACAATAAAATACGCATTAATCTTGATGGCTGTGACAGAAAGTGGATTCAAACAGCGTTTTTCTAATAACTGTGCTAGTTAATGGGTTTTCGTGCTCGATCAAGATTGAGAAGGGTGACTACAAGCTGGCAGACTTCAAATTGTGAATGTTTATATAGCTACAGAGTGGAATACAGCAGTACCAAGAAATAAGGAAGGACACAAGAATAGAAGACTTGCCAGCTTACACTCTTCCTAAAATTTCTTAGTGCTAGTTTTAATTTCAGTTGAAATCACCTTAAAAATATAGGAAAAACGAAAAGAGCTAGATGGAATTCTAAAATTAAACGTATTCTTTGATGATTACACTGGACTCCATTGCTTTTTTCACTCACTGTATCATTACCATCCATGACCAACCATAGACAAATCAAAATTGGCCCGACAAGGCTAAGATTAATCGAAGCATGATGATTTTTATTGATTGTAATCTAAGCTGATTTAGTAGAAGGGATTAATTGATCTTGTAATTAAGAACCCTTTAGCTGATTTCCTTTAAGGCATCTGCCTTGTTAGAAATGGGATTTCTGGGTGGCTAGGGCATGCACCTAAGCCAGGCAGAAACCACCACTCTAGTGAGGGCAAGGGGGTTACACACTGAAGATAACTCCTTGGTAGCTTGGCACGAGCAGTCAGGCCTATCCCAGAGGCAATGTGTAAAGTGTTTGCGCAGCACACACAGCAGCGACACACTAGGCACACTACAAAAAAAAGTTTAGTTAATAAAAAATAGCCTTTGTATTATCCATAAAACACATCAGATCATACTCACTATATATACACTGTGCCACCTGGCACTAGGTATTACTTTGCAGGAGATTATATACATTACAGGGCAATCGGGCCACTGTCATAACTATTAGCAAACACAAGTAGTGAGAAAGAAACACAACCAGTAACTACTGGTAAAGATGATCTTAGCACCACACATTAGGCATCAACATACTGTCATCACCTAGGACCACATATTATGCCAAACATAATATTCACCTTAGGCCCCTCTTAGGCGTGTACCTAATTGCCAGTGCACGGGAATTACTTATTAGGTGCACGCATCAGCTCTGACCTTATGCCCAACCAAAACATGGAGGCGATCTCCAGGCCGTCTGGTTGTAACCTCAGGGGCCCGTCTTGGGCTCCCCCGCAATTCCCTCTGTCCCAAAGTTAAGGTGTTCCTGGCTGCCGATGCAGTACTCCGTTATGGGCCCAAACCTCACATGGGGCGGGGGTGCAACTCCCCCTTGTCCTCCCCTACCATGCATGCCCCACGATGCAGCTGCCTACGACCTTGCGGTGCAGCTGTATAACCAAAATAGGAGCAAATAAATGCCCCCCGACGTTACAGCTGCCTGCGATCAGGTAGCGCAGCTGGGTAAACCCTTCAGCACTCACAGTGTGCCTCGTAAGCCCCACTAACCGGAGCTTCTCTTCTCACCCCAAATCGACACCAGGAATGATGGGGTTACAGGGGAAGCCCGCAAGGCTCCTGTCCTCTTCTCCCGGGTTCTGGTGAGCCTGGAAGGCTCCATCTTTAGGTTCAGGCACATGGGGCTCTCATCCTCCACACGGGGAGCCCAGCCCACTGTCAGGCACCAGCACACCTGACATCCTGCCTTTTCTCTGCTTCCTCTGGCTGGCCCTGTCTACCACCAGGCACCGTCACGCCTGACTTCCAGTAGCCCTGGCAACAAGCTGCAACCCCTTCCTCTTCTTGGCGTAGAGAGCCGCACCACGGGCTCAGGGGACCGCAGCATGCAGCACTCCCAAGGTGCTCACTCTCCTTCAATTTTCTCTGCCTTCAGTGGCATAGGCTGAATCCCTGCCCAGGACTCCTCTGGTTTGCCATGTCCCGCCCACAGTTAGGCAACAGCTGCCTGACTTCTGGTTCGCAGAAGGCTTTCCTTTTGGACAATGAAAGAGCCCACGTCTCGGGCTCTGGGTGATGTGTGCCCACTATGTGCTGATATAGATAAACTCACACCAGGGGCTCAACACCTGGGACTCCTGGCTTGCTCAAGCCCTAGCTCAGAGCAATGAACAAAACATGCAGCGCTCAGCCGGTCTCACACCTGCAGACACCAGCAGGCAGCACTTCTATCCAAAAAGTGCGCAGGCAGGCAGCACACCTGGTCTCCATGGGAGACAGCAGATCCTTTTGCTGCCAAGCAGGGCAGCAAGTCAGTGCCCGGGGGCGGTTCCTCCTGGCAGTCCGGCACCTTGCCGGCCCTCAGTAAGCACCAAGCAGCACAACAACTTTCATGTGGTCACAGCCCCAATACTTATCCCAGTACAAGTCTCTGTTCTCTCTCTAGCACAGGGCTCAGTTACCGCTACAAACCAGTTCTGGGGGTACTAAGAAACATCTTTTTAGTGCACAAAGACCTTCCTTTTTTAGTGTAGGCTCTGGTTCCAGACACACCACAGGGGAGCAGAGCCAGCATTGTGTAAGGCAGGCACAGACCTATTCAGGTTCAGGGGCTACTCCGCCCACTACTCCAAATGCAGATTAGGCCTATGCAGCCTTGCCCTGGCTCACCCAGCCCTCTGGAACCACTGCACCTCCCCAGTCTCTGTCACTCCAGAGCCAGTATGCAATACATATCAGGCAGGCACAAAGACACATTGCACACAGAAATGCCCACTTCTAAAAGGGGCATTTCTAGAATAGTGATAATAAATCTGCGAACACCATTACGCAGCATTTGTTTCCACTATTCACAACGTACCAAACTAAACCGCTACTCCTCTCATGTCAAGAATTATCACTGAAACAGGTATCAGGGAATCCCCAATGCATTCCTATAGGAGGGCAGCATCACAGTAGGGAGAAACCAAAATGGCTATTTATCACTACCAGGACATGCCATACAGTTAATGGATATGTCCTACCTTTTACCTACAGTGCACCCTGCCCATAGGGCTAGATAGGGCCTACCTTAGGGGTGACTGATATGAAGTAAAAGGGGATTCACAGATGTGGCACCCACTTTATGTCACAGTAGCAGTAAACTGACACAAGGCCCTGCAATGGCAGAGGCCTGAGACAGGTTTCATAGGCTAGTTTGGTGGGTGGAGCAACCAGCGCTGCAAGCCCACCAGTAGCATTTCATTTACTGGCACCGGGTAAATGAGATACCACATTACGGGGGAATGATAGGTAAATTAAATACGCCAAACAGGTGTAGACCAATCTTACCACATTCACCATAGAGGGCACATGCACTTTACACTGGACAGCAGTGATAAAGTGCCCAGAGTCCTAAAACCACCAACACCAGGTCAGAAAAAAACCAGTAGGAAGGCAAAAAGTTCACGGATGACCCTGAAAAAATGACCAAGTCAAACATGCCTAATCTGAAGAACCCAACTAGACAGCCTAGGCCAACACACTACACCTACTGTGCAATGTTATACAACACGCCACCAAGTCTGCCCACCCTCACCAACTTTGATAGATGTCACACCATGTCATGCAAAGAACATGTACCCACAAGAGGGACATCTGTATGTAGTCATCACATCACAGACCTGATTCCCATACCATCCTCTTAAATGAGGAGTCATGCGTCTTTCCTCTCTACAGTCCCGAGCTCATTATAACTTCTACCCCCTTCCACCTAAAATATCAAGCAAAATTGACTAAATGTAAAAGAAAATTAAATCTATAACCAATAAACTGAATTCATACCTCTACATGTCACAACACGCAGATCACTCACTCCAAACATCACCAAACCAAAAGCACCCCTACATCACTTGATGGCACAGCACCACTATTCAATTGTTGCACTATACCCCAAAGGGCCATCAATAAACTCACACAGCCTGATGTAGACTCTCTACTCATTGTTTAGAAGCCGGACAGCACTAAACTCTTCCTCCAGAAAACATACAACATATAGATGATTATGAGGCAAACTAATTTCAAGCAACTACAGTATGTGAACAGACCCCGTAACTACAACCTCAACATACTCACCATGTCCAATCACACCACAATATCCTAAAAATCAAACATTCAAGTATGCTACTAAAGTACAGATCTACAAATAAACACTACAAGAAAATGGAATACTCTATACTACTTCTGGCAATTGGCATTATATTCCTCAAGGAAACCTGGCTCAAAAACCTATCCTATCAAATGATTGACCTATTGTTCTCACACAACTATTCAATCAACATTGCGGGATAGAGATGGGAAACCAGGAGGTGGTGTTGCAGTTTCAAATGTTCCAATTTTGAGGAATGCTCCAAGTTTGAATATCCAGGGATGGAATTCCCCATGTCCAATGGGAAGATAACTAAATTTCACCTGAAATACCACGCACCAGGTGAAAACCAACTTTTGACCAAACATATATTCAACCTCATCATCCAGCAATTGCTTCTATCCTCCAACAACATTTTCCTAGGAGATTTCAACTTTCACTGAAATGACAGCAGCAATGCCCAAGCTGACCATCTCAAAGAATTTATGAGAAATAATGATCTGACAAATATCTGCACTAGTCCAACACACATCAAGGGTGCCACCCTATATGTTCTTGTAGGCAACAAAGATCTGTTAACCAACAACTCCATTATTGCTGATCAACTGGTCACGCTATAGCATGATCACTTGCCCTATCAACTCTGAAAAACTAACATTCATATGTCAAACATACAACTCGAAATACTGGACTACAGACACTAAACAGATGAACTTGTTTGAGTTCTCAGCAAAATCTACGGCCACTTATATTTATTTACAATACTGAAGACCTAATCTCACACTACAAAACAACTATGTCACACATAATCCAAGAAGTAGCACCTTTAAAGCTCAAAAGGGAAAAAAAACTCTCCTGCCTTTGGTACGAAAAAGGCCTAAATAAAGAGAGAAGACAACTTTCAGGAAGAACATGACCCATCCGTATCAAATCTGTCTCTACTAGGATCAGAAAGAAACAGATACTACAAGAAACGTATCTTCAAAGCAAAAGTAGTTGCCCTCAAATTCCATATAGAAGCAGCAATAAAGCGTCCTAACAAATGTCAATATCATTTTGCAACAATCTTCTCCCAGCTTGGCTACACAACAGAAAGATTTCGAATTCACCAACTTCTTCATGGACAAACTCAAGAACCTAGAACTATCACTGCCTAACACACATCAAGATAATAAGCCGGCCTCCACTTGTATACCTGAACGCCACTCCTGATGGTATTATCAACCCACCAGACACCATGCAGACACCCCTGAGCCCAAAGACAATGTCTCATTCAGAGCTCTAAATGACAACAAATTCATTAGAATCGTAGCCAATATGAACCCCACCACACACATCACTTACTCCCTACCCACAGCCTTAATCCAGAACTTTAGGCAACTCATCACACCCCCATCAAAGCCTCAGTAATCAATGTATATTACTCTCAATGGTGTAACTCCAGACTGCCTGAAAATGGGACAAACCATACTAATTTTCAAGAAACCTGGAGCTGACTCAGATCATTTGAAAATGTTTCGCCACATGATCAACCTCACTTTCCTGGCCAAAGTCCTTAAAAATGTATTCTATCACAACTAAACCTGCACATGTCTTAGATTAAAACCTACTTGACAACTGCCAATTAGGCTTCAGAGCTGGCTGCAGCAGAGAGATGACATCATGGGTGATGCCCTAGCAACATAGTACAAAGGAGAATCCTTCCTGCTTATGCTGATAGATTTCTCCTGGGGCTTTGGCACTGTTAACCACAACTTTCTACTAAACACCCTAAATTCACAAATGGGCCTTAGCGGGACAGTCCTCAAATGGGTCTTTTCTTATCTCAGCAATCACGTCCAACAAATCAAACTAAATACCTTCAACTAAAGTGCATCAATCCCAACCCATGTTAACCAAGTAGTTCCTCAGGGCTATATACTACCTCTGACTCTTTCCACATAAACCCCTAATCTTGATTTTTCCAAAGTTCAAAATATCGTACATCTTTACATAGATGGTACTCAACTCAACCTCAAAACCAGATCACAGAGGATATCACTTATCACAACAAAATCCTAATACAAATATAAGCCTGGATTTCATTTAACCACCAAAACTAAACCCACTGAGGGAATGACTTCCTTCTCGACTATACCCTGCTATAACCCAGCTCCAATACACAACTTGCTCCACCACCTGAGTCTGCACTCTGAAAACCATTGACTGCACACAATCTAGCAGAATCTCCCTTGACAAACCCCTAAAACTGACTGCCCACTTTACCTCCACCACCAAAGGTGAACTATACCTACTCAGGCTTCTTTGAAAAACAAAGCCTTTCTTTCTCCTACCCGCCTTTTTAATGTGGTACAAACACTTGTAACCTTCGGACTAGATTGGTGCTTATCAGTACAACTAAATCTCAACCAATTCCATTAAGAGCTAAGTTCAACGGAGCTGCAGAGCTAGTAATCGATCCAAACCACTACAAACACATCCTTTCTCCTCTTATCACACTGAAAGAGGCTACCTATCAAAGAACGTTGCATCCTTAAGATAGCATGTATGACACATAAACTATTACACAATGGAAACACAAAATACCTCGCAAGAAACTCACCTGGACTTGTGGAAGCCGCACAATGAGAAGCTCAAACTCTCTACTCATATAAACCTCAAGAATATAAAAAGAAAGCACCTGCTCTGGCTCCTTCTTGGTAGTGTGTCCAGGACGTGGAACTCACTGCCGCCAGAGATTTGCACAAACTCCTCCTCTCTTGCTTTATTGAAGAGTAAAAAATATCTACTATTTGAAAGATACTTAACAGAATTAATTATAAGACTTCTGTCATGGTTGGCTATAGCGATACATAATCCACCAGTCATTGACCTACATCATGATTCTACAAAGTGGATTTATCAAGGCCTTGTACACCACAGATTCATGCAAGGTGGTGTCAAGTATGAAAAGGTTATTTAATTTCCAGTGCAAAACTTTTCTTGCTCCTAAAAAGTTACTTTTTTCAGCACAAAAAGCACTTCACACTGCTTTGCTCCACTTTGCCTCAATGGGGATTTAAATGGGTAGTACTTGAGTATTCCAGAGTAAGCAGGCATGTTTCTTGACACAAAGCACTATCTACTAAAATTGTCCGACTGGGCTTGCATAAAAAAATAATGTGTTCTGGAGTCAGGTACAATTTTGGATAAATATATGTATTTCTTCAAACATTTCACACACTACATGTGTGCTGCACTGTACAGTATACATCCTAAGTGTGAAATGTTTTCAAAATTGTGTAGGCAGCAGGATTTGATACTAGAAGGGTATATTTTCAGTGTAAAACCATGCTAGATATCTAGCACACACATTTGCACCGTGGTGCTAAGGTATGTGATTGGTGCCAGGCAGACTGTCTGTGCACCAACGCAGGTGATATAGCAGCAGCATATAACCTTTAGTGAATATAGCTCTGCACTACTTACTTTGCCTTGAGGAATACAGCAACTTTGGTTGCTGAGTAGCACTGCAAAAAAATGATAAATCTGCCCACTAGTGTCCTTCCTCTGAGGAGCAGCATCGCAGGTTGTTACTGGTTGAGTTATCTAACTGAGAAAAATACCTCTCACACTAAGTCATCTGTGAAATATTCTGTTTTTTAGCTTTCTTAAGCACTTCTGATAGTTGCAGTCACTTTACAAATGATTTCATTCTCTCAGCAGCCAATCAAAATGTTTACACACCAAACAATCCACATGCTGTTATCTGTAGACGTATCCAGTCTGTATAACATTCTGTGAAATGCCATAATATATCAAACTAGAGAAATTGTAAAGCTGTATTAAAATATATTTTAGTGCCAGATCTTTCATTGGGAGGCCACTGCAGCTTGCACCACACATTGCCCTTGCCATTCTGCCAATGATAGTGCCAACACAACTACTAACCATCACTCTCCTACAAGTGGGATTAGACTATTCAGGCTCCTAAAGCTATATGATTGGCTTGGGTGGCAGGTAATAGTCATTTTTATTGTATATGGGATTAATAATTAACTGTTGTTGCGGTCTTCTCTAAATTAGCCACACAGCGTCACCTTGTGGCAGACTGCCACAAGCGCCAGTGTTAACAATTGAGGGCTGGTGCCGAGCACCGTAAATCACCGACTCAAATTAAGCACTACTTATAAATAAAAAATCCACCAAAGCACAACAATCACAGGAAGAGAAGGAAATGATAGATTACAAATTATTTAAAGTCATTACACAGCAATCAAATAAATCCTCTAAACAAATTTTGTAACAATAAAAATGTGTGACTACCAACCCCAAAGGAATCAATAATTTTCCTAATAGTTTGTCCACCGAACATAAATTTTCCTCTCAATCTCCACATAAAAAACAATTATTAGAGTAGAAATTGCTGGATTAACAGACTCCACATTTTATCCACTTCAGTGCAATTTGCCTCCTTGACTCAGCGGTTGCTGTAAGGTTTCCAGTAGGTAGTGGTACCATTCTAAATACTGTGTCTGATGCTGGCTTGACAATCTCCTTTTCCAAAATGGCACTAACTTCACAGGATATGAACTCTCCAGCACTAAACTAATAATTGACAGCAATTATATGGATAATGTTTCCAAGTGTCACTAATAATGCCTCAAAAGACAGTTCTTTTGAGGATGCCATTTCTGAACCGTGGAATGATTACAAACTATATATGAATATGTGATATTGTAGTTTGTAGATAGAAGTTATTAAGTACACATTCCACGCAGCATATCTCAGATGACTGCTGCTCAGAAAAGGGATTCCGCTCTAGAGTATATTTTCAAGTATGTATCTACTCTGTTGAGTGTATAAGCTGCACGTTACACTTTGCAATCCTGGCATGACCCACTCAGCGATTCATTCCCTGGTGTTGCTTTAACAGGTAATGTTTGGTATTGTACTAAATTAGGAATCTGAAAATCTATCAAGTTGATTTGCAACTGAAGATTTGTTGCCGTTAAATGAAATCAAAGATTTACCAGGAATGTAGTAACCATATGTTGTAAGAAGCAAAGACTTAATATTTTTCTAAAAGCCAATGTGAGAAATTGGAGTTTTGGTTGAGTATGTTGTTAACCCTGCTCAATCAACAATCACAATACCTGTGAGTGTGAACCACAAAAGTCACTGAATTAACCTTAACTTAACTTGGAGGCAATGTATAAAGTATGCTGCGCACAATCTGTAACAAAGTTAAATCACAACACAAAATCAATTTCACACCAATTTAGAAAAATGTAGTAAATTTTATTTAACTGTTTGACCCAAAACAAAAATAATTCAATTAGTAGAACCAGAGGTTGAATTTTTAAACTAATAGGTAAAAACGAGTCCCTAAAATATCAAAGCTCCAACTGCAAACATCTAGTCAAAACTCTCTAAGAATGTAGAAATTCAGTGAGGGGAGGCTGCAGGTGATGTCCGAGAATGTCGTTTTGTTGTCTGGAAGCTTCTGGATGACGTTTTGGTGAAGATTTCACGTTCAGACTCAGTCTCTTTTTTGAAAGTCAAAAATCTTGAGAGGGACGAAGCTGGAGGCTGTAGCTGATGAGAGTTCCATGCAGCCAGATACCCCTTCTGCAAAGGACTGCTAAACAAGATTTGCTGTTGCAGAGAAGAACACAGCAGGAATTGCCACAAAGTCAGCCCAACTAGCAATGCCCCTTGGCGAGATAGACAAGCAGGTTGGTCCCAGCCTCCTCTTGGTACTCAAAGCAGTTTTTGGCCAAACATTTTCTAAGTCCCAAGTGTTGGATTTTGGGTATCTGGCCACCTTTAACACCACCACCAAGGGTCCAGAACTGAAGGGGCACCCCTTGTGAGGTCATGATTCTCTCAGGGTGTGTCCAGGTGAGGGCTCAAGGTGGTTGGAGCCTTTACTGTCCCTGAGCCTCTGATCAGGAGGCGAGTCAATTAGCCATTGGAGCCTCTGGGAGTCCGAGGTTCATGAAGTGGAACATGGCTCAAACAGCATGGCTTGCCTCTTATGGTTCAAAGCAGACTTCAGGCAGAAAAGCTGTCCTCCCAGGTGGAGCAAAACTGTCTTCTTAAGTACACAGCAGTCCACAGCAGCAGATAGTCCTCTGAGAGTCCTTCCGCAGGTCCAGAAAGTGAACCGAAGAGTGGGTCTGAGGTTCCTATTTGTATATCCATTGATTTCTTTGAAGTAGGAGAAGTTTCTAAACAATTCCCTTTTGAAGTGCTTGATTTTTCCTGCCTACCCTGCCCTGGCTCCAGACTAGCTGCATGAACAATGCAGTGGTGAGAAGTCTTTTGTGTGAAGGCTGGGCACAGTCTTTTCAATTGCAATTAGGGCAATGCCCAGCTCCACCCTACCTGTCCTGCAAGTGATGGCCCACCCAGGAACACCTAATCCCTCTATTATGTTGCTGTCTGAGAGAATACACAAAGTCCAGCTGCCAACTACACCCAGTCATCTGACCCAGGAACAGACTACAGACACCAGATAGGGCAGGAAAATTCCAACTTTCTAAAAGTGCCATTTTCAAAATTGTAACGTGTAATCTAACTTTACCATTAAAAAGGATGTTCAATTACATTTCCTTAGACACCAGACATGAAACCTTTAGCTGTTACCAATCAAATGTTAGCACTTATTAAATGTAATAAGGCAACCCCAATATTATCATATTGCAAAGGTAGGCCTCACAGTAGTGTAAAACTACTTCAGGAGCTTTTCACTACCAGGACATATAAAACTTAAAAGTGCATGGCCAATATTTTGATTACAACGCACCCTGCCCAATGGGATACTTAGGCCCGACCTTAGTGATGACTTATTTGTAACCAAAGAGCAGTTTCTGTTTTGGCAATGGGGTTATTTTGCTAAGTCCAATTGGGAGTTTAGAACTGCATTCAAACTGCAATGACAGACCTAGGACATGCTTTAAGGGGCTTCTTAATTGAGTGGCACAATAAGGGGTCCAGGCTCGCTGGTAGCATTGAATTTACAGGCCCTGGTAATATGGTATACCACTTTACCAGGGATTTATACATAAGTTGAGAATGGCAATTAGGTGTAAGCCAATTTTACCATGTGAGCACAAGCACTTGAGAACAGATTCCTGAGGCCAACAAAAACACATTCAGCAAAACAGGAGGGTGAAGGCAAAAAGGTTTGGGAAGACCAACTTAAGGTCCACAAGACAAACAGCCAAGAAAATGGACAAAAGATAGCGATTAGAAGAACATTCTACAGGGATGGGGCTAGGGGCGAAAAGGCCCATCCTCCCTGAAGTTGTCCTCTGGAATGCATATCTGATAACAGGAGAGATAAACTAGAAATCATACTCCAACCAGGAGAGTACTGGAGGCTGGACAAGGGCCACTGCTGAGCCAGATTTTAAGCACACTAGTGTTTCCGGGAGCAATGGAATGGCAGAAGAAGTCCGTGTTTAGGATTGCCTTTAATCATTAATACTCTGTTATTGTTAGAAACTTAACAATCTCTATTCAGCATCCTTTGTAAAATTGCAGAGTGGAGGATGGTGAGCGAACATATATTTATGTCTTCTGTTATAATACATTACGTTTTATGCTATTTTATGTTATGTTACATTTTGTCTTGAATATTTATGTTATATTTTTGTAAAGTTCAGAATTAGCCATTTACATTGGCTTTTAGTGCAATATGATTATGGTGATTTGTTACAGCAAATGGTTGTCCAATTAAAGGTCTATTCTTGACAATATTCCATCAAATTCATGTGTTGACCCCTTTGCTCTCTCTCCCTTACTAGGAAACACATTCCAATGCGTTATTTTTTATTTTGGTGGCGTAATTATTTTAGAGAGCACCAGGGAGAATTTCTGGTCATACCAATATTAATGCTTGTCTGTCTGAATGTAAGTTTTCAAAGAAGATGATTCTTAAGAGGGTTTGGAATTATGACTTTTCCACTATCAGTTGAAGATGTGGTGTGGGCCATCAGTAATTGGTTGCCAATGTGAGTGTGTGCAGAAATTGTACATCTGTGCAAAGTAGATTACCATGTAATTATTAGCCGCTCCCCAAGATTGAAAGTCCATTACATCTAACCTATTGAGCTACCAAGTTATTCAGGTCAATGGCTTTCAGGTCTGTGGTCTGTCTAAGTTTATTGAGAGCTCAAAGTACAAAATAATAATGGTATATATCGGAGAGCAGAACTTATATAAGCCTGTGCCCAGAGTGTGTTTATATGGTATTTGATATTGACGAGGGACCCATTTGGTGGTCATAATGCATCCGCTAACCTGAAAATGTAATAAGAGTCTATTTAGACTTTATTTATCCCCTTCCTTCCCATGCTTGCTATTTTTTGGGCACACAGCTTCTTTGTGCACTATGACCATTATGGTTGTCATGTTGGTATTGCCTTTATCTCTCTAGAGTCTTTCTGTATCTTGTGGAATGAAGTAGTTTAGAATGGCGTGGTGTTGGGAGAGAAGAAGTGGTGTGATGGAGTATAGTAGTGCAATATATTGTTAACTGTGATATACTGTATTATAGCATGGAATTGAAATATGAGACGTTAAATTATATAGAATATTGATACGTTGCAGTGAGGATGTGGTGGTTTATTTAGTCTATTTTCTCTTGAGTCTACTACTACATTGAAAACAGCATTGTTATACAATGATATTTCATTAAAAGAGGATCAGAATAACCACAAAATCATATGGCTCATAAAGAGAGACAAACGTTAGGACAGGTTCTAGAAATATATGTACTAAAGTGCTGCACTCTCTAAAGTTGATAGTAGGCTTCATCACTCTAATTTACCCATGAAACATAGGTATATGAAGGTCTCTAGTTGAGACCAGTTGAAAGCATTGATTGTACTAAAGTTTGTTGAGTGTAAAGACGTGCAACTTATGACATGTGCAAGATCTTTAAATAATCATACAGCATAAGGTAGCACATTGATAAGCAGTGATTAATAAGAACTAACATGAAAACAAAGTTGCAGTAGGAAGGTTAGTCAATAGCACATATATGTATAATTGACCACATTGTCCAGTTTCTAGTGACCACATTAAGTATCAGGCCTTTCATATTGATGTTGTTCTGGTCTTGTTGAGTCATATCTACCCAATGGCACCGGTGACATCCAGATCAGTGTGTCTGTTGGCCAGGCAAAGTGAGTGGCCTGGCATGAGGGTAAGAAGGAGTAACTCAAACTCTGATATATCCATATCCTCTGTCTAAATGCTTACTATATATGTTATGAAAGGGCCCCATATATCTTTAAGCCTTGATGTGAGTGGTTCTATCAGGGCATACATTTTAAATTCAATAATTGCACATTACCATACCTTTCAGCTACATTGCACTTGTAGGTACCATGATTTTCCACCAGTTCAAGGCCACTCTCCATTTCACCAACAAGAGGGACAGTGCAGTCAGGAGCCTTACAGACAGTGGCATATACATCCCAGAAGGGTGATACAGGCATCATTTTCCATAAGGTGTGCCTTCATGTCCCCAACAATCTGCAGAACATCCAAACATTAAGTATGTGCACTTCCACGCTAAGGGTAAGATGCCAGCATAGTCTTGTCCGCAAGGAGCTTATTGGTAAAGGTGTCTGTTGGGTCTTATTTGTGTTGCCAGAAAGGTGTTATATATGCCATATGTATACATTTGTACTGGAGGTCTTTAAGTCTATAGTTAATGGAGATAGCTTCCATTTGGGTACAAAAAATCATCCAGTGGGCATCTAACAGGGTCTCCCTGAGATCGGCCTTCACGGTGCCAGCAATACGGCATTGTATCATGCTAGTGTATAACCTGGAAACCCATCTCATACTATCAGGTGAGACAATGAGTTCTGTCAGTGGTGGGAGGTCAAGCATCTCATCAAGGTTCCCTAGGATCTTATCTTTAATTGTGTTACGAAGTCATGTGTATATATAAAGTTGTCTAACCAGGTGGTATCCCCTCTAGAGATAAACTGGTCTTGAGAAAAGGAACTTCCCCATAGGGTACAAATGTACCAACTCAGATAGAACCATCTTGGATATGGTGGTTTGTGCTGTGCATTATTTCTTCAGAGACTGTGCCAGTGTAAGTGCTGGTGAATATAATAACTTCCCACCGACCTTGCAATGACAATTCCTCCATGCCCAACAGGTGTTGGCGGCCATTTTGATCTCTTGTTGGGGTCTTGGCATTGCCAATGGTAGCATGGTGGACAGGAGAATGCTTTCAGTGTGATTGTGCTGCGTAATAAGAGATGGTATGTGGGCATTTTGGTTGTACCAGAATTTGGCAAAAAGACATTGCACAGCCAGAATGTACATCTCTGGGTCCAGTATCTCAAAGCCTCTTTAAAGTATGGAAGAACCAAGGTATGCCAGGCTATTCAAGCTATTTCTGTGCCCAGTTTAGTAAAGTTAGGTGGATTACAGGGACTTTATAGTTAGGTTCAGATATTACTTACACAAAATCAGAGACATTCAACAGTTATAGTTATAGTTTTCTTAAGTAACTATAACTCATGCCCTAGAATGTAACTATTACTAGCACCCCCATCATGCACAGTTTTTAAATCACTAATTTCACTGCAAATGTTGCACTGAACACAAAGAGGTTCAGCACTTTCAACAGTTACAACAAACAATGTCCAAAACAGTGAGCACACAAAAAGATATCCAGATCACAGATGTTGGTTTCTTAAAATGGATTGTTCTTCATTGAATTCATTTGTTAAAAATCAAAAGACCATAGTCGGCACGTTTTGTCTCACAATAAGACTTCTTCAGGGCTTTTTAAGTCGCACAGAAATGTATTCAGAGACGTTGTACGTTCCCACAGATTGTCATATTGTCCATGTTGAGGAGACCTTTATGCAGTAGGCATTACCACGAGTTGGCTCAGTAACCAGCAGGGCGTATGCTCATCAGTTTCAGGTATGAAAAAAACCCACCTTTTTGTGTTTAATGTTGATTTAGGATTTTTTTCCTAAGTAGGGAGCAGAGAGGGGAGTGCTTCTTGGTTCTTCGCACTATCCAGATATACTGAGACATACTACATCTGTCATGTGCGGACTTCTATAGCCTCTACCCTCAATCCATTTGTATCTAAATGTTGCACTGATATTAATATTGATGGCTTAGAAGATGTTATGAGTGATATACCATGTGGGGTAATTAGTTGTGCATGGCGAGGGCACAAGATATAGTTACCTTAGGTCATGAGTTCTAGTAACTTGAGATAATGAAACCATAACTGCTGAATTTGTATGATTTTGTGCATGCAAATATATTAATCTAACTATAATGTCCCTGTAAACTTTGTTTTTTCAGTGAATTTCTACGGGTTGTTAGTGCTATTTCCTAACTATAACATATAACCTTTGGTCTTCAGTCAAATTCTATGTTTTTTAATGCTATTACTAACTGTAACATCCCTGTAACCTTGGTGTATAAGTGGGTGTTTGAGATGTGTGTGTGTGTGTGGTGGGTGTGTCAGTGCATGTGCAACCGACTGTCAGGGCCTGTGAGTGGGTGTTTTAGTGGCTGTATGGGTGTGTATGCGGGCATGTGTGTGTGTGTGAATGGGTGGATATATGAGTGCCTCTGTGGGTCTGTTAGTAGGTGTTTGAGTTGTTCTCTGGGTCTCAGAGTAGGTGTGTGAGTGGCTGTATGAGTGTGTAAATGGATGTGTGAATGGATTTATGGGTCTCTGAGTTGGATGTGGTGGCTGTATGGATGTCTGAGTGGGTGTGTAAGTGTTTGTGTGGGTGTGTAAGTGGGTGTGTGAGTGTGCAAGTCAGTGTGTGAATGGGTTTGTAACTGGCTGTGTGGGTGTGTGAGTGGTTTGTGGGTCTCTGAGTGGTTTGTATGTGGCTGTACAGGTGTGTGAGTGGTTGCATGGGTGTGTGAGTGGGTGAGTGAGTGCCTGTGTGGGTCCGTGAGTGGGTGTGTGAGTGGTTCTCTGGGTCTCTGAATGTGTGTGTGATCCCAAAACTACTGAACAGATTTACACCATATTTTAAAAAAGCAGTCTTTCTGAACCAAGTTCTAGCCTTCTGTCAAATCTGGTGGAATTATGTCCAGGAAAATTGCATGGAGAAAATGCTTTTTGGGAGCCCCACTTTTCTCGTCCCCTGCTTGATGAATCACCCCGAATCTTACCAGACAGCAGATGAAGTGACTGGCATATTTGATATTTGTTAGCTTGTAAAGTGCCCGAATCACCCCATCAGAAGTATCTCCGTGCTGTGACTGCTGTCATCAACCAAGAAGACTCGGAACAAAGAGGTTTTTAGCAATTTTCTAAATTTCAGGAAGTGGGGCATTGGCGTAAGTCAGTTGGGAGTTGGTTCCAATATAGGGGGCAAGGTGAGAAATGGCTCTTCTGCCCAAACGCGTTTTGTGAAATTGCGGAGTGCAAAGAAGTGATTTTGACCCTGACCAAAGGGACCTGGAGGGCAGGTACCTTGAGAGTTTATCTGAGAGATAGCTAAGACCCATGTCATGTAGAGATTTGTGAACCATACAGCGGATCTTGAATTTAATTTGTTTTCGCACCGGCAGCCAGTACAGCTGTTGTAGAGGGGGTATAGAGGCCGTTTTGGGTTGGGGCGTTGGCAACTAGGCGGGCCACCGTGTTCTGGACTACCTGCAGTTTCTTGAAGGAAGAATAATTGGCTGAAATCAGCAAGGCATTGCAGTAGTCCAGGTGGCTTAGCATCAATGCCTAAATCAGGACTTTCCATGAGGAAGAGGGTAAAAAGGGGTAGGCTCTTGGTAGTAGACTAAGAGTGGGAAAACATGACCGTGCAGCAGAGGTGACATGCTCTCCCAATGTTAGTTTCTGGTATATGCGGACACCCACATTTTCAACCACATTTTTTGGAGTAGTAATTGGACCTAATTTCTCAGGCCACCAGCTAGGGGTCCAACTTATCATTGCTTCCCCGAACAGCATAATCTCAGTTTTTCTAGCGTTAAGCTGAAGAATGTTGTCACCCATCCAATCCGCTATTGCTTTCATGCCCTCATAAAAGGTGGTCTGAGTATTGGGGTTATTTTTATCAAAAGAGAGAAGGAGCTGAATGTCGTCAGCATAGGAGAATGGAGTGAAACCTAGATTCCTCATTATTCCCGCTAAGTGGGTGATGTAAATGTTAAACAATGTTGGGTTCAAGCATGAGCCCTGAGGAACTCCCTTGGTCACGTTAGTAGTCTTAGAACGGAAAGGTCCCAGAGTAATTGTCTAGGTTCTGTCTGATAGAAAGTTTGACAACCATTTTAGTGCATTCCCTCAGAGACCAATGTTGCGAAATGTTCTGATAAGGACCCAGTGAGAAATTATGTTGAATGCCGCAGATGGGTCAAGCAGCACCACAAGTACAGCTTGACCATTGTCCAGAGACATTCTGATGTTATCCGTTACTGCTACCAAGGCAGATTCTGCACTGAATCTGGCCCGAAAGCCCGATTGAGAGACATCAAGACAATTCGAGGCTTCCAAAAATTCGGAGAGGTATTTGTTAATGTGCTTTTCCAAGTGCTTGCTCTGGAGGGGGAGCCGAGAGATGGGGCGATAGTTGGAAACAACGTCCATGGGAACTTTATTATTTTTCCGAATGGGAATGACCTGTGCTGCTTTCCATTCAAGGGTGAGCCTGCCATTTTTTTTTAATAGAAATGTGTTAAGTGCACTGCTACCCCCAACGGGGGTGTCCCGGCGCTACAGACAGCAGAAACCGCAAGCACCAGAAATCAGGCTAGAGAGTAGAGAACAGCCAGGTCTTTAAGCTGTGCCTGTACAGGGGTTCCGAGTCGGGTTCCTATCTTTCATAGAACTGCTAAGAATGGTACAAATAGTGGCGGCGAGCTGCTTGGAGAGCAGGGAGGTAGTCCTTGCAGTGATAGCATCTGAACGGGACCCAGATTTGACTTTCTTTTTAAGTGATTCTACTTCTTCAGGCATAAGTAATGGAAAGTTCTCCAATTTGGAAAGGTTTGGAATAGGCACTGGAGAATCTTTCTTAGCACCTTTCTGAGAGCCACTGGCCTTTGTGATATTATTATAAATCATGTCAATTTTCAGGGTGAAGTGGTTCGCTGTGTTATCACACAATATTTGGGATGGGGCATCTTCATTGTTACATGCCTTGGGGTCTGAGAAAGATTTTAGCAACTGGTACAGGGTTCTGGAAGAGTTCTCTGCTTCTTCAAGTTGTTGCATAATGTGGAATTTGCGAGCATTTAACATTTTTTTATGGTATTGAGTCAGGGCTATTTTTATAACTTTCCTTATCCTGAGGGTCATATGAAATGTGCAATTGTTTTTCAATTCTTTTGCAATGGCTTTTATCTGTCCGGAGTCTAGGGGGGTACCAGGTGGTTTGGGGGCACCTGGTAGAGTGGGTATACTTCTTCAAGGTAGCTAATTGATCCACTGTGGTTCTTATGACAGAGTTGAAGTGGACCAGGTGATTCTCGACACAATTGAAGTTGTGATTCCAAGATACAGGGAATAAATCCTGGAACTGGTCAGGTGTAAGTTTGTGCCATTTTCTATACTGCCTAGGGTGGTGGGAATTATGGGTAGTATGATCATTAGGCTGTGGAATTGGAAATCAATCAGTGAGTGGTCTGACCATGACTGTGGGTAAGTTGCCCACAGAGGATGTTCAGGGAGTTAGTTAGAGTTACATCTAACGTATGCCCCACAGAGTGAGTGGGGCCCTCATAATAGTTTTAAAATGTCTTATGGAAACTAGGTCCTAAATATGAGTACCTACTGCTGACTGCAAGTAAATATATATATATATATATATATATTTGTATATATATATATATATATATATATATATTTGTGTATGTATGTATATATATATATATATATATATTTGTATATATATATATATATATATATTTGTGTATGTATGTATATATATATATATATATATATATATATATATATATATATATATATATATATATATATATATATATATAAATAACCTGATTGATCATTGACACTTGCAGACTTGTTTCAGCCTCTCTCAGTCAAGGTATACTTGCTCCTTGTCTCTAACTGAACAAAATTCAGGGTTTAGTGCATTTGTCTAAATGGATTTGTAATTATGCAGCAGCAATTTCTAAGACATGCTTGAATAATGTTGCTTGCTTTGAATATTAGTGGAGTGGTGTGGCTCACTGGTTAGAGGCGGCAGACCCGTAAGCAGAGAACGGCCCAAGACCAGGGTTCAATTCCCGACGCGGCAGGGTCGTGGACCAGGGTCAAACGGACTCGATAATTCTCGCCTCGGTGCCTACTCTAACCAGGGAACACACTCGGCAACTCTGGGCATTAAGCTTGCCTCATCTCTACAACGGCCCCCCACAGACGCCGGGGATGCCTGGTTTCACCTTGGAGATACCCAGAAAGGGACCATCTCACAGGGAAAACCAGGACGGGTTCCCCAGCGGTCTTCAACGCCAGGATACTCCATGGAGTCGCAGTGCGCTTTACAAGTACACCCACATTTATATTCCAAGTATATATATAGATGCTCTAAGTTTTCCACCCGGTACAAAGACACACTCGACATCTGGACTGAAAGTTTTTTAATCGGTAAGAATGTCGATGTGAAATTAAAGCATCCATGCCAATTTTGCCTGACATGTTTCAGTGCAGGTCGCACTTTCCTCAGAGGCTCGACAGATTAATGCTGGCACTAACACACCCTCAATGTAAGAGGAGCGTGTGGAACTTTCATATATAAATATATATCTATGCATCCTAAAAATGGTAATGCAACGGAGCAACTTTGAGAACAGCTAAAATGTAAAAATAAACAGCATTACCCACTGGAGGGAAGAATCGAGGGGAAAGCGTCCTACAAGTTCCCGCATGCTTTGAGAACAGTCCCACAAGGACGTCCACCAGAGGGCAAGTACTTTAAATCAAGCATGTTACTGAAGGGAGCGCTTTCTCATTAATGCCAGGGCTCACCTAGGAAGAAGGTCGTGATGACGGAGACGCGTCGGATTTCCCATGCTGAAATTAAATAAATGATCTGTGATCCTCATCGTTGTGTGTGAGGCTATGTCTTTCCTGCGAGGAGAGAGTGTGTCAGATGTTCAGCGGCTTGGTTCTGACGCAAGCTACGCACCACCAACAAAAGAGCGCTGTGACTGTCCCGCAATTGAACGGCCTTGCAGCCCGTGAAAACGACCAGGGACAGTGGTTGCCGCCGAAGACTAACTTCGGTATGGATTCTATGCATCCTAAAAATGGTAATGCAACGGAGCAACTTTGAGAACAGCTAAAATGTAAAAATAAACTGCATTACCCACTGGAGGGAAGAATAGAGGGGAAAGCGTCCTACAAGTTCCAGCATGCCCTGAGAACAGTCTCACAAGGGCGTCCACCAGAAGGCAAGTACTTTAAATCAAGCATGTTACTGAAGGGAACGCTTTCTCATTAGTGATGACCGAAACTCGTCGGATTGCCCATGCTGAAATTAAATAAATGATCTGTGATCCTCATCGTTGTGTGTGCGCCTATGTCTTTCCTGCGAGAAGAGAGTGTGTCACATATAAATATATATATATATATATATATATTACCTACTGGCGGTCGCCAGTAGGTAGTTATAGTTAGGATAATTTTCAATGTTAAATCTCAACATTCTATTTTGAATAACTTTGGCGCCGGTTGACGAATCTGCCTGAAATTTTCAGGAAAATGGTCTCATGGCGGTCCGGTCCTTCCCTGAAAGTTTGGGGGGGATTCGTCAAGCGGGGGCCGAGATAAAAGGGGGGTCCCAAAACGCGTTTTCCCCATGTTAATTTCCATAGGGCGGTCGATTTCACTTTTAGCCCGAACGGCTGAATGGATTTCCACCAAACTTGGCAAAATTGTAGGGACTGGTAGCCCGATGTGCCTTTGCTATGTCTCAAGATATGTGCTCCAGTGGATTTTAAGTAATTAAGGTTCAAAAAAATATATATATCTATAGCCGCGCTCCCGTGCGCGCACGGGAGTGCGCTCCAGGCGCGACACGCGACTTGCGCGCAGGAAGCTGATTGGATCTCAGTTGTCTGTAAACATTCTAAACAGTGCGGAGCGGCCGCCATCTTGTGTCTCGGTAAAATCGAGACAGAAGGGGTTTGAAAAAAAAAGGGGCAAATGACCATAAGGGGGAAGAGTAGACCCCCTCTGACCCCCTAGGTTTGATGTAGGGACTAAAATAGGGTCCTGCAGGGCATTAAATTTTTTTTTTCGTTTTGCGCGGGAATATGCGCTCTCCCGTGCGCGCACGGGAGAGCGCTCCAGGCGCGACGAGCGACTTGCGCGCAGGAAGCTGATTGGATCATAAGGGGGAAGAGTAGACCCCCTCTGACCCCCTAAATCCAGGACTATATTTATGAAGGCCTTGCGCTGTTAGTTTTGCGCTTCCTGTGCGTCAATTTTTGTGACGCACCAGCGGTGTAAAAAAATGCGCATTGTTATGCAATATTCAAAAAGTGACGCATCTATCTAGATGCGTCACTTTTTAAATATAGTGCAACGAGGTACATTTTATTACACTGCTGGTGTTATGCGTCACTTTTCTGTGCGCACTCCTTATGACGTTCCAGATGTGTCATATTTAATGTATGACGAATCATGTTGCAGATACAATATGGCGCAGAGTTTTAAAAAGTGACCCATGTACCTAGATGCGTCACTTTTTAAAAATAGCGTCAGGTATAATGTATGCAGAGGGGGTGTTCCCCCACAAAAAGCTTTGTAATAGCGACGCAGTGAAATGTTTGAGATTTCACTGCGTCACTTTTAGGATGCTGTTGCATCCTTTAAATATAGTGCAACGAGGCACATTTTATTACACTGTTGGTGTGATGCGTCACTTTTCTGTACACAGTCCTTATGACATTCCAGATGTGTCATATTTAATGTATGACGAATCATGTTGCAAGGAGTTACAGATACGTCAGTATTTCTGACATATGTGTAAACATAAAAGTGATGCGAGGCCGGCGCAAAATTTTGACGCAATAGCATCCAAAAAATGACGCAGGGAAATCTCATAGATTTCAGTACGTTGTTATTACCAAGCTTTTTGCGAGGGATTGCCCCCTCTGCATACATTATACCTGATGCAGATACAATATGGCGCAGAGTTTTAAAAAGTGACCCATGTACCTAGATGCGTCACTTTTTAAAAAATAGTGTCAGGTATAATGCATGCAGAGGGGGTGTTCCTTGCAAAAAGCTTGGTAATAATGACGCAGTGCGTCACTTTTAGGATGCAGTTGCGCCAAAATCTTGCGCCTGCTTCTCAGCAAACCTTTCACATGGTGCTTTTTCCATGTGAAAGGACACATTACTGGAGTTGCGTCACTTTTGTGACGCACTCCTGCAATGCGTTACTTTTGTGTTTAGAGATATGTCAGAAATACTGACATATCTGTAACTCCTTGCGAATTGATTAGTCATATATTAAATATGACATATGTGGAATGTCATAAGGAGTGCGTCCAGATAAGTGACGCATCGCTATTTTCACGTAGCGATGCGTCACTTTTCAGAAATGAGGCCTCCAGTTTATTCACTGTGTCATAAATTTCTTTTCTAACACTCACCTTCTTTCAGTCCTCCTACTTCACTTCCTTTCACCTCTCATACCTTTCTGTTCTTTCTTACTCATTCTCCTTTCAATTATCAATGCACTATATTTCACTTACTCTTCATTTTTTAAGATTATAGCTCTTTGATGAGAATTGGAGGTAGTTCTGAAAAGAACTTTTGGTTTTCTTCTTTTAACTGAAGAGGAACAAAAACAGGGAATAGAAACTGCTCAACAGGAGCAAAAAGAAAAGAAAAAAATTAGGGGTGGGAAGGGCAGTGATGGTTCTCTAATGCCCGAACCATGAGCAGGACACTTTGCTCCCCATAGGTGAGGAGTTGATTGCAGTATCTGCATCTGACGACCCCATGGTTGAATGCAGGTTGGATGTTTGCTACCTGCCCCTGAGATTGGTCTCTTCCAGAAGAAGTTGCTCCTCCTGTTGATGTAGAGGGAACCTCCTGTGCCAGAGCCCTGACACTTTCTCGGGCAAAATTCTGGGGGTGCCTGGTCTCCACATGGCGAATCATCGTGAAGTTGCCAAAAGAGTATTTTTTTAGGGGGTTACCCCGTGACAGGACCTTTTTGCAGATCCTGCACTCTACTTTTGGTGCATTCACCTTCTTCTGGCCTTCTGGAAACTTAAAAAATTTCCAAATGAAATGTCCCTTCACCTTTGGGGTAGGTGGCTCTTCATCAATGAAGTCATCTTCACTGCTGGATGATCTGGCAGCCATGATGAACCAAGAAAAAAGGAGCAGCAAAAAAGCAGGTCTTTCAGTCACAAAAGTGAAAGAAGAAGTGAAGGAAATGGGTGGGGATTTCATTCATTGTAAAAAAAAACTGTTAGCAACCAATGAAAAGTGTTATTTTAGGGTCACATGACCCGACGCGCTTACGCTGCGCGCTCGGGTGCACTTCCGGGTGCGTTTACGCTGCGCGATCGTAGGCGCTTCCGGGGCGCACACGTGGCGCGATCGTAGGCGCTTCCGGGGCGCACACGTGGCGCGATCGTAGGCGCTTTTGCGTGCGTTTAGGAGCCGCGCACGTAGGCGCTTCCGAGGGCACGTACGTTGTGCGCTGAAGTGACGTCATCAATCTTTAATAGAAATGCATAATCATTTTCAATATTAAAAAAAACAAATTTTATTTGTATGGTACGAAATGTTTTGCATTATTATTAACTTTTCATTCATATTTTTTTTTCACGAACGACAGTTGCGCTCTGGGTGCGCTTTCAGATGAGCTCTCGGAGAAGCTTACAGGAGAGCTTAGCTGAAAGCTTCCAGGAGCGCGCACCCAGAGCGCAAAAGAAAAAAATTATAAAAAAAATGAATACTTAAAAAAAACAGCAAATTGTAAAAAAAAAAAGGTTAGAAACTCGATATACAAAGGAATTAGCATTAAAAAAACCTATGAAATTCACTGAAAAAACCATAGGTTTCACACCAGTTATAGTTAGGAATTAGCATTTAAAAAACCTATGAAATTCACTGAAAAAACCATAGGTTTCACACCAGTTATAGTTAGCTGGAAATTTTACTGATATAAAACCATTGAAATTCCCACGTTATAGTTAGTCGGACTCACTATAACTTGCGCGTACAATGCACTGCTGATGACATCACTCATGACATCACTGATGACACCATCCTTGTGACAGAGTGACAGACCTAATTTCAGTGTAATGTAACGCTTGAAACACATATTCAAAAATAGAAACAAACATTTTCTAAAAAATGGAGATACCCAAACCAGTAACAACAACCAATTCAGTAATTCCACCATCTATATACACATCCACTCATTCACCAACAGTTCTATATAGTCACTCATACATATACTCACTCATCATATGTAGTGATACACCTACACATCCTGTTACACATCAGCAATCATCCAAAAGTTACTCACACACATACTCACACATGCAAATAAACTATTAAACATCCATTTCTTTGCATATACATTTATACACACACTGCCACCTTACTTCTAAGGAAACTTACCCATACTTACTCTCTTAAACAATCACTTATAGAAACACATACTTATTTACACAGGAACTCCTACAATCTCTCACTATATATACTATACTCACTTATATACATCAATACTCACATATACTAGATTAAAACATATGTCGTTACTAATGAAGACACTAGTGAGACAGTCATTCACTCACTAACACACACATATATACACTCATCCACCCATACAGTCCTGCACATATGCTGTCTTCAAAACACATACAAACAGTGAGTCAGTCACCAACCCCATGCAGCCACTTATACACAAAGAGAAACACTGATACAAACATTTAAATATTTAAACAATACTCGCTAATATATGTATTCACTAAGATACACATAATATGCCAGTTACCCAACCAATTTTTTTTAAAAAAACATCCATTTACACACTTATTTAAACATTTATTCTTCCATCGACCTTTACAAATACATATATAAAACAAATTTATTTTTCAGAAAGACACACATTCACTGGATGGTCTCATCAGTGATGTCATGAGTGATGTCATCAGCAGTGCATTGTACGCGCAAGTTATAGTGAGTCCGACTAACTATAACGTGGGAATTTCAATGGTTTTATATCAGTAAAATTTCCAGCTAACTATAACTGGTGTGAAACCTATGGTTTTTTCAGTGAATATATATATATATATATATATATATATATATATATATATATATATATATTTCACCAGGAATCCCCCTTGCAGAGGAAAGTTCAGCCGCACACCACAACAAAGCTTATATTCTTTAATTATGAGACAAACGGCATTCCTGACATGTTTCGTTCAGCCTTGAACTTCTTCAAAGGTATGCCTCTCACATAACATCAGGTGATTGGAAACAACAGCGATGTATCTTTTCTGCATATGTTCGCCCCCTAGTGGGCGGCCATAGTAGGTTGCAAAGTCTTCTGGTACTTGTTGTTCCCATCAAATTTGTTCCTCTATTTTACCCTCCATTGGGTGATTGTAAAATGTGTTTGTTTTATTTTAGTCTCTGATTGTAAAGCCCGTTGCGCCCCAGGTCCAAACCATTTTCAAGTTTGACAGGGAACCCTGCCGAAGACGGTCTTCGGCGTCACCTGTCTGCCCTTGTTCGCTTGCGTGGTCCAACAAAGAAGGCTCAATTTCGGGCAGGCACTGGCGCGCTTACTGGAGGTGCGTTGCTGCGATGGAGCCACATCGTTGAATATTTCACCAGGAATCCCCCTTGCAGAGGAAAGTTCAGCCGCACACCACAACAAAGCTTATATTCTTTAATTATGAGACAAAGGCATTCCCGACATGTTTTGTTCAGCGATCTATCCTTTATGCATATGTTCGCCCCCTAGTGGGCATCCGTAGTAGGTTGCAAAGTCTTCTGGTACTTGTTGTTCCCATCAAATTTGTTCCTCTTTTTTTTACCCTCCATTGGGTGATTGTAAAATGTGTTTGTTTTATTTTGGTCTCTGATTGTAAAGTCCGTTGCACCCCAGGTCCAAACCATTTTCAAGTTTGACCGGGGATCCCTGCCGAAGACGGTCTTCAGCATCACCTGCTTATATTCTTTAATTATGAGACAAACGGCATTCCCGACATGTTTCGTTCAGCCTTGAACTTCTTCAAAGGTACGCCTCTCACATAACATCAGGTGATTATATATAGGTATAGCTACTATTACACTTACAGAGTTGCATTTAAAAAACCTTTGAAATTCACTGAAAAAATGATAGGTTTCAGAGACGTTATAGTTAGTTAGAAATGAGCATTTAAAAAACCTTTGAAATTCACCGGAAAAATATAGGTTTCAGAGAAGTTATAGTTAGAAATTAGCATTTAAAAAAACCTTAAAAATTCACAGAAAAAACATAGATTTCAGGGGTGTTATATAGTTAGCTGGACATTTCACTCGTACAAAACCATAGAAATTCCTCCATTATAGTTAGTTCTGCTAACTATAACTCGCGCACCCGCAATGTACTGCTGATGATGTCACATATTACATCACTCATGACATGGTTAGTGACATCACTGATGAATCTGTTGTGTGGAAATTCTTCACTTTTCCACCTGGAGAGAAGATAGTAAATGCGAGAATTTGATGTGCAAAACTTGTGACCGAGTCTTGTCAAGACTTTAACAAAGAACAAGGGAACCCACTTGGTAAGCAAGGACCTGGGGTATCAGTTAACTAAAAGACAAAGGTCCTTGACAAGAAAGATCAGCGTAACAATAATTATAGGCCACAATAAGCGCTATAATGAAAAAAAGTCCAGCCGGACTTGAATTTTATTCAATATTTGAATATATTAAATTAGACGAACCAGCATTTAGACAGTGGGACACAGTCCTGCATCCCCAATGCTACACTTACAATAGAACAATGCAAACACTTAGGGTATTTCAGGCATACACAAATTGGGAGCAAAAAGAAAATTCAAAGTACATTTGCTTCACATATGTGGAAACGTAAGACATTTAGGCACATAATAGTACACTACTGTTTAACCACATGTTATGTGGTTAAACAGTAGTGAAAAAAAATACTCTTGTGGCACTTCTTCTATGTACAAGCCTCTCCGGCCCACACATCCTCTCAATCTTGCTCAAGAGGAAATGAGGCAAGCTACTTTAAACCCTTCACCTGCTGTGGCAAGTTTGTCTGGAGCGTCCTCAGGAACACCTGCAATGGACATTATGCCAGAATTCGCCTTTCTCGAGCAACACTACGTTAAGTGTAAGAAACTTATATGCTTCGGTGAGCAGTCGGTGAATGCAGTTTGTGCTGTGCAACGCAACCATCATTGTTAATTTTTTTTGTTTTTGGAATGATAAGTAATTCCAAAAGTTTCCTGTTCTTTTTTTTGTTTAATTTTTGGAAAAACCACCAAAAAAATACAAAATTGTTCAAAATTTATAAAAAGAAAGAAAAAAGAAGAAAAAAAAGTTCTTATCAGAACTACCTTATCTGGTTAAAGAAAGAACTATAATTGCAAGGTAATGTATGAAAGTTTGATTGAATATATGTATACAGCATGATTGACTAAAATAATGCATTAGTAGTGTATGGTGAATTTATAGGTGAAGTTTTATGAGGAAGTACTGCAGCGTGACACTGCAAGCTCTTTAGCTGCCTGCACTGTGGCACTTCCGAAGCACAGGGATGTGACATATGTACATGAACATGTTGCAACTCTGTGCTTCCCTCTGCACTGTTGTACAAACTCCAGCCATGCGGTGACACAGGCACCCTTGCACCGTGGTGCATGGACGTCTGTGTCGTGCGGAGATTGTTTTTGTGCAGGAAGGGACACCTTCCTGCACAAAAACAATCTGTGAAGGCATTTTCCTCCTTCAATGTATGATGTGAAATGCAGCATGCATTGAAAGTGGAAAAAATGAGGAAAAATGAAAACAATTCTGCTTGTTGTGCCTTGCTACACCAACTCTAGGATGGTGAAGCATTCACACACATCTCCAGATTTACGATTTCTCCTAAATCTGGAGGTGTGTCTTGTCCAAGGGTGTTGCGTGGGAACACTACAGCAACACCTATGGAACGCCCCTTCAATGCAACGTTCTGTGTATGAAGGGGTCGTATTTACAAGGAGAGGAAAAACCATGCAGGGTGGCTTTTCCTCTCCTTGTAAATATGAAGGAGGGCCTGGCACCATCACTACATTACAAAAAGTGACGTACTTGTGGCGCAGGGTGCTTGTAAATCTGCCCCATAAGAGCTTAGGTAATGGCAGACTGATACAATAAGAACATAGTGCTGGATGGGTGATTGAAGAATTGCCTGAGACAGACTGGAGGTATCCTACGCTGCATAGGTACTACTTCAGTATTTAATGGAGTGGACCAATGGTATGTATCTGCTTAGAGATTTGTAGGGATTATGCACAGAATATTTTATGTGTACTTGTGTTGGTACCTAGGTCATTTCATAAGAATACCACTAGTAACTGGAATGATGACAGTGCTGCAAACAGAGTGAACATTTAATTTATAAGTGTTTACGTATTGGTGGAGTGAAAGAATAAGTAGATAGTGGTAGATAAATAATTAAAGAAGTACATGGGACAGACTGGACGATTCCTACACAGCATGAGTACTAACTGGGTATTTAGAAGAGTGTATCAATAGTATGGAGCTAGTTAGAGGTCTGCTTGGATAGTGCACAACATATTATAGCTATACTTGTGTTAGTAGATAGGCCATTCCATAAGTTCTTGACTAGTAACTAGAATAATTACAGTATTACAAACAGAGTGTATAGTGAATTTATAAGTGCTTAGGTATTGGTGGAGTAATGGGATAAGTAGATAGGGCTGGATGGGTGAATGGAGAAATGCATGGTACAGACAGGAGGATTCCTACACTGCGTAGGTCTGAGTCTGAAAAAGCTTTATTCGATTTTAGAAACCATATAAAACCATAAAAGCAACAAGTACCATAGACAATACAATTCATTTCATTTACAAAATAAAATACATCCATCAGGAGCCCTCGAAGTACATTGATCAATTAATCATTATTTTAAGTTAAACTTTTCCTTTTTCTTATTGCACTTTTCAAAAAACCAGCCATGATTCTAATGACATAAACGTTTTCCAGTAATTGTAAAAATAAAAAGGCTGGATGACATTGCCTCCATGCACCTTTTAAAAAAAAAAAGGATAATCCCTGTAGCACGTTCGTTAACATAAAATTTACAAAAAAGAGTCACATGCATTGTAGTCTGTATAGAGAGATTATCACATGGGCATGCGCAAAAATGTCTGGACCAATCTTTAGTGGTTGGAAAGGATACTAGATGATGAAAACTATCAAACCTGAACCTGGTCAGGACGTTTCTATCATAACCACCTCTACGGACTACTAAGTATGATTGGATGGCGCCACAATTCAAAGTCATGTGATGCCGAAGAACAGTACTTTTAGTAATTTCCAGCCCAATTCTTAAGCACTCGAAGTGACTTAGACAGAGTCCCTTTAACTCTTTTCTAGCAATAGTACACATTACACCTGGATTGGTGTAAAAATCTGTTCTTGCTATATCTTTGGATAGCTTTCTAATATAGTTTAGCCATGGGATTTTTCCAGACTGTTCTAGGCTCATTGAGTCAACTAGAATTTCTCTATTTAGTGCTAAATGTGACAATGTCCAAACTCTATGTGTGAGTAGCATGGGCTGCATTTTGATCAAATCAGCAATGTGCGGAATCCCCAATTCGCTGTGGCAGTTAAAAATCGAAGACTAATATAAATCCTAAAATAGCATTTTCTATGACCTGAATCGAAGAAACGTCGTAGAACCCCCAAATTCCTACCCCGAACATAGCTATGCTTAAGCATTTCGCGTGATACATTTTTAGCAGGATCCCCGGGGGCCTTTTGCCCATTTTCTGAGAAAATAACATGACGCTACAGTTGATCTTTTAAACAGAAGGGTCCTGTTTTTAATAGCCAATCTCCCAGATTACATGTCCTCTAATAAAATACCTAGATAAGAGAACCTTTTTGTTGATACAATTTTCCCTTTATATACTACCAGTTTACACTGATTATTTCTCCCCTTGCAGCAGGACATAACAAAGGTCTTCTTCATGTTAAGCTGCAGGCCCCTGTTCTCCATAAAATTAATATAAGTAGATAGGGCTTTTGTATTCCCAATTGGGTTGTTGACATCAGCACAGTGTCGTCCACATAGAGAAGGGAGACAATTTGTCTGTTATTGATTTTTTGGGGGTCTCTCCCACTGGCCACCAATTCCTCCTCTAAAGCATTGGTATATATAGAGAAGAGGAATGGGGCCAGTACGTAACCTTGTCTGACACCCCTCTCCACGTGGAACGACTTAGTGCATTCTCCTTTTAGGCCAAACCTTACCTTTGCAAAGGCTCCTGCATATAGTTGCCTCAGAAATAACACCAGGGAGGGCTCAACATGAAGGCTTTCCAAAACCTGCCATAAGCTGGTATGGACAACTGAAACAAAGGCTGCGGTTAGATCGACAAAAAAACGCAAATAATTTCCCCTCTTTGGCATGGATGTACTTCCCCTGAATTAAAATCAAATTTAAAACTTGTTTCACCGTTCCCCTACCCTCCCTGAATCCATATTACACTGGGCTTAGGATAATATTATCCTCTGCCCACTATTGCAGTCTATTAAGGATCACTCTACCCGCAACTTTCATTAATGAATCCAGAGGGGATATAGGTTGGTAACAATCAGGATTTTCCCTATCCCCTTTTTAAAAAATTGGTATGATGAGGGACTCCGACCAAGTTTTTATAAAACCCACTGCATAGGTACTAACTGGGTAACTAGAAGAGCGTATCTATAGCTTGTAGCTGGTTAGAGGTGTGCATGCATAGTGTACAAAATATTGTACCTGCACTTGTGTTAGTGACTACGCCATTCCTTAAGTATACGACTAATAACTGGAGTAATTTCAGTGTTGCGAAGAAAGTGTGTGCTGAATTTATAAAGGATTAGGTATTGGTGGAGTGATAGGATACAAGCTTGTGTACCCACCAGTGTGCTGTATGGTTAGAAAGTAGGACTGTATATTGCGATATATTATTAGTTATAGTTAAATCATCTATTATGGACACCTGGTTAAAAACAGGAAGAATATCCATGGCAGGAGGGTCAGTGAGTGGGACATTAGACCACATCATCAGTAGGGCCGCCTCAGTTTTAGAACGCGAATTTGAGTTCACTGAGGGACGCCTGTCCTCTGAACTGTTAAAGAAACGTTCATCACTGGGCCATATTTAGTTACTAACTACTCCATCGAATCATGCCCTTGGAACAAATCGCAAAAGTGATATTGGTATTTCCCCACAGCTACAGGATCTTACAGAGTCACAAGCTCAAAGTAGGGAAACAAACCATATAAATATCACCACAGAATCTCAAACTGATACCTCTAACGAGGAGCAAATATTAGTGACACCTAGTAAGTCCCTTAAAAAGAAGCCCATGGTAAATATATCCATCCCAGTCCCCCCTAATAAAAGGAAACATGGCAGAAACAAGCAAAAAAGTACCCGAGCAAAATATCCCAAATTAACTAGAAGTCCTAATGAAAATATCCGCCCCATAAGGAGTACAACTGATAAAGACAACTCCTCAGTAAATGTACATCATGATCTATGTCCAATATAGAGCAATTGGTCAAATCCCTATTGCTACCACTCATAGAGAGGGTAAGAAGAATGGCGGAGCAATTGGGGTCCATTCAAGGAATTGGTATTACCAATACAAACATAATTAAGGAACTATCAGTAAAAAGGCCTGACATTACCCCACCCATCCCACTAAAAGTACCGAAGTTAACCAAATCTGCAAATCGCGTAGAAATATTGCCCTCTGCACTTGGTAGCATCCCTGTAAAAGAGGCTACGAAGGTAGCACCTGAACCGACAAAACACAGGGAAGGGAGAGATAAATCACAAGGTAGTAATAATCACAGGCATGAACAAGGGCCAGAAATAGGAAGATCACACCAGGACTTAAATTCAAAGGGACAACCATACTGCATAGGCTTACCACCGGAAGCAGTACCATATGTCATTATCCTGACTGGGGTTCCCGAGTTAACTGAGGGGAGATTTGAAGCTTATCAGAATCTTAAGAACAAGGTAGTGCATTGGTTACGAGTCAATAGGCCATTACCTTGTAACATAAGTGGCGAAATTCTTCATGTTAGAAGATGTGGCTGGGTGAGACCAAGACATAAGGACCTACATGGGGACAACATTATTATTAACTTCAAGGATTACAGGGCAACAAACTATATAAGAGATTGATACCCAAACGGCTACGACGGGGGAATATCCACTCGAGACCTCAGCTATTTTTACCCAAGGTCCATAGTAGAAAAGCCTCTAAGACCAAGATACTCAAATGCTAGGAATGCAGCGGCCCCCAGGTTAAACATCGTAACCTCAAAACGCTTTGCCCCTCTTTCTGGTTTAGAGGGGGTCGATTGACTCATAAACTCAACTGAAGAGCACGAGAAGGAGCATGACACACCATTAGGCCCTGTCAATGACATAACAGGCAGGGGAAAAGGTGACTCTAAGAACAGTGCAAGGGGGGGTCAGATAGATGATATTGCTAGGAACCACGAGAAGGGCCAGCTGATCATTTCCTGGAATATAGCAGGTCTTAAAGATAAGGTGGATTGCTCAGATTGGTTTGAGATTGTAAATAATCACAATATTTTGTGTTTCCAGGAAACCTGGCTGGTCCATGATATTCATTTACTTGGATACCAAACCTATAATACCCCTGCCACTATTACTACCCATGGTAGAAATAAAGGGGGTCTATGCACCTATATTTCAATCGCATCAGGGATTAAAACAACTAAGTTCATTTCGGCAGAGTGCTACCATATTGTCAAAGTCAGATGGATGGGTGTAAAGAACATTGAAATTATAAATTTTTATAACAACGACCGTGTGTCGCAATGGGAAGAGCTTACATCGAGCCTCAGAAGACGTTTACAGGACCTAGAAAAGAATGGTGACGGGGATTTGGCCCTTTTATGGGTTGGTGATTTCAACTGTTGTCTCTGTTCCAGTTATGTTACAGGCACTTGTCATCTGGCTGAGGACAGGGAAGATATACCAACCCATTTTAGTCATTCTAGGTTAGGGGATTTGTTGAATTCCCTGACACACGAGTTTGATTTGGGCTACATTAATGAAAATTGTTTGCCACCGGCACCTTTTAAACCAACATTTAATGGGAGAGGGGTCATTTCTCTAATTGACTTCACCCTTCTATCCTCTAGACATCGGTCCTTAGTGTTGTCATGGGAAACACTAGATGCTGCCCACAGCGATCACTACCCTATCTCTTTTTGTCTGGCAAAAAAGGGAGGAGAGCCGACCCTGGATGTAATTTATAACACCTCAATAAATCTGGTTAGTACTAACGGCTATCGTATTAATTGGGCAAAAGTAGATACAAAAACCTTTTTGCACAAATTGGTTATTAAAACCTATGACCAAGAAATTGTACAAAGTTCCCCAAGGAGTAATGCTACGTTTGCAACGGAGTCTCTCTCTCTGAATTAATTTGTGGAAGCGACAGTCAGGGAACCAAAGGGGTCCCTTGTCGGAACTAGGAAACCTCACACAACTAATAAGCTGGATGACTTGTTTCATTCAGCCCTATGGTTGTCTTGCCTCATCACCGGCTTCCTGCTCCAACGTCAAGCCAGCGCTGCAATGCCTGACGGGTAACACAGGGTGTTACACTCTTGTGGAGATCTTTTGTTCCTTGCCGTAGTTGGGTGCGTGTGAGGGGCCTAGAAAAGTGAAGTAGTGAGCAAGGGAAGGTGTATTAAAAAAGGTAAGTTAGTCCACTAAGTACACTTTATTCGCGTGGCTAACCGCCTTATTAAAAAGTGAAAGGAGGGGGTACCGATAACCAAAGTCAAAGTAGTATGGCCTCATTCAACCCTCATCTGTGGTCAACATGTTTCATGCCCTATAGTCAATTCTTCAGGACCAAATTGTGCTCATAAACTAATAAGGGGCCCAGAATGGGCTAAAGTGTATACAGTATACAACCTGGTAGGTCAATACCCAGAGCAGGCTGATGGTCCTACGTAAAAGTCAGACCTAGGGGGATAAAAGAAAGTGTTATATACAAAACAGTACACGCTAATTACTTGCATGTCACAGCTTTCCAAAGTCTAGACACATCAACCGGGCATCAGTGATCATCCAGGTACAAGAAGGTCTAGAAGTGCAACCGTGAGAAAGAGAGAGAGGGAGACTCGAATTGCTTATTGCATTTTTGACAACCAAGTATATTTATGTTTAATTACTAACCCAGACTGATGGTCTGGTTCCTTTTGATACGCAGACTTAGTAGGTTACTATAGCGAAGATGAGGGGCCATTCTCGCCCGATTCAGGGGTATGGAGAGATTGATTAAAATGGTATCTTACCCCTAACAACCCATATGCATGTCCACGCAGACGGTCCTTGTGGGGCCTGTGCTTCGAGGTAATTACCTACAAGAGGGAACAAGGGAGGGTTAAGACACCCAGTTGAGGGCCAGGGAGGAGTATGGGGCCGACCAGCAGCCCGCATGGAGTCCTGTCCCACCAGACTGCAAGTGCCCGTGAGGCATGCCACTCGACCTCAGTCGCGGCGCCGCATACCGATGCCACACATTACACCCGAACCATAAAACACCTCCGCTAGAGACCATAGGCATGGGGGGAGTGAGTCCAGCACCACTGTTAATGGTACCCACGGGCGTGGCAAGCTCAACCCCCAGGGACGGAATTAATTGTCCACTCGGTGATATCCAAGGCCAGCGGGTGACAAGTCACGTGGTGATACCGCGGGCCCCGCCAAACAGTGCCGACAGACGGACGGGGGAAGCCTACAGTCACCGCAGGGTGGCGGACGACCGAGACCCACACGGCCTCGCTAGAGGGTCCGTCGGAGGTGAAACAAGGGGTATTATTTCAAACACACAGGCTTACCTGGATAGCGCGAGGCCAATGCCTATCGGAACCTACCCCCACACTCCGGCGTGTAATGACACGCAGAACAGCTGGTAGCGTTCTGAGGAACCCGCCGCCATTAAGTAAGGAGCGTTTCCAATCGAAGGGGAAGTGTTGTGGGGGCGTGTCCCAGGTGACGTAAGGGAACGACGCGGCCAACCAGGTGCCTCTGGTGTGTGGAAAAGGGGAAGAGCGTGAGTCTATACGATTTTACGCCCACAGTGCGCGCCATGTTGGGAAGGGGTAGTATTCTATTGTATTGGTAGAAACGGGGACCCCATCATATGTGTTGGGCTTCTGAGTTCGTAGTGTACTAGACCCTACCCTCAAACCAGGGGGGATGCTATGGAAATTAAATTAAATTAAAACCTATGACCAGCTTAAGTAATGATCAAGTCCTTGATGCCTTCGGGGAAATAACATCTGAAATTAACAAAATGCTGACCAGAGACTTCAAAACTCGTACCGACAAAGCGAAGAGCTGGTTTGACAAAAATTGTACAAAGGCGCACCAGAATTTGAAAAGGGACTTACACGAAATCCCCAGAACAATGTCATTGGTAAGACAGACTCGGAAATTGTATAGGGCTGCAATAGCGAGAAGGAAAAAAGAGTTAAAAACTGAAATCTGGCAGAATCTCCATGATGCTTGTTTAAAAAAAGATAATATAGCTTTCTGGAGAGCTGTAAACGCCCCTTTTCTGTCAGAAAGGGAAACAGACATTATTGATATAGCTACACCTGGGAATATCTGAGTTGCCCATTTCACTAATCTATATAAAAACAATTCAACTGCATCTGAGACCGAGAATGCCCTGGATATCCAGGAGTCATTAAAGCCCTTCCCGCTGGGAGTCGTCTTTGAGCATGCGGAGGTCACTAAGGCTATTCAGGATAGTGCCTCTGGCAAAGCACCGGGCCCGGACGGCGTCCCGATTGACTTGTATAAAGCTGAACTATCTTTCTGGTCGCCCCTATTAACAAATGTTCTAAATTGTGCAAACGTGGCGGGCTTTATCTCTACTTGGCCAGAAGCGGTGGTTGTACCCATTTTCAAAAAGGGGGATAGGAATAATCCGGTCTGCTATCGACCTATATCCCTTTTGGATGCCTTTATGAAGGTGGTACAAAAGGGGGTGGTGATGGACGGAGCATCTGAATCAATCAAACACTCACACCCAGTCAAAAGATCTGGGTTTAATCCATCACCGTTCTTTAGCCCACTCTGCCACCCCAGTTCAGACATGGCCATATACAAAACAGTCTGACCCTGTGCCTCATGGGAACAGTCCAGCCCGAACTGCCAAGCCATGTCTTCCCTGGACCGGAAACAAGCTTCTGAGGACCGGTTTCTGGCATTCTAGCCGTCTTCAGCCCGGCTTGCTTGAATCTAGTGGCAAAGTGAGCAAGGGACTCACGTCTGAGCATACCCTGCCAAACCTATGGCGGCCAAAAGTGGTACAAAAGGGGGTGGTGAAAAAGGGGGTGGTGATGGGGGTCGTCTTTGAGCATGCGGAGGTCACTAAGGCTATTCAGGATAGTGCCTCTGGCAAAGCACTGGGCCTGGACGGCGTCCCGATTGACTTGTATAAAGCTGAACTATCTTTATGGTCGCCCCTATTAACAAATGTTCTAAATTGTGCAAACGCGGCGGGCTTTATCTCTACTTGGCCAGAAGCGGTGGTTGTACCCATTTTCAAAAACGGGGATAGGAATAATCCGGTCTGCTATCAACCTATATCCCTTTTGGATGCCTTGATAAAGGTAGCGGGTAGAATCATTCTGAATAGACTCCAAGTCTTGGTAGAGGATAATAATATTATTACAAATCTCCAATATGGTTTCCGCAGTGGAAAGGGTACAATAGAACAGGGTCTAAACTTGGCGTTGCTGACCGCCAAATACACTCAAGCCAAGAAGGAAAGTCTATTCATCACATTTGTAGACCTCAGCTCTGCGTTTGACTGTGTGGATCATTCCACACTATAGAAGACGCTTAGAGATATGGGTGTAGACCATCAGCTTCTTTCATTTATTAGAGAATTATATAGGGAAGTGGGGGCTAGGGTACGCTACTGGAGAGGGGGGATTTGTTATGAGAAATTTAATATCAAAAGAGGTGTGCGTCAAGGGTGCATTTTAGCACCTTTTCTTTTCACTAAGCATGGGCTGAAAATTCGTTCCGCTCGCGGAATTTGTGTATTTTCCGCAATTTCGCGATCCGCGAATCTCGCAAAATCGCGGTAAAATCCGCGAATCAGCGGGGACGAATTTTCAGCCAAGCACTTACAGGGTTACAGCAGCAGGTGCAAAAGTTGAAGCAAATTTTTTGTAACCTTTTACAAAAGAGTTACAAAGATATTAACTTCAACTTGGGCACCTGCTGCTGTAAGCCTGTAAGTGCTTCCTGGCGCCTCGTTGCCTACTTGCAACTATTCTCTGACCCTGCTCTGACCCTTGAAGCAGGGTCAGAGAATAGTTACAAGTAGGCAATGAGGCACCTGTCACGAAAATTAAACCTCGACAGGAAGCACTGACAGATATAAAAACAAGCATTTGCAATGCAATTATATAGGGAAGCGGGGGCTAGGGTACGCTACTGGAGAGGGGGGATTTGTTATGAGAAATTTAATATCAAAAGAGGTGTGCGTCAAGGGTGCATTTTAGCACCTTTTCTTTTCACTAAGCATGGGCTGAAAATTCGTTCCGCTCGCGGAATTTGTGGATTTTCCGCAATTTCGCGATCCGCGAATCTCACGAAATCGCGGTAAAATCCGCGAATCAGCGGGGACGAATTTTCAGCCAAGCACTTACAGGGTTACAGCAGCAGGTGCAAAAGTTGAAGCAAATTTTTTGTAACCTTTTACAAAAGAGTTACAAAGATATTAACTTCAACTTGGGCACCTGCTGCTGTAAGCCTGTAAGTGCTTCCTGGCGCCTCGTTGCCTACTTGCAACTATTCTCTGACCCTGCTCTGACCCTTGAAGCAGGGTCAGAGAATAGTTACAAGTAGGCAATGAGGCACCTGTCACGAAAATTAAACCTCGACAGGAAGCACTGACAGATATAAAAACAAGCATTTGCAATGCAATAGGTCTCGCATTAGGAAAGTTTGAGCTATTGGTCTTGTAAATGACAACTTTTTTTATTTATGTGTTGGTTTTGAAAATAGCTAAATTAATAGCTTTGTCATTTACAATGCCAATAGTTATAACTTTCGCAAATGTGACACCTATAGCATTTGTAATGCAACATGTTTTGTATTTACGTGACTTAGCTGTATTGATATTACAAATTACAATGGCTTTTAATTTTTTTAAAATAATTAATACTTAAATAAAAGTGATTTTCATTTATAATGGCAATAGCTTAAACTTTTGTAAATAACTTTTGTGAAGATTATGGTCAGTGTATTTTATTGTGACGAAAATCCAAGAACAGAAGTGAAATATTAACATTTTTTTGTGACATTTGTAATAAAGTTTGAAACATTGAGAGAACATATTTGAACCAGTTGTTGTTGAATGGTTGTGCAGATTGATGCTGGGGTGGCACTGAGTGGTGCTGTGGTCGTGCTGAGTGATACTGGGATGGTTCTGAGTGGTGCTGTGGTGGTGCTGAGTGGTGCTGTGGTGGTGCTGAGTGATGCTGTGGTGGTGCTGAGTGATGCTGTGGTGGTGCTGAGTGATGCTGTGGTGTTGCTGAGTGGTGCTGTGGTGGTGAAGGGAAAAACAAGTCTAACAGAGGGCAGAAGGGCATAAAAACGAGTCTAACAGGGGGCAGAATAAATCCTGCCCTGCGTGTTTGTCCACGAAGATGCCACCATTTTGTGCAATACCTCTACTCAACTGGAGTACTTCTTACTGTCTAATCAGTAAGTGCTCCCTCGTTGGCTAAATATATAGAGGCAGATTTACAATAACTGGTGCATCCCCAGGGATGCGCCAGTTATTGTGCGCTGCAGCTCCGCCACCCATGGTGCGCCACATTTACAATGCGGCGCACCATGTGGCAAAAACGGCACAGATGTGTCACGCATCTGTACCATAAAAGCAGTGCATTGCTGGAGCTGTGTCACGCTTGCGACACAGCTCCAGCAATGCTCTGGGGGGCCCTATCTCGCCAATGCTGCATCAAGCCTTGCGCCTGCTTCAAGCAGGCGCAGGGTTTTGACGCAGCATTGGCCTAAAAGTGACTGAGTGAAATCTTGTAGATTTCACTCAGCCACTTTTAGGAGGCGTTCCTGTGCAGGAACGCCCTCCCCTGCGCCGGAACGCCTCCTGATGGCGCAGGGCTTTACAACGTGACGCATCTATCAGAATCGTCACGTTGTTATTACCCAGCACCATGGCGCATCTTTTGTGCTGCCGCTGCGTCACAAAAGGTCTCGGTAGAGGGTGGCAGTGGTGAACCAGAGGGTGGCAGTGATGAACCAGAGGGTGACAGTGCTGAACCAGAGGGTGGAAGTGCTGAACTAGAGGGTAGCAGGGGTGAACCAGAGGGTGGCAGGGGTGAACCAGAGGGTGGCAGTGATGAACCAGATGGTGGCAGGGGTGAATCAGAGGGTGGCAGTGGTGAACCAGAGGGTGGCATGGGTGAACCAGAGGGTGGCAGTGGTGAACCAGAGAGTGGCAGTGGTGAACCTGAGGGTGGCAGTGTTGAACCAGAGGGTGGCAGTGTTGAACCAGAGGGTGACAGTGGTTAACCAGAGGGTGGCAGTGGTGAACCAGAGGTGCTGTGATGAACCAGAGGGTGGCAGTCGTGAACCAGAGGGTGACAGTGGTGAACTAGAGGTCGACAGTGCTGAACCAGAGGGTGGCAGGGGTGAACCAGAGAGTGGCAGTGGTGAACCAGAGAGTGGCAGTGCTGAACCAGAGGGTGGCAGTGGTGAACCAGAGGGTGGCAGGGGTGAACCAGAGGGTGGCAGGTGTGAACCAGAGGGTGGCAGTGGTGAACCAGAGGGTGTCAGTGATGAACCAGAGGGTGGCAGTGGTGAACCAGTGGGTGCTGTGCCCATACACGACCGCATGGGTAACTTCGCCATGCACGCGGCCCACGAACACGCAAAAAGTCCCGCGAACACGCAAAAAACCCCGCAAACACGCAAAAAACCCCGCAAACACGCAAAAAAACAAAAATCTGCAAATTCGCACGAATTCGCGGATTTTGCGGATTGTGAATTCGATTTCGCGCGAATTCACGGAACGCGAATTCGCAAATTTCGCCCATACTTACTTTTCACCCTATACATCAACAGCGTGGGACAACATCTTAGAAACTTTCAGTTTGATTACCCCGCTGTTGGTGGAACACCCATCCCCATCCTTTTGTACGCTGATGATGCAGCAATAATGTCTCGTACCGTCATCGGCCTACAAAGGGCTGTAGCTGAATTCGCAGAATACATGAAGGCCCATGGGTTACTGATCAATGTCTCTAAAACCTATTCTATGACATGTAGTAATTCCATAAAACACAGCAAGGCAATACATCTGGGGAGAGATAAAATTAAAAATATGGATAGTTTTTGCTATTTAGGAGTCACTTTTGACAGTAGAGGGTGTTGGAAAGAGAGAGTCTTCGCCAGAAAACTGGCTATTAGCAGGGCGAACGGTGCCTTGATAAACTTCTCGAGGAAATTGGGTGGGCGTCCAGTGAAGGAATCAATCCAAATTTATAAAGCGAAATGTATCCCTACCGGTACCTATGGTGCTGGGATTTGGGGGATTGTTAATGCTGATCAGATCCAACGAGCCGAAAACGATTTTATTCGTTATTTACTGGCTGCCCCCAAATCCATGTCTACCTTTTTCATTCACAGCGAACTAGGGATAACATTTGTAGAGGACACGATTAAATCATCACCTCTGCTTTTATGGCACAAAATCTGGGTTACCTCAGAAACGTCCCTAAACAGAGACATTGTTTTGGATTGTTTGACGCTAGATAGGGCTGCTAACATTAAATGGTTACATTTTATTAAAAACCATTGCCTCTGACATAGGGCACCAAGAATATTATGATAACCCTACGTGTCTAGAAAAGGTATCAAAACGCACACTTAAAAAATTGATTCTGGAGTTTTTTGACCACAAAAGGTGGTTGGTAGAAAAGGATAAACATACATTCCTGGAAAACCAAAATCTAAATCAATGCGTAGGCATACAATCATACCTTCTGTTGCAAGCTAGCCCTTATGCTACAATGCTGCTGACTAGGTTTCGGGCAGATACATTTTATCGCTTGATAACCTTTCCTAATTGTAATGATTGGTCAAAACTGTTAGGGAAGTGTTCATGTGATGACACATCCGTCCAATCTAGCATTCACTCTATCCTTTTTTGTAAACACTATGTGACCCCTAGGAAGAGGTTTCTGAAGCTGATCCTTAAAAAATGGGGAATAAGGAGTTCCAGAGCTGCTTATTTTAAACTGAAGCAGCTTGAAACAGCATTGGTGGTAAAAGCGGTTTCCTCTTACCTGAGAAACTTGATTGATCTCAGGAACACTTTAGGATTGGGGTAATGTACGCCACAATGTATGTAATTTGGTAATTTGTTGCTTTTATCTTTTTGCTTTTAACAAGGAAATTCTTATTTTAAAAATTCAGTAAATTAAATTAATTGTTTCTTCATGGTTCAACCTTAGCCTTTGAAAACGTATGGCGATAGCTATGTGTAGTATGGGTATTGTTCGATTCGCCCTCTATGAATTAACAGGAAAGTTTCAATAGTTGCTGAACACAATCGTTTTTTATTGTGTAAATATATTGTGTAAATATATGGCAATTGTCTTCTTTTAAACTTTTTAAATGCTCTATTTAATATGTTTTGATATTTGTGCTTTTATGATTTTGCAACAAAAGTCAAATACAGCTAATTTTGAACTTTGAACTTGAACAAAGGACTACATATTACTTTAATCCAAAAAGTTGGTGGCCATATTGGCCTGGTCGCAATGTGAAAATTCAGGAATTGATACAATAAAGAAAAGAAAACAAGTGTTAATATGCACACAATGTCATTTCAGCATATCTTGCCCCGTGACCGCCATACCTATATGTTCGTCAGCGTGACGTATTCATAATAAACATACTTAGGATTACAAACATCAGCATAAACAATGGACTACACATTACTTTAAAGTGAAAGGCTATCGGCCATATTAATCTGGGCACGTTGCGTATTATAATGGTTCTTACACAAAAGAAAAGAAAAAAGGGGTGTTAATATACACACACTATCCCTAAATAAAGTTATAGTGATAATAATTACATTCCATTCACAGCTCATTTGAGATGTCATGAGTGATGTAACTGACCATGTCATGAACGATGTAATGTCTGAGGTAATTAGCAGTACATTGCCGGGGCGTAAGTTATAGTTAGCTCAGGTAACTATAACTGCTGAATTTCACTGGTTGTGTATGAGTGAAATCTGAGTCTAACTATACCGTCCCTGTAATCTTTGTTTTTTTCAGCAAATTTCTAGTTTTTTTAACGTTAAGTAAGATGCATATCACAATGGATGGTGGGGGGTTGGAAGCAGGGCCTGGCATTGTGCTGACCCACCCAAACTTGCTGTTCCTGCCTTCCCTTCTCCTAGCCATCCTTTGTCCAAGTCCATGTCCCTACTCCCTTATTACAGCCCTGTGTGGCCGTTGTTCTGCCACTGGCCTTCCTGCCTTCTCTGAACAGTTAGCATGCTGCCCCATGCACCTCCTCCCTATCCTCTGTTGTCTGAATCCATGGACTAGCCTCCTCCCTCCTGCCATGCATGGTCTGATGTGCTGCCACTGCCCTCCATTCAGCATGATGTACCAGTCCACTCCTCCTGCCCTCCATTGCCCAATTCTATGCCCCATCGTTGACCTCCTGCTTAGCCTCTGTGCTTAGCTTGCTGCCCCTATTATCCTTCCCCCTGCCCTCCGATGTCTATGTGCATGCCCCTACTCTACTCTTTTTGCCCACCATGTTCCATGGACCTGCCACTCCTATCTACTCTGAGTGTTCTGTAGAGCTACCACTCCCCTCCCACCTGCCTTAGCATTGTCAGATGACTGTAACCTGTCCCTGCCACCTCCACCCTGCCTGTCCACATTCCACATTCCATGTCCCTGTCCCCTTCCTCGTGTCCCCCATGGTCCATTTTACTGCCACACCCTCCATGGTCTATTGTGCTGCAACTGCTCCTCCTGCTTTCCTGTCCCGTGTGGTCTTTTGGGAGGTCCCTTCCCCTGAACTCTCTTGTCTGTGCCCAGGTTCTGACCCTCCCTTCTATCGTCCATGGTCCTTTGTGCATGGCCCTGCATCCTCCTTCATGCCTTTCATAGCCATTGTGCTGCCACTAACTCTACCACTTGCCATGCATGGTCTTCTGTGCTGCCACTGCCCTCCCACCTTCCCTGTGTGGTCAGCTAGCTGAACCTGACCTACTCCCACCTTCCCTCCATGGTCTCTGTGTATGCCATTATAGTCTCACTGTTGCTCTCCATGGTGTGTATTACTTCTAGTGCCCATCCTGCCTGACCTCCATGGTCATCCAGCTGCTCCTGCCCTGCCCCCTTGCCCCCAGCCCTCTGTTTCCATGTGCAGACCTGTATTCCCTCCATCCTGGCTTGTCTGTTCCATTGTAATGCCCCTGATCCATCCCTCCTGCCCTTTATGGTCCGATATGCTGTAGATTTCTCTCTTGTCTGTCCATTATGGTCAGCTAGCTACCATTGCCTCTTTCCCCTCTGTTCTTTGGTGTCCATGTGCATGGTCCGGTCCCCTCCCTAATGCTTTCTATGGATTGTTGTGCTTTACTCCCGTCCCGCATGCCCTGTGTGGTGTATTGTGCTGCTGCAAACCCTGATGCCTGCCCTGTAGGGTCAGTTTGGTGTACCTCTCCATGTCCCTCCTGTCCTCTGTTATCCGAGTCCATGTTCCTACCTCAATTCCTCCTTCCTTCCATGATCCAATGTACCATACTTGCTAACATTTTGAACTTGGTAAGAGGGAGATTTTGAAAAATTTTGAAAAAAACTGGGGTGTTGATTTTCCCCTTTGACTTGCATTGAAAAAGAGGAGATTGTAGACAGGAGACAGATCAAATAAAGACCACTTGGGATTAAAAATATTGGACGTTTCCTGTCTGAATCGGCTCTGTTGGCATGAATGGTTGTACTACCACTGCCTCTTCCTTCTGCCCACAATGGTGTAATATATTGCCACAGCCTCTCCTGCCGGTCCTGTATTGTTGGTCTGTTGCCCATGCCCCCCTTTCCACTGCCCTCCATCATCTGTTGTGCTGACACTGCACTTCCTGCCCGCCCAATGTGGTCAAATTGTTGCCTCTGCACCCTCCTACCTGCCTTCAATTTTCAGAGTCCATGCCCCCGGCCTCTGCCTCTCAACAGAATCCTAATGAACAACTAGATTGCTAACATTCTATATTCATTACAAAAATGCGGAATGCCTGACGTCATCTTGATGTAACCAAAACTTTAATACCTAGAGCATTTCCTTTATAAATTACATATATGAGAGGGCCTTATGTTATGTACCATCTCTTCTATAGCGCACGGCTACCCCAAAGGGTGTCCCGGCGCTTTGGCAAAGAGACCTGAAACCGAAAAAAGTCACCACACGGCAGCTCGCAGTGGTCCGCGAAATCAAGCAGTAAAGAGCCAGGTCTTCAGCTCCCTTCTGAAGGAAAGGAGACTGTTGGCTTTCCGAAGGGTAACAGGGAGCTCATTCCAGTGACGAGCCACCAGATAGCGGAAGGACCGTCCTCCCATCCGGGCACATCTGATAGACGGAACAGCGACCATGGCCAGTGCGGCCGACCGCAGCTTCCTTCTTGGCGTATAGAAAGCCACGCGCTTCCTAATGTAGTTCGGGCCCACAAAATGAAGGGCCTTGAACGCCAGAGTAAGAATCTTAAATACGATTCTTTTCGAGATGGGCAGCCAGTGCAACTTTTTGAGCAGATCAGAGGCTCTTGCTCTACGTGGAAGGCCAAAGATGGCTCTTGCCGCCGAGTTCTGCACTATTTGCAGCCTGGCAAGTAAGTATTCAGGCAATCCCAGATAGAGGGCATTAGCGTAATCGAGTCGCGATCCGATTAACGCCTGAACAATAATTTTTTTGTATTGTAAGGATAACAGCGGGAGAAATTTTCTAAGCATCTTCAGGATTCCGTAGCATTTCCCCGACAGCCCAAAACTGTCGGGGAAATGCATCAAAACTATGGTTATTGCTCTAAAAAAACTAAAATGAGGACATATTTTCTGAGTTTTCAAATAGCGATAAAGCACTTTTAAATTATTTGTTATCTTTATGTTTTTTTATCCAGTTGACCACTTGATTAAATGTTGAACTTAGGGGAGAGGATGTGGTGTTACTTCCAGAGCTGCAGACTTTGCAACTGGGGAACCAAGTTGGAGTTTCTGCTTCAGCTCGACATTCTGTGGTTCTGGTCAAATCACTTAATCTCCCCATGCCTAAAACCAAACTGAATTTGTTCTTGTGTGATGTAACCAATGCTCATGTAAAGCACTCCAATACCAGACAAGTCTGCACTATATAAAACTGCAAACATACAAAAAAAGTGTTTTGCACACTTCTGTCATGTGGGCTACAGGTGGGTGATATTTGTGCTACATTTGGGCTGTTTTGTCTCTGGTGGCCATCTTGGGAGATTTATTTGTTATGAAGTTTCCTAATTTCCTCATTTACTTCAGTCTCCTCAGTAGGAAATGCTTTCAGTTTTTTACTTTGATTCCATCAAGAAGGTATTCAGATTTGTCACACATTTGTCATAAATTCTGAATGTTAGCACTCTAGTTGATCATTAGATCACTGTAGTAAAGCTACTGCTCACCAGGGAAGTCTGCTGCTGGTTTTCAAAGTGCATGTTTCAGCCTGCATGTCAGCATTTTTTTAATGAAATAGAAGAGGATTTGAGAAGTCAAAATGTGCCCTAATTTGTCTTCCTGCAGCACTAATCATATTTTCTATGGCAAAATGAACCCCTTCATTTTGTTCCTTTGCAAATTAAATGCTTTCAGTGTTACCACTTTATTCCAATCAAGATGGCTTCAGGTGTGCCATACTTTTGTCATAAGTAAGACTGTTAGCGCTCTAATTGTTCTTTAGAACACACTGGGACATTCTGTCATTGGGCTATACTTGAGCTACATCAGGGAGATATTTGTGATACATTTGTGCTCTTTTGTCTCTGGTGGCCATCTTGGGAGACTTATTTGTTATGAAGTTTCCTAATTTCCTAATTTACTGCAATCTCCTCAGTAGGAAATACTTTTAGTTTTTTACTTTGGTTCCATCAAGAAGGCATTCAGATGTGTCACACATTTGCCATAAATTCTGAATGTTAGCACTCTAGTTGCTCATTAGATCACAGTAGTAAAGCTACTGCTCACCAGGAAAGTCTGCTGCTGGTATTCAAAGTGCATGTTTCAGTCTGCACGTCAGAATTTTTTAATGAAATAGAAGAGGATTTGAGAAGTCAAAATGTGCCTTAATTTTTCTTTCTGCCAAATTCATCATAATTTCTATGGAAAAATGAACCCCCTCATTTTGTTCCTTTGCTAATTAAATGCTTTCAGTGTTACCACTTTATTCCAATTAAGATGGCTTCAGGTGTGCCATACTTTTGTCATAAGTAAGACTGTTAGCACTCTAGTTGTTCTTTAGAACACTCTGGGACATTCTGTCATTGGGCTATACTTGATCTGCATCAGGGTGATATTTGTGCTACATTTGTGCTCTTTTGTCTCTGGTGGCCATCTTGGGAGACATATTTGTTATGAAGTTTCCTAATTTCCTCATTTACTACAGTGTCCTCAGTAGGAAATACTTTCAGTTTTTTACTTTGATTCGATCAAGAAGGCATTTAGATGTGTCACACATTTGCCATAAATTCTGAATGTTAGCACTCTAGTTGCTCGTTAGATCACTGTAGTAAAGCTACTGCTCACCAGGGTAGTCTGCTGCTGGTATTGAAAGTGCATGTTTCCGTCTACATGTCAGAATTGTTTTCATTAAATAGAATAGGATTTGAGAAGTTAAAATGTGCCCTAATTTTTCTTTCTGCAGCACTAATCATAATTTCTATACCAAATTAACCCCCTCATTTTTTCCTTTGGAAATTAAATGTTTTAAGTGTTACCACTTTATTAAAATCAAGATGTCTTCAGGTGCGCTATACTTTTGTCATAAGTAAGACTGTTAGCGCTCTAGTTGTTCTTTAAAACACTCTGGGACATTTTGTCATTGGGCTATACTTGGGCTAAAACTGGGTGATGTTTGTGCTACATTTGGGATCTTTTGTCTCTGGTGGCCATCTTGGGAGACTTATTTGTTATGAAGTTTCCTAGTTTCCTCATTTACTACAGTCTCCTCAGTAGTTTTTTACTTTGATTCCATCAAGACGGCATTCAGATGTGTCACACATTTGCAATGAATTCTGAATGTTAGCACTCTAGTTGCTTATTAGATCACTGTAGTAAAGCTACTGCTCACCAGGGAAGTCTGCTGCTGGTATTGAAAGTGCATGTTTCAGTCTGCATGTCAGAATGTTTTAATGAAATAGAAGAGGATTTGAGAAGGCACTCAAAATGTGCCATATTTTTCTTTCTGAAGCACTAATCATATTTTCTACTGCAAAATGAACCCCCTAATTTTGTTACTTCTTAAATTAAATGTTTTAAGAGTTACCTCTATTTTCCCATCAAGATGGCTTCAGGTGTGCAATACGTTTGTCATAAGTAGGACTGTTAGCGCTCTAGTTGTTCTTTAGAAAACTCTGGGAAGCTGCAGTAGAACACAAAGGAATCAACTGACATTGCTCCCTTTCTGGCTCCTTTGAGCTTATATATTGTGACTTTGTATATTATAATATTGACACTGTATTTCACTTCAGAGGTGTTGGTGACCCATTGGTGCAAACCCTTAAGATTTATAATTAACGTCACCAGCTTCTGGTTGTTAGTCTGTTGTCCCTTGGACATCATTTACTGTCAATATGGATATTATAATTTTGTCAGTCATTGAATTCTCAGAGGAGTTCATGCCCCCTTGGCGCAAAGAGGAAAGATATATAAGCAATTTCACCAGCTTCTGGTTTTTAATCTGTTTCCCCCTTGGGATCATATACTGTGAATATGTATATTATAATTTTCACAGTCATTATGATCTCTTAGGAGTTTATGACCTGTCGCCACGAAAATTATTAATTTCAAAGTCCCAGCGAAAACAAACTCTAAAATATTCACCGCTTGAAAGTATTTCGTATTTAGTTGTTGAGTTTCTGTTGTATTCATAACTTTATTTTGCTTTTCTTTTTACTGTAACCAACGTGTCTCTTTTTATATTGTATTACAGTGTCATATTGTTACAGAAGAGGAATTGGAGATTTGTCGGTGCCATCTGAAATACTTTATAACTTACTTGATCAGATATTTTTTTCAATGAGCATATTTTACAAAATTGCAGTCTAAAAAAATATAGCTTTCATACAAACTTTCTCACTCTAAACATTTGATAAACCCTACATTTCTGAATGTTTTTTTCTAATTTCTATTTTTCTCAGTTGCGGTTCCTATACACCATCTCGCTATAGAATATATATTACCAGTACTGTATATTATAATAGTACTGTCCTATAAATTTTTTAAAGAGTATGTGATCTGTTAGCAGAACAGTGTGTGAACTCTAAGCACTATGACAGAATGTTCCCGAATTCTACAGAGTACAAACTTCAAAAAGGATAATGCGTACATTTCTATGTAATATGAAATCATTTGAGTTTAACTGTTTTTTACTTGTTCTTCTGGCCTCAGATGATGTAGTGCGTGAGTTTTTCTTGTAGCACTTCTTTTCTAAATTATTTAAAAGACTGACTGACTGACTGACTGACTGAAGGGTTTGTAAAGCGCTCGAATGCCACGGCGTCTTGGTGCTGTAGTACAGAAAATCAGGCAAGCGCAAATTAGGGGAGGGAAAAAAAGCCAGGTTTTTAAAGCCTTCCTGAACCTTGGTTTCGACTTTTGAGAACGAAGTGTGGGGGGCAGCGAGTTCCACAATTTTGCGGCTTGGTAGGAGAACGATTCCCCCCCCCCCATCGGGCTCTCCTAATTCTGGGCTGACAAACTAGGTCATAGTTGGCTGACCTCAGAGCTCGCGAAGGTACATAGCGAGACAGGAGTTTGGCGAGGTCATCAAGTCCCTTACCATATAGTAAGACATGCACTCTTATATTATCAAGAATATGGGGCAACACTTTTACAAACTATAGCAGAAAAAAGGAGGGGGTGGTCATGCTTAAGTGATATTTTGTAAAATTCCATTTATATTTGTCAACCCTTTGATATATACAGCCCCATTTTCAGAAGAAAGTTTATTTTTAAATGCTTAATAAAAACTGTTTGAAACCTAGACTGAAATTTTTGCTGCACAACCACACCTCCCGTCAGAAAAGTAAACACCACATTATAAGTAAATAGTGCTCCTTGGAAGTATTCCACCCACAAAATCGGTAAATAAAAAGCTGCAAGACACTCTGGTATCTTTCCGCCGTTATTTAGTATTCAGACTGAGAGTTCGAGCATTCCTGAGGCTGAAGACGGGAATGAAGCATAGCACTAATTTCACTCGCAAAAGTTGCATTTTTTAAAGTTGGAAATTGTATTTTTAAATTCTGCTTGCTCTGACCTGCATCTTCGCCGCATTCCCGCCGCAGCCGATTAGGTGCTGCTAGGGGGGTTCTCTACCGCCATCTTTGGTGAGGTTTCGGGTTGGCAGACCAGTTGCCCGGCCCTCCCGCCCTCATCACTACAAAAGTTGTGCTCCCGCCCACGTGCGCAGACTGAGAGTTCGAGCATTTCTGAGGCGGAAGCCGGGAATGAAGCATAGCACTAATTTCACTTGCAAAAGTTGTATTTTTTAAAATTGGAAATTGTATTTTTAAATTCTGCTTGCTCTGACCTGCATCGTCACCGCATTCCCACCGCAGCCGATTATGTGCTGCTGGGGGGTTCTCTGCCACCATCTTTGGTGAGGTTTCGTGTTGGCGGACCAGTTGTCCGGCCCTCCCGCCCTCATCACTACAAAAGTCGCGCTCCTGCCCATGCGCGGAGACTGATAGTTTGAGCATTCCTGAGGCGGAAGCCGGAAATGAAGAATAGCACTAATTTCACTCGCAAAAGTTGTATTTTTGAAAATTGGAAATTGTATTTTTAAATTCTGCTTGCTCTGACCTGCATCTTCGCCGCATTCCCATCGCAGCCGATTAGGTGCTGCTGGGGGGTTCTCTGCCGCCATCTTTGGTGAGGTTTCGGGTTGGTGGACCAGTTGTCCGGCCCTCCCGCCCTCATTACTACAAAATGGCTACACCCTTTCAAGCGCACAGTGGGCGAGCCGATGGCACACCGAAGGCAAGCCCGTCTGCGCCCGTCCGCGCCAGTCCGCGCCAGGATGGGCCCAGGGACCAGTACCCCTGCTCAAATGATCAAATACTCTTCGGAAGACCTACGAATATTGCATCAGGCCAAGTTTGTGCCCGGTCCAGCTACTCTCGACCATCTGGGCCATCTTGATATCCTCCATTACCCACCCAGTGTATTTGATTCTTTACCCGCTATCCCTTGCCAAAGCTACAGCCACAGCCCCACTTTACCTTTGTCCACCAATGCAAAACTTCATATCTCATATCTCAACACTCGCTCCCTGGTTAAGCACCAATTGGATATATGTTTACTCCTCCTCGATGACAAGCCTGACATATTTTTCATCACTGAAACATGGCTCAATATTGACTCCGGACATCCTAGCAGCTCTTCCAGAGCCATACTATGTCTTGCATGCCGACCGGGCCCAAGGAAAGATGGGTGGAGGAGTAGCTGCAATCATCAAAAAAGAGCATGTGTTCACTTCCATGTCCGCCTTGATCCTTCCTGGAGTAGATAACTTAACCAATAAATTAGAATCTAAGACCGGCCCATTAATCTGTGTCCACATCTATAGACCCCCTCACTATATGGCCTCTTTTCCCCTCTCTCTGTGCGAACAACTAGCTACTGTGGTCACAGATTATTCGAAAGTTCTTCTGCTCGGTGATTTCAACTATTGGTGTAACGACGAGTTACCCGCTGGCCCGCAGGCCACTGAACTCATGGAACTCCTCTCCGGCCTTAACTTCTGTCACCACATCACCTCTGCTACGCACATTAAAGGTCATACCCTTGATAAAGTGTGGAGCAATAACCTTACCATCTCTACCCCAATCATCTGTCCTTGTATCTGGTCGGACCATTCCCAGACAAAATTTACCATCTCCATGGCAAGCGATGGTAAATCTCCGGCAATAGCTGGAGGTCTTGTTAGGAAATGGAGCACTTTCAACAAACAAGCCTTCCTAGATAATTTAGCAGGTACCATCCCTGCCGACAATCTGGATTTCAAGCAGGCCGAAATGAACATCTCTTGTTGGCTGCTCGCTGCAAGCAACTTACATGCCCCTCTGAAGAAGTTTAGAATAGGCCGCTGTCCGGACTCCCAGAAGTGGTTTACCGAGGATTTGAAGGTGAAAAAACTAGACATTGGCCAAAAGGAACGAAAGTGGAGGAGAAACTACGACCCCCAGGCTAAATCTATTTATATAGCTGCTCACACTGCCTACAAGCAAGCTATTGTTCAGGCCAAGTCACTCTATTTTTCAAACATAATCATATATTCTGAAAATAAGTCTAAGGACATCTTCGCCATTGTCAATAAACTGTCTAATATGGAGAGAGTCACCCCTAAACCAACGGTGACACAGGAACTGTGTAACTCCTTCAACTTATACTTCCGGGATAACATTTCTACAATTAATCTCAGTCACTGCCCCCAGTTTGAACATCACCCCCTTGATCTAGTCTTTGAGCACTTCCCACTTCTTAATGCAGACTCTTTACGAACCCTCATCACAAGGGTGAAATCTGGCTCACCCAGAGATTGCGGTCCCCTGTATATCTTAAAGGAGATCCTTTCGGTTCACTCTGCCCCTATCTTGACCCTCCTCAATGACTCCCTCTCACAGGGGGTGGTCCCTAAATCCTTCACAGAGGCTGTGATCGTACCCTTGCTAAAAAAAAACTGGTGCAGATTCTTCAGTCCTCTCCAACTATAGGCCGATCTCCCTTCTTCCCTACATGGCCAAAATTCTTGAAGCCTATGTTACCACTCACCTTTCTACTTTTATTGAAGATTCCAATTACCTGGACCCCCACCAGGCCGGGTTTCGGTCCGCTCATTGGACCGAGACTGTCATCAATGCTGTCATGGATTCTCTCCGTGACAATTCGGATAAGGGAATCCCTCAGGCTCTGGTCCTATTAGATCTATCTGCTGTGTTCGACACGGTCGATCATGCCATCTTATTGGACCGTGTCGAATAGGCAGGTATCCGGAGCTCTGCCTATAATTAGATCAGGTCTTTCCTTAGTGACCGCACTCAAGCGGTTTGCCTGGCCCCTTTTACTGCCCCTAAAATTCAGACGACCTGTGGGGTCCCTCAGGGCTCATCACTGTCTCCCCTTTTGTTTAATTTGTACCTTGCCCCTCTGACTCAGTCCCTAGGAAAGTTTAAAGTCGCCACATTCAGCTATGCCTACGACCTACAGCTTATTTTCACTATTGATGGTTCCTCCAATTCAATCAGGGACTTTCAGGACACCATGTTACACATCCGCCACTGGATGGACACTAATATTTAAAACTGAACCCTGGAAAACGGAAATAATCCTTAATGGCAAAAGCCAAATAGTCTGGGGCCCCCAATACTGGCCCTCGGAATTGGGTCTCGCGCCTCTCCCTTCGGCATCAGTTAAAGCCTGGGAGTAGTCATTGATAGAGATCTTTCACTGAAAACTCAGGTGGGCATGGTGGTATCTTCCTGCTTTTACCAGCTGCGCAGCACAAAGAAAATCAGTCGGTTGTTGACCCAGTCGGCCCTGATCCAGGTGGTGAGAGCATTAGTTCTAGCCCACCTGGATTACGCCAAATCCATCTATCTAGGCCTCCCTCTGTATCTTGGCAGACGTCTCCAACTGGTCCAGAACCAAGCTGCCAGACTGATCTACCAACAGCCCCGTTGGCAGTCAGCTAGGCCCACTCTTAGGCAACTTAATTGGCTCCCCTTTCCCCAGCGAGTGCAATTCAAAACTGCCTGTATCGTCTTTAAGTCACTCTACACCCGCAGTCCTCAATTTATCAACACCCTACTGTTGAGATACACCCCCTCTCGCAATCTCCGTTCTGCCAAACTTCACCTCCTGTCTACACCAGCCTTTAAGCTACAACGCCAGGGTGGACGCAGGTTTGCGGTTCTCACTTCTAAGCTCTGGAATTCCCTCCCTTTGGGGATTCGTTCCTGCTCTGATCTTTTAGTATTTAGGAAACAGCTTAAGACCTGGCTTTTCCCCCCAGCCTAGGCTCAACCCTTTGTCCATCTGGGTAACTCTGTTCAGTCAGCGCCATGAAGCCCCTGGGTGTATGCGCGCTATACAAAAAGTTATTAACATAACATAACATAACATTTCTACAACCCAAGCCAATTATATAAATGGTCCTTAAAATATGTAAAAAACAATTTTTACCTTCACAGTCCCTGTCCACCACCTTGTGACCACTGTACATAGTTAACAGAGTTCCTACCCTCCTCTCTACTACTTTGTTTCCTTGTACTCCTTTGAAGTGCGTCACAAAATGGCTGACAACAGTGAACCATTCCCACCCAATAAGGAGCATACTTGTACTCGGAACACGTTAGCGTAAATAATGTCCATGTGTTCCGCAGAGGAAGAGGGAATGGCTGCCAACACTTCTACTCTTAATGCTTCACAGCCAATGAACATTAAGCTTGCAAAGGTCCCGCTTGGAACACGTTACCCAATGAGATGTCCCTAACACTCCGCGGAGGGGGAAGGAATCGCTGACAACATTTCTACTTTCAATGGTTTACAGCCAATCAACATTAAGCTTGGGAAAGTCCTCCTTGTAACACGTCAGCCAATCAGCTGTCCCTCCTACTCCGCGGAGGGGAAGTGAATGGCTGGCAACATTTCTACTTTCAATAGTTCGCAACCAATCTGGAAGCTCCTCCTTGGAACACGTCAGCCAATCAGAGGTCCCTCCTACTCCACGGAGGAGAAGGGAATAGCTAGCAACACTTCTACTTTCACTGGTTCGCAACCAATAACATTAAGCTCTGGAAGGTCCTCCTTAGAACATGTGAACCAATCAGATGTCCTTGCTACTCTGCAGAGGGGAAGTGAATGGCTTGAGACACTTCTACTTTCAATGGTTCACAGCCAATGAACATTAGGATTATTGTTGGAACACCTCAGCCAATTAAACGTTAATTTTGTTTCGCTCACAGATAGAGAACACGCCCTACCACATATTATTACATTTCCGGTAACAAAGTGACACTATCCGTGATAAGAGTGATTACTGCGTTATAAGTAAACATTATTCTGCATTATATTAAAGGAAGGGCGCAATACAGCACATTATTGTTTTCCCAATATAATTTCCACAACCTACTGAACCCCCCTCCCAACATGAGTAAAGCCCCGGGGCTGCAGAGGCCCCAGTGGGCTCCCACTATTACTTTTTAAGAAATGACCCCGGGAACCTAGCCCACCCAGGGGCCTCATTAAAATAAAACACGGGGTACCACGACCCTAGCGCGTTTTGCGCCAATTTAAAAAAAAATAAATAAATATGCTTTGTTTGGCCCTGGGGGTTCTTTCAGGACCCCCTGAGCTGGCCTTCTCTTGTTTTATATCTTTGTTTCTCTGTTTTCTCGTGACTCGCTTCTACTGAGTCACAAGATGGCTGCCAACACTTCCTGGTTTGGAGTGTTGGCACCCAATCACAGTGAAGCTCGTGCTCGGGACTTAGGCTCGGCCCACATATCAAAACTTTTATTATTCTAATTTCTCAGCAACTGCTGAACGGATTTACACCATTTAAAAAAAGGTCGCTCTCTGATCCAAGCACTACCTTTTTTGCCAAATTTGGGGTATTTCTGTTCCGTTTTTTCGGCTGTAGCATTGCCCAAAGTTTCCTACAAGACATTGATTTTTTCACTCTTATTCTTTGATTTTCTCACAAACTACTGAACAGATTTACACCATTTAAAAAAAGGTTGCTTTCTGAACCGAGCTCTACCTTTTTGCCAAATTTGGGGTAATTCCGTTCAGCAGTTCGGGCTATAGCCCGTCGCAAAATTTCCTATCGAAATTAACATGGGAAAACTCGTATTGGGACCCCCTTTTTTCTCAGCCCCCGCTTGACGAATCACCCCCAAACTTTCAGGATAGGAGCTGAGCTGGATAGACTTTTTTGGGAGAATTTCGCAAAGTTTCATCAAACGATGCCAATGTTATTAGCAAATCAAAAAATGCTTTTCCTATGGAAACTAGGTTCTAACTATAACTACCTTCTGGCGACTGCCAATAGGTAATACATATAAATATATATATATATATATATATATATATATATATATATATATTCACTGAAAAAAACATAGGTTTCAGGCAGGTTATAGTTAGGGATTATCATTTAAAAAACCTTAGAAATTCACTGAAAAAAACATAGGTTTCAGGGGTGTTATAGTTAGCTGGACAATTTACTCATACAAAACCATTGAAATTCCTCCGTTATAGTTAGTTGTACTAAGTATAACTTGTGCTCCCACAATCCACTGCTGATGGTGTCACATATTACATCATTCATGACATGGTCAGTGACATCACTGATGACATCACTGATAACATCTCAAATGACATCACTGATGACATCATCCAGTGAATGTGGTTTGGTCTGTTATTTATATAATTATTATATATATAGGAATCTGCATTGAAGACTAAGTGGATGTAGAAGTGTCCGAATGGAGGATTTACTACTACTGTGATTGACTGTGTAAGTGCACAAGTTGTTTGGGGCACAAACCTTTCCTACCTGGCTCACAGACACTAGTGCCTTCCCCCAGCCCGTCCTACCACCGCCGCATTACTCCAAATCCGCGGCGGCTGAGAGGAAGACTCCAACACCCAGGCTCCTCTGCGGTGGAAGCCGCCCACATCACCAGCGCGCCCGGAGGCGCTTCAAATATCGGACAGCCCCGGTGGAGCAGGTGTCTGCACAAGTTGTTTGGGGCACAAACCTTTTCTATCTGGCTCATGGACACTAGCGCCTTCCCCCAGCCCGTCCTCCCGCCGCCGCATTACTCCAGGTCCGTGGCCGCAGATAGGAGGACTCCAACACCCAGGCTCCTCTGCGGCGGAAGCCGCCCACGTCACCAGAGCGCCCAGAGGCGCTTCAAATATTGGACAACCCCCACGTCACGGATCCGTGCGCGGGCAGCGCCGGGCTAAGCCCGGGCAAAGGGTGGGCCATCTGTGGCCATCAGAGGCCAGAGGAGGCTGGGCCGGGCCAGTTCCCTAACATCGCCTCCTCCATTGGGACCTTGGGACCTTATGTGTAGTTAAGTGCGTCAAAAGTTATCCTTTTTGTATTTTCCTTGCTGTATGCTATATTTGGTGTTGGGGACACTATACTACGGTTTTTGAGGGAGCAACTGTCATTAAACATGAATAAATCCAGCCGTAGGGGTGGGACAGGGGGTGGTGGTGTTAGGATGATGGATGCCTTTCTTAAACGGGTGGAATCAGTAATAGCTAAGTAGATAGAACTAACGGAGAAAAGGCTCTCGTTGGAGCCATTAAATCGATCAAATCAAGATTTTGATCCAGTTTCGGGCTCTGAGGACTCCGGTAGCAAACGTCTTTGTCCCGATTCCCTACAGGTGATAGTATCACCCCATCAGGACAATAGGGTGCCTGTATTACATATGTCAAACTCAACCTGTTCCTCCACGCCTAGTCCCTCGCCCTCTCCCCCCATCACACGTAAAAGACAGTCACGGCTACCCCCTTGGGCTAAAAGTAAAGACCACCCAGGGAAGAGAAAAGCAAATGGTGCCCCGAAAGGAAGCCGCCAATATGCAAAATTAGCTAGGAATAAAGATTCCACATCTGGGTTGGGTCAGCAAACAGAAAAAGCCACTCCCACGATCTTCCATCCCGTGCCACAAGTAGGGAATAATATAATGCCACCTGCTCTAAACTGTTCTAACGAGAGTATTCTGCCTGAGCTAATCGGGCTTTTGGAGGGACTATTTAGAGCATTTGTCCATCCCGTTATGGAGAAACTTGAGTCGATAGAACGTAGGTTAGACACTATGGAGAAAAACCTCATGGAACCCCTGGCTCGCATAGTTGAGACTTATGGGGTGGGCATTGTCAACTACGCTGATGACACCCAATTGATGTTTAAACTTACGCCCGACCGCAGTGAAGAGGCCACCAATTTCTCCAACTGTCTCTCTTCCGTGGCAGCTTGGATGAATAACAACTGTCTCCGCCTTAATGGCGACAAAACCGAACTGCTGGTGGTAGGTAAATCTTCTTCCGCATGGTCTCACATGTGGTGGCCTGCGGAATTAGGCAGTCCTCCTAGTCCTGTGGCCTCGGTGCGTAACTTGGGCATCATACTGGACTCTAACCTTTCTTACAAGCTCCCATGTCAGTAAAACCACAGCCAGATGTTTCAGCGTACTGAAAGTTCTTCGGAAAGACCTGGATCTCCTTCCCATGGATTCCAGGAAGACCATTGTACATGCCCTTGTAACCCCCCATCTGGACTATGGTAACACCCTGCTACTGGGTTTGAGCAAAAAGGGACTCCACCAACTCCAGTGTGCCCAGAATGCTGCTGCGCGTCTTGTGCTCAAACTTCCTCGAAGAGCCTCAGGCAGATCTGCCTTGTCCAAACTCCACTGGCTCCCCATCAAGGAGCGAATTAAATTTAAATCCCTATGCTTTGCCCATCGTATTGCCCACGGCACTGGCCCAGGTTATCTTCATCGCTTACTCACAATACATCGACCTACCAGGAATTTGAGATCTTCTGGGATGATGATGTTCAAAATTCCTAAAATTACCAGAGCCAGGATGGGCGGCTGCTCGTACAGATACTTGGCTGCCAAGGGCTGGAACGAGCTTCCTCTCGAGATCCGTATGGAACCCTCCGAAATCAGGTTTCGGGGGAAACTCAAAATTTTCCTATTCCCTCGCAATTAATTATTATTTCCTCCCTTGCCCTGTTTGGATCTACCTGTGTTCTTTCCTCTGAGCTCTTATTGCAGTTTTCAGCGCGGGACACTCTGTTTTTGAGTAACCAGGCGCTTTAAAAATGGTTTCTATTCTATTCCTTATAAATGAGTGCCCACGTAATGGGGGCTTCACAACACAATAGTATCTCCTCTTAGCATCGCTGCTCCCATAGTTCCCATAGACACTGGGCAGGGAAGCCTCCTAGGTAGCCTAGTGACCACAGCTCCTAAGATACCCGCTGTGGCACAAAATACCAACCCTCCAGCAAAGTCTGTTCCTAAGGGTCCGACTGGGAGATTACAACCACTGGCAAATAACTTCTCTAGGGAGGTATTTCTCCACCTGCCCCCGGAGGCTTGTCCCTATTTTATTATTCTGGCAAATGTTCCAAAACTCCCGGAAAGTGAGGAAGAACATTGGTCAACGCTTAAAAACAAGGTCCTCCACTTTTTAAGTAACAAAACAGTGCTAGGAGATCACTTATTCGACAACTTTAAGATGGTACGCAGGGTAGCATTGGTGGGTCACTCAAGGAAGGGAATGCAGGGGGATTGTGTTGTGGTGAACTTTAGCTCGCCGGAACTGGTAAGGCACATTCTGAGGCAGACCGGGTCAGCTAGGATTCACTATGATTGCATTAATATCCTACCACTGGGTTATTTTTACCATCCGTCATCTCACCTAGGAGTTCAGGTTATGAGTAAAAGCTCTCCCTCGATTAGCTCTCTATCAGTTAGCAATAGATATGAGATGCCTAACTCATTGGATACCAATGACTGACTTCATTCAGAATTGGGTAGGGACCAAGCGGAATTGTGTCTTGCTAGTATTGATAGTGTCCGCCCACTCCTGGGTACTTGTTTACTGGAAGTCAATGTCTCCTATTGGACTGATGTTGTATCAAAGAGTGGACTTGACCAAATTCCTGAGCAATTAAAGGAGGGCTGCCTAAATGGCGCGATAGTAAATGGGGGTCAGGCTGAAATTGATTCCCCGCGCCACAAAATAGTGATATTTACCCTGATGTAACAATTTTGGTCTCGTGGAATGTGGCAGGGCTGAGAAATAAGGTAACATCCCTGGATTGGCTATCTTTTTTAGATACAATGGATTTAATTCTTCTCCAGGAAACCTGGTTGGTTGCTCCAGAATTTAAACATGGATATCTCAATTTTTATGTCCCAGCCACTCCGAGTCTGCGGGGGAGACCGAAGGGGGGCTTAGTTACATGGGTAAAACAGGATAGTAGATATTCTATCAATCAGTTGGATGCCAAAAGTGCAGATATGTTGTTAATTCAAGTTAAATGCCCCGATTGTAATGATCTTTTTGTTTTTATTATTTACTCCAGGGGATTGCCGGGGGGCAAATCTTCTGATCTAGACGTTCTCCTTGAGTCTTACTGTAAAAAAGGTAATATTATAGTAGCAGGGGATTTTAATTGTTGTTTTGAACCCCTGGACAGTAACGATATAGATCTTACTCTGGAAGAAGATTTTATATGGAATATCCCTCAGTTGACATTACCACCTATTAAAAAATGGTCAGAGGTTGGGCTCCAACTTAAAGTTCTAGGTGTAGGACATGGGCTACGTGCTACAAATGGAAGAATGGCTTCTGACAAACATGGTGCTTTTACTTTCAATAACGGCTCGTCCAAGAGTCGTATTGATTATATCCTTACTAATAAAGAGAACTGGCCAAATATTAAGGATATGTCGATATTGGAACGGGTCGAGAGTGACCATGACCCTCTAGTCTTATCATTCAGGCTATTTAAATCTTATCAATATGAGGGCCCTCCGGATTGCGTGGAAATAGCCCTTTCCAATGACTCCAGACGAATAAGGTGGGCTAATTGTCTAATGAAAGAAGAGACTATAGTCGCGATGAGGGAATTGACTGTCCAGGCTGCAGTGGAATGTCAAAAACATACCGCTTTGGAGGACATTATATAAAATGTTAGCCAGATCCATAATACATTTTTCAGCCAATTAAGGTGTTTTTTTTACAAAAAAGGTGCCAAACAAGCTGAAAAGGCCTGTTAAGAAGGAAGACCAATGGTATGTGAAGTCCTGCAGGGCTGCATACAAAGCCCTCTCTGATGCAGTTAAATCCAAAGATAGGGATAAGATCAAGAATGCTCGTGCCATGTATAAAAAGATCAAATATGACGCTAAACGAGAATGGGACGAGGACTATTGGAGGGAACTGTTGAGTGCAAGTAAAGAGAGATCAATGTGCTCCTTCTGGGATATGGTCAAAGGGGATTAATAGGGGCGTACCGACCAATTACGTTTCGCCAAACCTCTGGGTTTCTCATTCTGCGTCCATATTTGCATAAATTGATGCAGCTGGTGACGAGAGTGAGGCTTTTTCTTCTTCAAATTGGAATATTACTCCATTATCCTTTACTAGAACAGAGGTTACTAATATATTGAACATTATCCCTAAGGGTAGAGCTCCAGGTTTAGACTTAGTCCCAGCAGATTTATTTATGCATGACAAGGAGGTCTGGGCACCTTGTATCCAATTGCTTACAACCGGCATTGCTATAAGCTCACCTATACCTGACTCCTGGAAGGGTGCCGAGATTATTCTGATTTTTAAAAAGGGGGAGCGCTCGGACCCAGGAAACTACAGGCCGATCAGCCTAATCGATTGTATACAAAAGGTGGTAGCCAGGTTAATACTGCAGCGAATCCAAGGGTGGATCGAGGATAAAGAAGTTCTGTCGCCTCTCCAGGCTGGGTTCCGCAGTCACACAAGTACGGTTGATCAAGTTTTTAGATTTGTTTTAATTTACTGGTGGGTGGTATTGCTAGGGGGAGGCACACTCTTCGCGGCTTTTGTCGATCTTAAATCAGCGTGCCTCGTGTGAAAATGTGGGCAGCTTTTAAAATCAGGGCATGCCTCTGGATATTTTGTCCTTTGTAATTAAATTATATGAGGATAATTTTGCCCAAGTCCGGTGGAAACAGCAGGGCAGTGTAACTGATAAATTTCCAATCGCTAGGGGAGTACGCCAAGGGTGCGTACTGGCACCAACCCTCTCTTCATTATACATCTACAGGGTGATTAACTACTATGAACATCAACCAACAGATACCCCAAAGTTAGATGGCAAGTTGATCCCCCTGCTGATGTTTGCAGACGACAGGTTACTAATTTAAAAAAACCCAACAAGGCCTTCAAAAGGCCATTGATGTCTTTGAGGTCTTCTGCAAAGACCATGGACTTGTCATAAATGTAACCAAGGCCACGTTCATGGTCCTACACAAATCCAAGTATGTTAGAGGGAAGGTGGTTATGAATGGGGTACAACTCGAACAGACCCAAGTTTTCTCCTATCTGGGCATTACCCTAGGATCTAAATTAAATTGGAAACATCACACCAACCAGCTGGTCACGAAACAGGCTCAATTGTCGGGAGCACTTATCAAAGAATTTTATCAGTCATATACTAGGCCTATCACCCCGGCACTGAAGATTTATGATGCTAAAGTCAGAGCAGCTGTTCTTTACGGCGCAGAACTGTGGGTATTTACTAATTTAAACCAACTGACGGGTGCGCAAAACACATTCTTGCGTGGTATTACACATCTCCCAGCATCAACTCCCTTGACTCCCCTTTTCTATGATTTAGGATCTCAACGCCTCGAAGATTTAGCCCGTTATAGACCAGCAGCTTACTGGAGGAGATTGTAGGTTACCCCAGAACTCTCCCAGTATGCACTGGCTTTTCTCGAGGTTAGAGATGCTGATAGGGCACACAAAATCCCTTGGATGAGGGAGGTAAGGGTAACATACACTGCTATGGGCCTATCCCCCCTGTGGGACGACCCAACTGCTAATGTATTTCCCTAAGAAAAAGTTTGAGAAATTTGTACTGGAATATGCTTGTGCTAAAAAGATTTGGGCGTTGTACTAGCCCATCTCTAATGGTGGAGTTCTTGGGACTAAAACACTCTCCAGCTCTTGAGGGTTATTGGGATTGGATTACCATTCCTGGGGATAGGAAGAAATATCACCAGTTCAGGGTTGGGACATTACCACTCAATGCCTTCACTGCGAAATGGAGCGGGGTACATTGCTCTGTGTGTCTCTTCTGCCCTACTCAACGGGAAGGCATTGAGCATATACTTTTTGTCTGCCCTGAATATAAAGTGCCTAGGATAACATGGTTAAAACCTATCTACTTGCAGCTAGGTCTTAAAACAGGCTGTGAGTCCGTAAGGATTTTTTTAACCAATAACTCTCAGGCAGTGGTCATAGCCGTTGTGAAGTTTCTCCACTAGATGTGGATTATCCGAGCACGCAAAACAAGTTTACAGTGACAAATTGCGTTTTTCTTAAAGTTATCTATGTGATCATGCCACCTTAAAGTATACATAATGGTATATGTTGTAGGTGTAAAACTATGGCATTTTAACCCTCAATATTTTTACAAATTTTTAAAGAAACTTGCATAATAAATTATATGTGTTTTGATAGGATTTAAAAACACAAGATATAATACACTTGTTATAATTCATCAAATGCACTTAATTTATTGTTTTAATTATTAGATGGAAGGGTTAACATTTGATTTGGCTCTCTAGCGATATATGGTATTGTGAAAATCTGCTGTTTAATATGTTAATGGCTATCTTTTAAATATGTAAATGTCTAGCTGTTGTGCTGTCTTTTATGATTTCTAAATCGAAATAAAGACTTATGAAATTTGAATTTGAGTATTTTAAAGTGTCTTACCAAATATAAGGGATAGTGATTTAACTGTGTGAATATTTGTTTGACTCTGTGTCTTGTGTAAACTACTGCATAAGTTGGTTACTTGGTATGTGAAACTCTATATTAGTTTTTAATTAGTCAAGAGAGTATTTGTATGAGAGAGTGAATGTGTGTGTAGTTGGATGGAAGGTATGTAACTGTCGAAAGATGTATAAATAGTTGATTAAGTACATATATGAAGTTAAGACTGTATGTGAAAACAGTTGTTTTGGGTTAGTGAATCTCTTTATGGGTGTGTTGATGAGTAAATATATTTCTCAATGATATATGTCCAACAAAGTAGAAATATAAAAGGCAATGTATGTGACGTGTATATAAATAAGTATACCTAAGACTCAGTGATTGTATGAGTGATTGTATCGAAAACTGTATACTTGTAATAGTAATTTTATAACACACTAAGTATGAGTTATTACCTATATGCATAAATAAAGTGGTGTTTGTATAAGTGTGTAGCTTAGTAAATGTGAGTATGATCAATTGTTTGCATAAGTGGGTAGGATGACTACATAAGTTAATAGGGTGTGTGCTGGTGTGTAATGTTGATGTAGGTGTAAGTATAGTTCATAGTGTTCTATTGATCTTTGTTAGCATGTATGTGAATCTATAGGCAAGTGTTTAGATGTGTGTGTAGATCTAGGAATCACTGAGTGGGTTTTTAGAAAGTTGTATTGGTGTGTCAATGAATTCAAATATGATACTCTGTATTTTACAGTGAGTGATGAAAGTTTAAACTATTGTGTGATGTGTATCTGATTGTCAAGTGCATGATGTCATCAGTGATATCATTTGAGATGTTATCAGTGATGTCACTGCCCATGTCATGAATGATGTAATATGTGACATTATCAGCAGTGGATTGCAGGCGCGCAAGTTATACTTAGTACAACCAACTATAACTGAGGAATTTCAACGGTTTTGTACGAGTGAAATGTCCAGCTAACTATAACACCCCAGAAACCTATGTTTTTTTCAGTTAATTTCTAAGGTTTTTTAAATGATAATTCCTAACTATAACCTGCCTGAAACCTATGGTTCTTTCAGTGAATTCCTAAGGTTTTTTAAACGACAATTCCTAACTATAACCTACCTGAAACCTATTTTTTTCAGTAAATTTTAAAGGTTTTTAAATGCTAATTTTTAACTACAATATCCCTATAACCTATAGTGTTTAAGTAAAATTTAAAAACACATGTATACTTTTTGTAGTAAAAACAAACTTAACAGTAGTGTTTTATAACTTATAGTTATACCTCCTGGTTTTATGGTATTTATTTTTGGGACATTTCCATCTGTATTTATCCATATTTTTTTTAAATAATTGTATGTGTATTTACCCATATATATTTCGAGTTTTGTAACAAAATGAATCTGAAATTAGTATATTTCCAAATTTATTTTACTGGTAAATATGCACTCATGGCTGAAAGACTGACCGTTTTCACTCATGTAAACACTCTTAGATGATAAACTATACACAACCTTCATATTAAAATGTGCAAGTTTTTTTATACAAGGATATATATTGCTCTTTAAGGCTATTTACTAAAAGTCTTTTATTGTTTTTACCCTTTTACTTTTAGAACGACATACCTATTGGCCTACTACTCATCATTGACAGCATTTACAAATGCCCAAAAAATAACCCAATTTCCGTATTTATCCACACCTTAAAATAAATACAGAGAGGAAAATAAATACTTTTCTGTCTGTATTTATCTGTAAAAATCAGTAAAAATATACATCAAGGAGCCCTACTTATAATTTAAGAATATTTTCAACTTAAATTAGCAGTAATTAGCATATACGTGTGGTAAAAGTATGATGCAGCACCTATAATACCTGACTTTCAAGAACAGCAATCACAGTTCAATTCCAAAGTCCATCAGCATCTTAGCCCACCACTATCTCACTGTAGGTAACACCTTGCTTAATCTTCCCAATGCCTCAAGCGTCAGCACACCTTTCCGGGGGTAGCTTCACGCTTTACAAATGCTGTCATTTTTTTAAATTAAAAAGCATAGTGATAAGAAATATCAATACGTTTTTTTCTTCTATTGTAAACAATATTTTTTTTAATATCTTCTATTTGAATGTTTTTAATCATGAAAATGCAAAGGACACAGTTTACCGGGTAACACTTTTTGAACTCTCCAACGTATGTAGATAATAAGGACCTTATACGTGTGATGCAGGTTCCCTTTTCTAGCATTGGATTCTTGTTTTGCGTCAACAAACATATTCCGGAGTTGTAAATTGTTTCATTATGGCATAGTAGATAGTTATAATTTGAGGCTATTTGTCAATATTTAAACATTTATGTCTAGAAAATAAGTAATATTGCATATTTTTCCCTTTTTCTCTGTAACGCCAGCTGCTTGTTTTCAGAAACAGACAGATTACAACAAACATTGCTCCTTTTCTGTCTCCTTTTAGCTTATATATTGTGACTTTCTATATTATAATATTAACACTGTTCTTCGCTTCAGAGGTGTTGATGACCCGTCGGCGCAAACCCTAAACATTTACAATCAACGTCACCACCTTCCAGTTGTTAGTGTGTTTTCTCCTAGGGATTATAGACTGTTAATATGTATATTATAAGATTAACAGTTATGCTAATCTCAGTGGAGTTCATGGACCGTCGTCACAAAGAGTAAAGATATATAAGCAACGTCACCAGCTTCTGGTTTTTAATCTGTTCCCCCCTTTTGATCATATACTTGTGAATATATATATATATATATATATATATATTATAATTTTCACAGTAATGCTCTCAGAGGAGTTTATGACCCGTCGCCACGAAGATCAAACTTTTTGACCTCCCGGAGAAAAGAAGCTCAGAAAATAATTACTGCTCCAAAGTATTTTGTTATGGATGTTCTGTTAAATAGATAACTTGTTATATTGTAATAGATTGTCCTATTGCCATCTGTAATACAGCTTAGGAACCATTGAATGTAATTGATCAGATATTTATTTCAGGGAGCATATTTTATGAAATTGCAGAATAAAAAATGTAGCTTTCATACATACTTTGTTACTTTAAATATTTGATAAACCATACATTTCTGAATGTTATTTTCTAATTTCTATTCTTCTCATTTGCGGTTCCTATTCACCTACTCCCTAAAGAATATATAGGACCAGTTCTGTATATTATAATAGTACCATCCTGTATATTCTTAAGTGAGTATGTGGTTTGTTAGCGGAACAGTGTGCGACCTCTAAGCACTACGACAGAACGTTCCTGAATTCTACAGAATACAAATTTGAAAAATAATAATGTATACATTTCCATATAATATGAAGTCACTTGTATTTCACTGTTCTTTACTTGTTCTCCTGGTCTCAGATAATGTAGTGCGGGAGTGTTTGTTGTAGCACTTCTATTCTACTTTATCTAAAAGTAACTGATGCCCTCTTACATTATCAAGAATATGGGGCAAGACTTTTACAAACTATAGCAGAAAAAAGGAGGGTATGGCCACGCGTAACTGATATTTTATGAAATTGCATTTTTAATTGTCACCCCTTTCATATATACAATTCAGTTTCTGAAGAAAGTTTATTTGTATTTGCTAAATAAAAACTGTTTCAAATCTAGCCTGAAATTTTGGCTGCACGACCACACCTCCTCATCAGAAAAGTAAACACCACTTTATAAGTTAATAGCACTCCTGGGAAGTATCCCACCCGCAAACTTAATAAAAAAAACACAGCAAGACACGGTCATTTTTCCGCCGTGATTTGTACACCACATGGCAATTATATAAATGGTCCTTAAAACATATAAAAACAATTTTTACCTTCATAATTCCTGTCCACCACCTTGTGACTACTGTACAGAGTTAATAGTGTTCCTAACCTCCCCACTACTACTTTCTTTTCCCATACTCCTTTGGAAGTGCGTCACAAAATCACTGACGACAGTGAACCGTTCCCACCCAATAAGGAGCAAACTTGTGCTCGAAACACTTTAGCCAATAAAATGTCCATGTTGTTCCGCAGAGGAGGAAGGAATGACTGCCAAAACTTCTACTTTTAATGCTTCATAGCCAATGAACATTAAGCTTCATAAGGTCCCGCTTGGACCACGTTACTCAATGAAATGTCCCTAATACTCCGCGTAGAAGGAAGAAATCGCTGACCACACTTCTACTTTCAACAGTTTACAGCCAATCAACATTAAGCTTGGGAAAGTCCTACTTGGAGCAAGTCAGCAAATCAGATGTCCCTCCTACTCCGCATAGCAGAAGTGAATGGCTGGCAACACTTCTACTTTCAATAGTTCGCAACCAACCAACATAAAGCTCAGAAAAGACCTCCTTGCAACATGTAAGCCAATTAGATGTCCTTGCTACTCTCCAGAGCAGAAGTGAATTGCAGAAAACAGTTTTACTTTCAATAGTACGCACTCAATGAACATTGCGCTTGTTGTTGAAACACCTTAGCCAATTAAACATTAAATTTGTTCCACACACACATACAGAACATGCCGTCCTACATTTTAATACATTTCCTGTAACAAAGTGACCCTATCCTTAACAAAAGTGAACACTGCCTAATAAATAAACATTATTCTACATCACATTAAAGAAAAGATGCAATAAGCCGCATTGTTGTTTTCCCGATATAATTTACACAGCCTACTGCACCGCCCTCCCAACATGAGTGAAGCTCCAGGACTGTGGGCGCCCCAGCGAACCCCCGCTATTATTTTTATTATATTTTCCACTGACTTCTTCTACGACTAACGGTTCCTATGGAAAAATGTTAAAACAACAGCACAGTAACTGTTTTGATTAGCAACATAGTGTGGTGAACTTCTAACCTCTGTGCTCACTTAAGTGTTCCATGAACTGTTACTATGGTAACAGGCAGTACGCAGTTTGGGGGTAGGGTTGAAAGGTACTGGCTGTACAGAAACCGTTATATTTACCCAGGATCCTCTAATGACAGAAAGAAAAGCAAAGTAAGACAGAACACTGTGTAGCAGATTTACAAGCCCCTTAAGCCACTTTCACGGCACTTTTCCCATCTTAAAAATGATGCAACAGTAACGCAATTAACTTGTAAATCTGCCTCTATGCACATTACGAGCAAAAGAAGTACACAACTCTTTCAATTCTTTATCGATCAAAATTAGATAGTGTTGCTTCACGATTCACAATGCACTTCAATAAATACTTTGTGCCCATTTAAATGGGAGACGAGATTGTCGACATTAAAAAACTTGTCACTGCTTTAACGGCTGCAACCTACAACAAAAACGCCGAAAATGGACTTCAAAATCCTTTGATATCTTACCGGAAGATTTTCTCAACATTGCAGTTTGCTATGCAACAGTGAGAGCCACCCCCCAGAGCAATAAAATAAATGGTTGGAGTGGGCTGCAAGGCCCCCCATGCAAAATTACAAGTGGAAGGGCCTCAACGACCCCCCTCAAGCCCCGGGAGCCACCACCCCGGGGCTCTGTGTATTGTGGGAGGGAGGCTGCGTGGCCCTCTGCCTGGAACCCTCGAGAGCCCTGGGGACCTCCACCCCCCAGGGCTGGCTCCTGCAGTGTCCCGGGGTGCCTACCCCGGGGACACTGTTGTTTGCTATGAGAGGGCGGGAGTCTCGCGGCTCCCGCCCTCCCATAGCAAACTTGGTTTGCATTTTGAAAGACAGAGCAGTGAAATCTGTTCTCACTTTCAAAATCCAAACCAGATTGCTTTTCCACATGCAAGTTATCATCTCCCCATGTGGAAAAGCAATTCCGGCTCCCGAAGGATGCGGGGAGCCGGGTGGGACCTGTAGGGGCATTTTGCCCCCCCCCCCACGGGTCCCCAGCATTTTATGTAAGCCGGGGTCCCCGGCATATTAGAAATTACTGATAGGGGCTATTTTTTTACGGTAAAATTAGAAGTCGTGCACCCAGCGCAGCGCTCAGTTCGGCCCCCTGGTGTGCACGCGCTAAATGTTCGACTCATAATCTGTAGGGTGCACGACTCCAGCGCCTTTGGTGCACAACTTCTACGTGTTCGGGAGCCGGCATTGCTTTTCCACATGGGGAGCTACTAACATGCAGCTCCCCATGTGCAAAAGCAATCTGATTTAGATTTTGAAAGCGAGAACAGATTTCCTTGCTATGGGAGGGCGGGATGGACACCCCGGCACTCTGCAGGAACCGGCCCTCCCACAATACATAAAGCCCCGGGGAGTGGTGGTACCCGGGGCTTTCGAGACCTTGCAGCCCCCCCAACCATTTTTTTGTAGCCTTGGGGGATGACGGGGCCCTCGAGTGCTCCAGGAAGGGGGCCACGCAGTCCCCCTCCCACAATGCGTAAAGCCCCGAGGGGTGGTGGTCCCCGCGGCTTTAGGGACCTTGGACCTCTCCCCCCACCATTTTTTTTTAGCACCGGGGTGACAATCCCCGGGGCTGGGGGGCCCCTCTGGGACCCCCATAAAATTTAATCATTTTGCCCCCGGTGTTAGGCCCCCCGGGGGCTAATTATAAAAAAATCTGTTTTATTTTATTTGTTTTTTTACGCCAGAGTTTTTGCACCCTACACGCACCTGCCGGGTTCTTTTTTAAAATAAAATAATATTTTGTGGGCCCTGGGGGTCCTACTGGGACCCCCTAAGCAGGGCTAGAGGGTAAAAGTATTTCTACCCTGCCCCATTTCTACATTTTGCACTCATATTCCACTGACTTTTTCAGCCTCGCTTCTACCGAGGCAAAAAATGGCTGCCAACAGTTCCTGGTTTCGAATGTTGACAACCACTTGACAGCAAATTGGCATTCAGCGCGTGATCGGAAGGGTGCGCTTATGGTGCGCTCATGGTGCAGGGATCGACTGCCCCCATAGATATATGAATGCTTTTAACTGTAATTTTTTCAGGAACTACTGAACAGATTGACACCATTTAAGCAAAAGGCACGAGTCTGAACTGAGGACTACATCTTTGCCAAATTTGGCATAATTCCGTTCAGCAGTTTGGGCTGTTGCTGTGGCTAAAGGTCCTATGGGAAATTGCACGGGGAAACACGTTTTGGGAACCCCCTTTTTTTCTCAGCCCCCGCTTCATGAATGACCCCAAAGCTTTCAGGGAAGGAGCGGACCGGAGCTGACTGTAAGTTTTGAAAATTTTGCGAAGATTTGTCAACTGGCGCCAAAGTTATTCTAAATAGAATGTTGCAGATTTCCCATGGAAAATAGGTCCTAACTATAACTACCTACTGGCAACCGCCAGTAGGTAATATATATATATATATCACCAACGAAAAACACTCCTGCTAGACTTCAAGGGACCCAAGGAGAGTGGCGTACACATCGGCGGAGTAGTCCAGCTTTCACAATAGATTCTCGTCACTTTCCCAATTTGCACGCTCTCAGGAAACACAGACCCAGCGAAAAATATGGTTCTGGGTCGCTGGGTCTGTGTTTACTGAGAGCGTGGAAATTGGGAAAGTGACAAAAAAATATATATATATATATGTGTGTGTGTGTGTGTTTATATTTTTTTTAAGCTCCACCTGCAATCGCAGAACCGAGGGCAAGTGCATCTGTTGTAATGAGGGTAGGGTTACACAACAACTGCTTCAGAAAGAGTTAGGGAGCACTTACAGGGTTTGCAATATATTTATTAGCAGCAGAAGAAGCATTTCAGCATAATTGCCCTTTTCCATGTTCAAAGTGTTAAACGTATAGTACACAGCACTTGGTTGGTTTTGAATAATGTGACAGCTATCCTCATTGGAATGTTGATAACCAATGGGAGGAGAACAATATTTGTGCTGGTTTTCTATCGGCGAACATGCCCTCCTGACATCGTAACCGCTCTGGAAATCCACTATGTCAAATCCTGGCGCAATCAACAGTTCTTCCAGAATGGGCTACAAATGTCAGTCACAGTGAGTTGCAGACATTGTTGGTATAAATGTATACAGTCCAATAAAGCCCCACATGGGCTGCGGCATTACCTTATATTTAGGACAACCAAGTCTCTATGGGCCTGATAATGAGTTTGGTGCAGCGGAGCCGGCGCAACGCCACCTCGGCTGCGCAAAACCCATGCAAAACCGCCCAAGGACCGCCAACCGTATTACAAGTTGGAAATGCACAACTCGTAATCTGGTTGGTGGTTCTTTTTTATTTCCATGGCGGTGCCTGGTAAACAAGCACCGCAATGGGAACAGCAAAAATGTTACAGTACGGCATGGACCTAGATGTCCATGTTGTACTGGAACTTTGTGGGAATACATACAGGGCGGCACATGTTGTGCCCCCTGAATGTATCCCCACGGCAGGGGGTACATGCAGGGCTGGACTGATTACCGGACAGTTTGGAATGCTGCCGAGCTGGGGGCTGATTTTACTGTGGTGGGGTCTGATTTTGTTCATGGAGACCTGCATGTGCTTCAAAATAATTAAAGCAAAACAAATTTTGTTTAGCACACGCAGGTCTCCATGAACTTAATCAGCCCCCAGCTCAGCAGCATTCCAAACTGCCCGGTAGCCAGTCCGGCCCTGGGTACATGGGGGCCCTGCAGGGCCCCCTTTGTTCCTGCTTCGCCAGCCTTTTCATGGCGGGGCTCCACCAAGAAAAGGCTGGAACTTGTAATATGCTGAGTGGGACTGCGTCAGTCTCCTCTCCGCATATCGCATTGTGAGACTCCTGCTTGACTGCCAGGGAACAACTGTTCCCTGGCACAGCCAACGGTGCATCCGCCCATCGACTTTTGAAGTCGTAATGCTAAGGACGGTGGACTGCCACTGCTGGCCCACTGTCAGACTCATAATCAGGCCCTTAGTCCCCCCCCCCCAAATATATATAAACTCACAGAACTCTGTATGGAGAGCATCGACCTCTTTCAGGGCGGCCTCGGTGTGTGGATATAGAGCACTCCACTTAAATTCCAAAAACAAGTCCCTTGCAAACTCTTCTAAGGAGCATACTGCACACTAGACCTTCAAACACAAGGTGGTTTATTTCCGCATAACAGTAAGGACATCTCATTCCAATTCCTGATGGGTTTCGGCATCCATTCTGCCTTGATCAAAGGTAAGTTTAAAATCCTTGTCTTGTGACTGTGATGGCATATCCTGTTTTTAAGCACCACATGAGACTGCTGAATAACCATGTGGTATCATAGGTACTACAGTCACCAGAATGCACATAGATAGTCTCTGAGTTACCTCGCCTCTGTGTGCAGTTTGTTTTCCAAATAATTCATTTTCAATGGGACACTGCACAAATAGCTAATATTGCTCCCATACTTTTCACAAGGAGCTGTAAATAAAGCAGAAAGGCTTGCTGTCTCTAAACTCATTTAATCAATGTAATCCAAAGTACTCATACTTTTATTCAAGTTTTTTCAAAGCTTGAATAAAAGACTAAATACGTAGGATTACATGGATTCAATGAATTGAATATCTGCTGAGCTGTGCTTCTTGGATCTGTGTTCTATGTTCTCTGGATTGTTGTTACATGTTTTATAGATGCCCATACAGAGATAGAATTAACTGTTCTAATTCATATATCTAAAAAAAAAAAAAAATGATATATGATCACGTTGAATAAGAGTCTTGATCAGTAGAAGAAAAAGTTGATTTTAGCTTGTGTCAGTACTGGATATTCTTGTTGTTGTTTCTGAATAGAGTAACCTAGCCTTGCTGACTTTAAAGTGTCCCAACCCTTGCAGTTTACTCACTTTTAGAAAGTTGGCATTGTCTTGCCTTAGTCATTTGGTACATGCAGCCTGTTTCTGGTCACATGACTAGGTGCAGTTGGCAGCTGCGCTTTGTGTATTCCTCCTAGACAGCCACACATAGTGGGAGTTTAGGTGTGACTGAATGGTCCTTTACTGGCAGGATGGGAGGGAGGAGCTGTGCCCAGTCTCACTTACAACCGAATAGGCTATGTTCCATCTCCACATAAAGGGCTGCATAACCTTCTAGTTAGTCTGGAGGCAGGGCAGAGAAGACAGGTCATTTCTGCACATCAAAAGCATGCCTCTAGAAGCTTCCCACCAACTTGAAAGGCACAACTGTGTTTAAAAGAAGGATCTCAGACACCACAATTTCAGTACACTTCTGGACCTGCTGATACTCTGTAAGGAAGAAGGACTGCTGTGCTGCTGAAAGGACAGCCACTCTGCTGGACTGCACTCCGTTGGTCTTCTGCTTAGCTGTTCTGACCTGCTACCCTCTTGCCTGGGTAAGAAGGACTGGACCTAAATTTCTTGAACCCAAAACCCAGAGTGACTCCATGTTCTAGTTGGCTGCGCTCCTGATCAGAAGCCTCAGGGGCATAACAGGATTCCAACAACTTTCCATCTGCCCCTGGACTCTTCCATTTGTGATTCTACCCTGCCAAGTTGTGCCACCACAGTCCTGGACTCTTGGTAATGGGCCTAAGGTGCTTGACAGCAGAATGTACGCATCTTCTATGCTGAGTGATGTTCTGATATAGTTCTGATATTTGTGTAGCGCGCTACTCACCTAGAGGGTCTCAAGGCGCTTGAGGGTGGGTGGTGATTTACTTATCGAATATCCAGGTTTTTAGTTGCTTTCTGAAAGAGAGGTGGTTCTGAGTGAGGCGGAGGTGGTAGGGGAGAGAATTCCAGGTTTTAGCCGCTAAGTAGGAGAAGGATCTTCCCCCCATGGTGGATGTGTGGATGCGCGGAATTTCGGCGAGGGCTTGATTGGACGATCGTAGTTGGCGGGAGGGGGTGTAGAAGGATAGACGCGTGTTGAGGCATTCGGGTCCCAGGTCGTAGAGGGCTTTGTGTGCGTGGGTGAGGAGACAGAATGTTATTCTCTTGCTGACAGGGAGCCAGTGGAGGTCTTTCAGGTGGTCGGAAATGTGAGCTTGCCGAGGGATGTCTAAAATGAGTCTGGCAGAGGCGTTTTGGATGCGTTGAAGTTTTTTCTGTAGTTTGGCTGTGGTTCCAGCGTAAAGGGTGTTGCCGTAATCCAATCGGCTTGTGACCAGCGCGTGGGTGACTGTCTTTCTTGTTTCGGTGGGGATCCAACGGAAGATTTTTTTGAGCATTCGTAGGATGTTGAAGCAGGATGATGAGACGGAGTTGACTTGTCTTGTCATCGAGAGGGAGGAGTCCAGGATGAAGCCCAGGTTGCGTGCATGGTCCGTAGGTGTGGGTGCGGTTCCGAGGGCCGGTGGCCACCATGAGTCGTCCCAGGCGGAGGGGGAAGATCCTAAGATGAGGACCTCTGTTTCGTCTGAGTTTAGTTTTAGACGGCTGTTCTATTCATCCATTCAGCTAATTCTTTCATTCCTTCGTGTAAGTTGGTTTTGGCGGTGTTTGGGTCTTTGGCGAGGGAGAGGATCAGCTGGGTGTCGTCTGCGTAGGAGATGATGTTGAGGTTGTGTTGGCGTGCGATGGATGCGAGGGGACTCATGTATACGTTGAAGAGGGTGGGACTGAGAGATGATCCTTGTGGTACGCCGCAGATGACTTTGGTGGCCTCTGATTTGAATGGGGGGAGGCGGACTCTCTGGGTTCTTCCGGCGAGGAACGATATGATCCAGTCCAATGCCTTTCCTTGTACAGCGGTGTTGCTGAGGCGTTGTATGAGGGTGCTATGACAGACTGTGTTGAAGGCTGCGGAGAGGTCAAGTAAGATGAGAGCAACTGTTTCTCCGTTGTCCAGTAGTGTTCAGATGTCGTCTGTAGCTGCGATGAGGGCGGTTTCGGTGCTGTGTTTGGCTCGGAAGCCTGATTGAGAGGAGTCGAGGGATTTGTTGGATTCGAGGAAGGTGGCGAGCTGACTGTTGATGGCTTTCTCGATGACTTTGGCGGGGAAAGGGAGGAGCGAGATGGGGCGGTAGTTCTTAAGTTCGGTTGGGTCAGCCGTGGGTTTCTTCAGAAGGGCGCTGAGTTCGGCATGTTTCCAGTTTTCCGGGAAGGTGGTGGAGTTGAGGGAGTAGTTGATGACGTCTCGGAGGTGGGGTGCGATGATGGAGTCTGCTTTGTTGAAGATGTAGTGGGGACAGGGGTCGGTTGGCGATCCTGAGTGGATGGAATTCATCAGGCGGATGGTGTCTTCAGTGGTGATTGGGTTCCAGGCGCAGAGGTTGATAGAGTGGAGTTTTGGTTCGGAGGTGGGCGGAGTGGGTTGGTCTTCGGACTGGTTTTGAAAGCTGTTATGTATATCGGCGATTTTGTTGTGGAAGAAAGAGGCTAGAGAGTCGCAGAGGTCTTGGGAGGGGGTGATGTCGTTAGTGCCTGCGGAGGGGTTAGTGAATTCTTTGACGATGTTGAATAGTTCCTTGCTGTTTTGGGCGTTGTTGTCAAGTCGATCCTTAAATGCTGATTTCTTGGTGGATCGGATGAGTTGGTGGTGTTTGCGGGTGGCGTTCTTGAAGGAGGTCTGGTTGTCAGTGGTAGGGTTTTTTCTCGAGGTTTTCTCGAGAGTGCGACAGAGCTTCTTGGATTTCTTGAGGTCATCGTTGAACCAGGGGGCTTTTTTGCTACTTTACTTGATTTGATGGTTTTTCAAGGGTGCCAATTCGTCTGCGCTGTGTGTGATCCATTGTGTGAGGTTGGTGGCTGCTTGGTTAGGGTCCGATGAATTGGCAGGGGGGTTATGTTGAAGCGACTAGAAGAGCTGGTCCATGGTGATTTTGTTCCAGTTTCTTCGGGGAATTGGTTTTGGGGGGTTATGGGTCTTGGATTTCTTGTAGTGGAAGTGAACGCAGCTGTGGTCCATCCAATGGAGAGCTGTGGTGTGATCGAAGGAGATGTACTTGCTGGAGGTGAAGATGGGGTCAAGCGTGTGTCCGGCAGAGTGGGTGGGGGTGTCAACGAGTTGTTTGAGTCCGAGATTGGCCAGGTTGTCCAGAAGGGTGGTGGTGTTGTTGTCGTTTTTTTGTCCAGGTGGAAGTTGAGGTATCCCAGTAGAATGTAGTTCTCGGATGGGAGGGCATGTGGGCTGATGAAGTCTGCGATGTCTTCACTGAATTGTGAGCGTGGTCCTGGGGGTCTGTAGATAAGGGTGCCTCTGAGTGTGGTTTTGGGGTCGGTGTGAATCTGGAAGTGAAGGTGTTCGGCGGTAGCGAGGTTATCGTCGGAACTGGTCGTGATGCGGATGGTGTTCTTATGGACGATGGCGATGCCTCCTCCAGTTTGGTTGATGCGGTCCTTTCTGATGATCTTGTAGGTGTCCGGGATGGCTATGGCGATGTCGGGGGCTGATGAGGCGTTCATCCATGTTTCTGTAAGGAAGGCGACGTCCGGCGATGTGGAATCGAGTAGGTTCCAGAGTTCGTTGGAGTGTCTGTGGACTGAGCGGGTGTTGAGCAGTACGCACTTTAGGTGGTTGGAGTCAGAGCTCTGTTTGGAGATTGTGGATTTGGTGTGGTTCCTGATGCAGTCGAATTTGCAGGAGTGGCAGGTGAAGGGTCCATGGGTGTGTCCTGGAGTGGCTTGGTAGCAGTTTGGGAGTGGGCTGGGGTCAAGAGCTAAGAGCGTTGAGGCTTCGTATGTTATGCGGGTGAAATGGGATTTGCGTGGAACAGGGTGTCTGGCGCTGGGCGCGGTCCGGGCTTACCTTTGGCGCACCTTCGGCGCGCATGGGGCGCGTCCGCTGCGCGCAAAGGCATCAGTCATATGTAGATAGTGGAGGGGGGAGGGGCGAGGCAGGGTCAGCTGGGAGGCGGGAGCGGGGTGGAGCTACGGGCTAAGAAGCACAACAAACAACAAAATGGCTGCAACTGATAGAAATCGAAACTGAGCTAGACTGGGGCACAAACAGAGGCACAATAGGGCATAAAGTACTTTTGATTAAACAATGCATTCCAGGGCACACCCAACTGATCTCCTCAGCTTAGCGGTGCATCCCCGAGCAAAATCACTGCATTGCTGTTGCTACGTGGATTGAACCAATCACAAAGATTGTCATTGCCTTCACAGCCCTTGGAACTGGCGCATCGCTTTGGCTGCAGATCTACGGAGCACTCTGCAGCCAGGATTTAAGGCACAAGGTTCAGTGGATCTAACAGGGCCTTGCAAATCATAATTTGGTCACAAACTAAAATTACTATTCGATAACATGCTACCAAATCACTATTTGGATTTATAGCATAACAAAATGCTTTTTTGTGGTCACAAAAATGCTGAATTGCAGAATTGTCCCATTGGTGACTGGAGAAAAGCTTGATGTATGTGGCCCAAAATGTCTTAAAAAAATCATACGTGTTTAAACTTTCATTTAATTGCAATATTTGTCATATTTGTGCTCAGTATACTGAGCACAAATATGTTAATGAATAAAAAGCCCAATGGTTGTAGTAATTTCCTTAATGGTTGATATCTCAAATTCTCATGCTTTCCTTCAACCAATATAATTCTGTTTTGAACCACTTTCTATGAAGGTATGGCAAATCTTCAACATCTTTGTAGACAGACATATAAAATATACTAATCCATCAAGCATCAGTGAATATTCACCCTATACAACATAGTGGGAATTCACCTGAGAGGTCTCTAACTATCATAGGTAGTGAAGTCAAAATGTCCCACATATTTCTCCAAATAGAGCTCTGTCAATTTTAAATGCAAGCAGTGGGGGAATATTGAGTAATATGATGTTTTTACAAGGCAATGTGAGTAAATACTACACGTACCATGGATAAAAGGTGCAGCTAATCCTATGTGCAGGTATTTTGGACTGAAGGACAGGGGCATGGAACATGAAAAATACAGTTGTACAATTATAAAATCAATCAACATGATTGGCTAACCAAGTAAAAGTGAGACCCAGAAAAATGGTCAAGCAAAGTTAAGTTCATATCCAAGAATCAATCAAATAACATTGTATCAGCATGGCAGAACGATGCCTAAGTGGAAGCAAAGACCTCAACTAAAATGTTTTGACTGTATCCATTTACCATCCAGTGAAATACATATTATACAGTACTATTCAGCCTGTACTCTTACATCTTAGGCCTGCACTTCATCAGAGCTAAACAATTACGATGATCCCACTGGAAAACCCCACTTTGACAGGTCCTGCACTCCAGAGTGCTAGTACTGGAGCGAAGAAATTACAATTAGATTACATGCCACATAGTTATGCATATTCATATAAAAAACGCTATAATGTTATTGAAACCTCAAGTCTAAATGGGAGGAGAAGTGTTCAAGTGGCTAGAGCTGGGCAACCAGATTGACTCCCGGCTTCAGCTCAACCACCATGATTCAGGGCAAATCAGCATCCCCCAGTGTCTAACAAAATATGTAACTTCTGGTTCTTTAGTAAGTTACTCTGGGGTGTTGTGCTATGTACATGTCATTTAAAACATCTATTGAGACATATAATGTTATCTACTTGTTGCCAGTGCCTTAATCATTTTTGTAGTGCACCCGTGCCTCGAAGCACTTTCCTGTGTGAATATCCGCCATAAATATACTCTATTGCCCTACAACTACATATGTAGTGAAGTATCACTGAAGCAGGGGGAGCTAGAGATAAAGGGAAGGAAATTTAGATTAAGCCAGGATCCCAGTACTTTCCTTAGAGAAACCAAGTAGTGTGGATAGGGAAAATGGTAAAGGAAAATGAATTCAAGAAAATGCACAAAGTTACAGACAGGCTAGAAAAAAATCTTGCACAACCTTCTGCTTTAATCTACTCGAAAATCCACTTCATAAATAAAGCAGGCACATAAACAGATTCTGTGTGGCTTAAGGGATACATATTTTCTTTGCTGTTTAATCCCTGCACAATCCAACTTCTTTATTATAGATAACGTTGTTATCCCCACTATGCAATTTAACGTCGGTTATTGCAAGAAATGTTTTTTTAATACGCTTGAGCTTTTTTGATTTCCATTGCCTTCCACGTTCTGAAATGTTTCGTTTATTCCACGGTAACTCCAGTGAATTCCTTGAATATATAATGTTTTCTGAGCGAGTAAAAGCAATTTCTTTCTACAACAAATTTATGAACAAATATGTTGCTTCATATCAGGGGAAATGTACCAAAATAGACTTGGATTGGTTAGTGCGAAGGTTACAGGACTTTTTCTATTTGAAGTTTGAAAGAAATGATGATGGTACTACTGAATATTTCCTGCCAGCATATTGTGGTAGAAGACTATGGATTCAGGATGTCGAGGGTCAAAATATCAAAAGGAAAGTATAGATTTACTATTTCTAGCTCCACATCATGTACGTTCAATATATATGTACCACATAGGTACATATCTGTGGAATTAAGAATCGAAACTCTAAACTTACTTACCTGTCGATATTCTTTCAATATTTTGTCATCGATATTGTGTCCCATCATTATTTTGGGGTAAATATTCAGGGCATCTACCGGAAATGATGGGATCATTGTTTTCTTCCACTTAAATCTGCATCCTGTAGTTACAATATAAAGCTTTGGAAGTTTTATTGCCGAAAATATATGTTAAAATTATAAAAATGACCTATGGACGTTCCAGTGGACAGTAGAAATGGCAAGCATGAGGAAACATGAATGTGCATGTCAGCTAGCTTCATACTAAATCTTTTTTGGCAAAGGAGAAAATACATCGGAATATATCACTGCATCCAAGGGCTGTTGGTGGGAAGTGATTTGAGAGCTTCACCAGAAACCAGAAGATAGGAATGATATTTTGCAGATGATGGTAGGGAGTCGAACATGATCAATATCAGTTACAGACCTCCAAACATGTCTGTCAAAAACAAAATACATTGCTAATCCATTACTAAATTTGGGGTGGTCTAAGTAAATGAAACATGTCGTTATTGTTAGGAAGAATTTATTGGTATGAAGCATTTGCAACTCGGTTAAAATTATGAGACTCATTAGTGTTCTCATGGGCACTTATATGGCACAGCATATTTCAATTTTAGTAAAAAATAACAAATTTAAATTTGACAAAAATGCCGGTAGAGCTGAAATGATGATGGGAAAAAATGATAATATTTAACTGACACAAGTCAACACGTAGTGATAGACTTTAAACAGAATGTCCAGAATGAATATGATTTCTGGTAAGTAGCTGTTGGAAATGGCCCTTTCTAGGGAGCTTCCCCTTGACTTTTTGCTTTTCTCCTTCCCAGATTTCTGTTGATCTAGTTGCTAGCTTTAGGACTTTGAGCGCGTTAGACACAGCCATTCAGTGCCAAAGCACTGTGCTCGTCATATATATTATATTGATGGGTGTATACATGATTGGATGATTCAAATTAGCTGTAAGTACCTTGTCTGGGGGTAAAACACATTCCCAGGGCATGTACTTTGAGTACAGGCCCACTCCTCCGTGGGCCTGCAGCACTGGTGACATCCATGGAGATAGCTCCTCAATTGTGCAACAGGTTTGCCTTGGTGGGTCCTGGGCACGCGGGTTAATGTTACTCGGCTTGGCATTTAAAAAGCTATGTGCCATGGTTCTGCATGTCACTTGATATATCATAGTTCTCCCTGGTGATAGTGTGTGGTGTTGGAAAGAGTTAGGGCATGTACGCATGTGAGTTGCGTGCAGGGGTCATGAACGGCACCGTATGGTGTGTTCGGTACAACAGGGCCATGCTTCTTGCATTGGATGAGCATGGGGGAATGTAGGAAAAGGCTATTGAGCAGTATTTTTCTACATGCAGAATTGTAGCAGTGTAGTGTTTGATATCAATGAGTTCTAATGGTGAATCCTCTCTGGTAGTGCGAGTTGATCCGGCATTACATGTTTGGAAATGTCACTTTGGGAAAGTCAGCATTTCGATGCTCGGGGCTTTGTGTGCCTTCGTCAAAAACCTATGGAAGTGCACCAGGTAAAGGAGTCCAATCACATATATTTTGACAAATTCTTTATTACTCCATCAATTTTTCACATACATGGTCCAGCCAACGCGTGACTCGTGCTTGCAACCAGTAGACCTGTGCTAGCTTGTACTCGGGAGCGTGTGGGGTCCGAAGGGTGCTTGGGAACCACAGATGGGAGCTGAGACTGTCTTCGACCTCCAGATCGGGAGGACGAGAGTGCCAGATATCAGCAGCATCCATCTGAGGTTGCTGGCTCCCTCACCCTCAACCCCTGCAACACAATACTTTGCTGTGGAGAACATCATGATGGAGCCCGAAGGGTTTTGTACCGCCTTGTGGGCACCCAGAGCTGGCTGTTGGGAGCTACGTCACCTTGCACCTCCGCCTGAGGGGAAACACTTCTCCAGACTTGGATGCACGCCCCCTTCCCGTGTCACAACATTTTGTCTATGGGGGGGATATCGGACCCGCCCTCATGCAGATGCCGCCGAGGACCTGGAGGTCTAATCCAGATGGATGAAACTAAGTAACTGTGTTTATCCTTTTTAGATGATTCCATGAGTCTAGTCAACAAGGTGCCAGCAGGGGCGATGTGTATCGTTGGCTGGTGTAATTGAGTGACTGAGGGGCAGGGTCACGAGGCGCAGTCAAAGACGTGTGTTTTTTTTAACTATTGCAAAAGTGGGGGTATGCAATATTGGGAATGTTGTGTTTATTGATTACATCGGAATGGGGCATATCTGGTTATGCTGTTCTGCTGCTAATGGGAAAGTTTGAGGGTTTCATATAACTGTAAAATATATATTCAATGTGCAGATTGCTTTGATTCCAATGTATACATCGTTTCAAAGTGTGTGTTAATATAAAGACCAGTGTTTTATACATACAGTGTGAAGTCTTTTTGTGGTGTACGCAATTAGCTACTAGGGTGGTGTTGTGCCAAGACTTTACTCTGTACACTTGGACCCTGAGGATAATCCTGACTGCTCAATGCTAAGCTACCCATGGGTAGTCCTCCTCTCTAGAGCAAAAGTATTCTGGCTAGCTCCGATGCGTGCCAGCCAAAACCCGATGGGTCTAGCAGTAGCCTTGTATATTACTTGATTCATACCATAGGCAATTTGTGCTCACAAGGTTTGAAGATGAAACATCATGCTAACTGCCAGCTTATGATCTGGAACTTTCTCTTTACTATTTTGGAGTAACTGCTTCCAAAAAGCAAAGTAGTACATTTGAAGAATGCATCAAATAATGTTAATTTTTTACATTTTTCTTTATTTTCCTGAATGAACAGTTTAATTAAGGAGAAACTTATGCATAAGTGCACCTAACTTACTTTTTCTCTGTGAACTATATGGTCAATGTGATGCTAGCTTTAGGTGCTGCGAAAGGGAGGAGCTGAGCTGAGATGTCTACAGAGAGTGCTGCCTTTGTGGTGTTGCATGCATACCCTTCAAACCTCCCCCTTTCAGGCAGGGAGCACAGGAAGGGGATATCAATAGACCATGTAAATAAAGAGATTTAAGGCATCTCATTCGTATAATAGGCTAAATGACCTGATTTTGAGTTTGCCGTGACAAAACTCTGTCCAACAGATTCCTGCCTTCTGCCGCCATTATGAATGATTTAAAGGTGGGTTAAGATGTAGTTCTGATTCATTTCTTGGGCCGGCAGCTGAAATGCCAGACATGCCAGGTTAGTATTGGGTAGTGATATGTAAAAGAGATTAACAGATATCAACTTCAATGCTAAAGTTGACAAACATAATTTTCATGCTCACTAACATGTGGTATTGGCGTACACATTGTCGTTAATGGATCAATGTAAAGATTTGTATAATGAAGATATTGTTGTATATCCTGTCCCTATTATGCTTTCCTAATTTCTACTAGAGATTTTTTTCAGGTTACTCATTGTTGATGACTCCAGTGAGATGAAGGTTACATTTATTGGGAGCGAAGGTAGAGAAGAACATTTAGGGCCAGATTATAAGTTTGGTGGTCTGAACACTGCATCCACATCTTCTATGACATTGCTGTGGCGGAAATCGACCCCGCTGTATTCCAAGGTTGTGGCATCTAAAAACACAGAGTGCGGCCATGGCGGTCAGACCGCAGGGACCGCGGCTGTCTGCAATGTCAGTGTTGCGTTCACCAACTACGTCAGGTCCGCCAAGTTTATATGACTACACAGTTGTATTTGCAGTCTCCCAGCAGGGATTAACAGTGGTTACCCAATGCCTGTTGATGGCTGTGGTCCACTAAAAGAAAAAAACAACTCTGTAGTGACCGTTGAATGGATTTAAAAACTACAAAGCTGATGTGCTGTAGGAAGTGGGCACACCTGCAAATCACGTTATAAAACACACCCCATCCCTGACCGGCATCCTTTGTTTCCGACTACTACTAATAGAAGGGGGAGTGGACTCTGGTAAATTACACACTTCAATAACTGGCACAATATCACAATGTCCTGTTTCCTCTCAACTCAACTATGCTTTTGCTATTGCGCTCTTTATCTACTTACCTAACATGCAATAATCAAAGTGTCTGAGAGGTTGGTTTGTCTGTGTCAATATGAATTGTTGCATATAAGACCACATGCATCCAACTCCAGGACATGCCACATGTGGCAATGATGTCTGTAAGTGGATATCTCTAAAAATATATTTCCAGGACCCATGATACATGTCAATATTTACAAGTATTGTCCATCTCAAATGCATGTTGCCAACAGTTATGGTACAATAACAGTTTGTCAAGTATTGTTAAGTTGAGATTAAAGTGACTACAACTACGATGAGACCTTGTGACTGGAACTTGAACCAAGCTGCTAGACTCCTTTCATCCTTTCTCACTTGTCTGCCATACCACTAGAGATTTTCACTAGTCATGCAGGTTACCATTTCTAAAGTGTTGCTCAAGTGAGATTGAAGCAAAACAATGACCAATAGGCCCATTCACTGCAACTCTAAACAAGATGCTAGACTCCTTTTGCCCTGTCTCAGTTGTCTGCCATGTTATAACTGATGTACAGTCATCATACAGGCTACCATTTGTCAAGTATTGGTAAGTTGAGATAGAAAAGCTACTATAACTACCACGAGTACTGGGACAGGGACTCTAACCAAGATACTATACTCCTTTTGCCCCTTCTCACTTGTCTGCAACGTTACTACTGATCTTCACACATCATGCAGCTTACCATGTGTCAAGTGTTGCTGAGATGAGGTTGAAGTGACTGCAACTACCATGAAGCCCTTTGACTGGAACTCCAACCAAGATGCTATATTCCCCATTGCCCCTTCTAACTTCTCTGCCATGTTACAACTGATCTTTATTGAGATATAAAAGCTACCCCTACTACAACGAGGACATGTGACTGGAGCTCTAACCAAAAGGCTAGACTCCTTTTGCCCCATCTCACTTGTCTGGCATGTTACTACTGATGTTCACACATCATGAAGCTTACCATTTCTCAAGTGTTGCTGAAGTGAGATTGAAGTGACAACAGCTATCATGTAGACCTGTCACTGCAACTCTAACTAATATGCTGGACTCCTTTGGCCCCTTCTCACGTGTCTACCATGTTACTAATGATGTTCACACATCATGCAGTTTCCCATTTTTGAAGTGTTGTTAAAGTGATATTTAACTGACTACCACTACCATGAACCCTGTGGCTACAACTCTAACCAAGACGCTAGACTCCCTTTGACCCTTCTCGCTTGTCTGAAATGTTACTACTGATGTTCACTTTTCATGCAGCTTACCTTTCTCAAGTGTTGTTAAAGTGGGATTAAAGTGACTACAACTACCATGTGGCCCTGTGACTGGAACTCTAACTTAGACTCTGGTTGCTCCTTCTCACTTGTCTGCCATGTAACTACAGATCTTCACTAGTCATGGACTGTGCAATGAACAGACAATGCTCCACTCAGATATATATCCGAATACTTTGCTTGATGGTGTGCTGGTCTCATCAACTGAAACTATTGATGGCATGACTGATACCATAACAACCATTACCCCTAATATATGTGCACCATTGAAGAAAATCAGCTGATAAACAGTGGCCGGTAAACCCTTGACTCTGCATTTCTCAAATTTCTCCAACACCTGCACTGGCTCCCAGTAAAGTAGAGAACCAAGTTTAAGGGTCTCTGCATTACGCATAAGGCCATCTATGGTCAAGCCCCCATGTACGTTAAAGATCGCCTAGCACTTTACACTCCGAATCGGGCGCTCCGGTCCTCAGAGGCCTGCTTACTGACTTGTCATCGTTTCAAGCTTGACTACAAAGGCGGTAGAGCCTTATTACATCACCATCCCCCCTTTGTGGAATAAACTACCAGAGACACTGCGCAAAGAGCGCGCCCTTCTTCCTTTTAGGAAGAAGGTAAAAACGGTTCTTTGCCTAGAGGCCTGGGGCTCTTGTTAATACCAGCCCCGCTGCGTCTGTAGGCCAGGCTGTGACTCTCTCTCTCTCATAAGCGCTTAGAGACCTGCTGATGATAATTGCGCTCTATAAATGAAAATACAAATACAAATACATGATGAACACTGCTAAATATTCAACCAAGCTGAGTGTTTGCCTGTAATAGACACAACTAGGCCTTGGAATGGACAAATACACATTTTATGACTGCACTGTATTTGTGTCAGAGTTTTGGAGATGTCATGTCTATCCCTAAAGTCAAAATGCTACATATCTGCACATCAAATGAGCTGATGAAATCTACTACATCTATTGAATGTCTACAAATGTCTATTAACCAACTTCATCTCAACGCAAATAGATGACACTATTAATCTCTATCTATTTTGTTACATTCTATGTCCCCATTTACCTTGACACCAACAACGTTAATTTAGATACCTCACTTTCATCATTAACCCCTCCACTCCTAGGCCTTTTCGCCCCTTGTGTTAAGCCTTTTTTTTGGCTTACCTCACTTGACTCCCAGGGCGTCTATTTTTCATAAATGTGTTGGTTTGGTAGGTTTCCCTTGATGCCCATGAGCCTGGGATCGAAAACCCAGGTGTGCCCCCCATGCAAAACCAGGTTATTTTATGATAGGTAATTTTGAAGTCTCCACAATACGTTTTGGGCCCTTGACTGTTGTGGGTACTTGACCCACCCACATGAGTGAGGTGCTATTTTTATTGAGACACCTGGGGAACACTGGGTGGTAGGAAATGTGTGTTAGCCCATTAATCCTACAACTTTCCCACATAGAAATTTGAGAACAATTTGATTTTTTCATCAATATATTAGGTTGCAGGGGATTCTGGGTAGGGAAATGTCTGGGGATCCACGCAAGCCATACTTCCCTCTACTCCCCCGGATCTCTAGTTTTCACAAATGTGTTGGTTTTCCTAGAAGGCTGCCATGCCGAGACCAAAGACTCGTGCTACCCCCCCCGAAAAAGCAGATCATTTTGTGTTAGGTAATTTTGATGTCTCCACAATATGTTTTGGGCCCTTGCCTGTCATGGGTACTTGACCCACCCACAAGAGAGAGGTACCATTTTCATCGGGAGACCTGGGGGATTTCTGGGTGGCAGGAAATTTGTGTCAGCCCAGTGATCCTACAACTTTACCTCACAGACATTTGAGAAATAATGATGTTTTTCATCAAAATTTGAGGTTTCCAGGGGATTCTTGGTAGGGAAACGTTGGGGCCCGCGGCCATCTAGGGTAACCTATCAAACGCACACATTTCTAAAAACTAGACACCCTGAGGAGTCAAGTGAGGTATGGCTTGTGTGGATCCCCCAACGTTTCCCTATCCAGAATCCCCTGCAAAGCTCAAATTTAGCTGAAAAAAAAATGTTCCAAACATTTGTGAGTGGGATCACCATGCCAGCACAAATTTCCTACCACCCAGCATTCCCCTTGTTCTCCTGAGTAAAATGATACCTCACTTGTGTGGGTGGGCATAAGGCCTGTGACTAGGAAGAGCCAAAAACAGGGATTAAAGGTATAGCACCGCAAATTCTAAGCACTACAGTTTTTTTTTTTTAATACCTTTTTGGCAGATTCTGCATTGAACAGCCAATGATACCTCTCCTGTCTTACTACGTGCTCAGGGGGCAGAAATAGCCCCCTGAGCCTTTAGAAAGTAAAACTGAAATGAGCCTCTCGGCTCATTTCAGTTTCACTGAAATTATGTCAGCGCGACTTACGTGCTGATCGTCATTTCAGCTAAACCAGGGGAGCAGCTTCAGGAGCTGGGGAGGCTCTTCCCTACCTCCCGAGACTGTTGGGGGGGGGGGGGAGGGAATCCCTCTGGTGCACGCACCAGAGGATATCCCTGTGCCATGTGATCAGTCAGCCGGGGGCCATCCGAAGCACATGAGCATTGGTGCGTAGGACGGCTCCCGGGTGTCTGACGCACCAGAGGGGTTAACAATGTACTCTATTTCTTAGCAGGTCGATCCATGTCTGCAACTGCACAGAAGTTGAAAACTGAACAGAGTTCCTCTCCACCCCAGGGCAAAGCCCTCAGTGATGGCAATGCTCCTGGAGAGGTGAGCATGGATGTCTGTCCTGGACCATCTGGTCAGCCTGCACATACGGCAGCAGTGGAGCTCACTGTGCCCACAACACCACCTCCCACCACAGCTACAACAACGCAGTCAACCACTGCCCGCCAACTTGTGCACCTAGCACAGTCAGTCCCATCTGGTAACCCAACAAGTCCTGGATTCTGAGCCAGCTATCACCACACCAGTCACGGAGGAACCAGGACCCAGTGGAACAGTGCAATCTGTGCCAGGAACACTGGGCTGTGAGGGTAGACATAGTGGGAAGGTAACTGTGGGACTGGTGAGTGAGCCCACTATGGACATCCAGACTGCCATCGCCCAAGTCCTGGGAGTCTACCAGGGCTCCCAAAATGTCATGGACCAGGTAGTGACTGAAATCTTGGAAATTAAGGAGTTGTAGAGGCTCACATACCAGGAAGTTGCCGGCATCCACACCAAAGTGGCCAGCATCCACACCGAGGTAGCCATCATGAACATTAACATGGCCTTCCTGGTTTTGGTGCTGCGGGTCACAAAGCACCCTCTGCAGGGCTTTTTACCTGCATCTATCCCATCTTGTAACGAAAGGACATCTAGGGCATCAACATCTGCCACCGCCACAGGAAAGGATGCCCTGTCAGAGGACAACACACTTGCACACTCCCCTTTTCTCAGCAGCTCCCAATCCCCCTCTGGCTAAAAGAAGGTGGGAAATCCATCCAAAAATCTAGGAGCTAAGGATGGCAAGGCACCCACCACCGCCTGGAAAAACCTTGCCCCTAATGTCCTCCTGTGTGTGCTAAACATTCACTTTGTGGACTATTCCTGCCCACTTTTCCATATATAATGGAGGAGTATGTTGGACTTTGGAATTGCAACCATTTGTACTCTACTACAATGGTTTTATCCACCATGACTGAAGACTTCAATATTTGTTTGCACTGTGTAATTATAATGTTTTTTTTACCCTTATATAGCCCAAACTGCATTCAAAGGTATCAGAGCGAGCCCTTTACATGAGCACCAGTTGCATTACAGATGGATACATTCATTTTTGTTTCCGTTGGGCACAGGGAGATTAAATAATTTGCCCAGAATCACAGGATGTTGAGCATCCATGCCGAGACTTGAGCCTGGTTCACCAGCTGCGAGGTCAACCACTCTAGCCATTAGGCCATATCCTCTCTCTCTCCTCCATTTGATCTTATCCTTGTTCACTTTTATTTGAAACACACATCACCAAATCATGGTCTACTGTTGTAATTCAAACATATAACAATGTGAATTTACTACCATGTAAACTTTACAATGTTAAAATTAGGGACTTTTGGAATCATGGATATCTTGAATGTAAACAATGTCCACGTTAGGAACACTACCATTTCACAACAACACATACATGCAAGTATCTGGTCTCAGGACATATTTATTCCATTGTTCAAATCATAGGCTGACATGATGTCAGACACATGGCAAATAAGACATGATTCAGTTATTTTGTGTCCGTGATCACATAATCAGTTGCAGACTTTCACAACATTGAAGGAGGAGATACATCAGACTAAATCCAAAACAATCGGCAACAATAAATTAGGTCTACATCATCAGCTGGAGCCATATTGTCTACCTCAAAAAAGGAATCTTACATCAAATGAACAAATAAAAAAAATGCCAGTACAACAGTTTCTGACCACAGGGTCATTCCAAACCAGTTTGCTTGCATCTCGTGGAGTATCACAAATAAATGTTAGTGGTGCACAAGCACTCTGGCCTACAATGCGGAGACACATCAACAGCTACATCCAGTTTGTACACAATGAGGAATTAGCCAATGTGAAGGTAGGATAGCATTTATTGGGCAGAACATTATGTTGGAGCACATGCTTGCACACATATTGTATTAGGACCAACACACTACAAGGAACGAGTCAAAATGAAGCCAGGTAACTTCCATCCTATTACTGTGCAAGCTGTTTTGGTACCAGCTTTGTTCACCCAAACTGTGTGACAGACATTACCAGGACCAATCCATGTCCACTTCGTAAGTCTGAACAGCATCATATACCGGCTAATGTCACAACTCTCAATGTCAAATTGAAGATGACATTGTGATGGTACCTAAAACAGGGAACTTGTCCAGCTTTCATTTGACTTTTCAGGAAGTAAACATATGATGTGATTTGGAGACCAAAGTGTCATCAGTGTACAATAACCATTTGCATGTGACATGATGTCCGCAACAACAGTTATTGATGGTACATTGGTGTTGAACTTCACCTTCATGACATCATGAAGTGTGATTAGTAATAGTTTGATGTGTTTGACACTGGGCCTTGTATGAGCATTGTGTAAATCTCAGACTTGGATCCATCCTATTTATTTACATCTTTTTTTCAATGGTATACAAGTGCGAAAGTATTCAAGGTGATTAACTATCCTAATGAGCAGATAAGGATGGTGTGTAGACAATTGCATCAATGCACTTGGGCCTGTCTGGGGTTATGACTTGGGTGGATCCAACTTTTTGTTTTGCAAGTTATGTAGAATGCATGCATGTGCTCATGCTAAATTTGAAGCCTATGGAGTGAACCATGAAGGTGGTGTGATATGTGGACTTATTCAATGTTTTCTGGTGATTTGTAATGGTCAGACATGAAAACGCTGTTCCAATAAATCCATGTTACATATCATTTCAGATACATCCCTGGCAAGCGGAGGAGAAGGGGCCAACGTTGATGGAGAGACAGCTGGTCAGAGTGGTGTTGTACATGAGATGTCAGACACTGAGGTACCCAGTAACAGGTGGGTGTGAGGAGTTAACTAGAGGACAGCAGCTCAAGCTCATCATCATCTGAGTCCTCCTCCGGCAGACACTCCCGAGTGGTGGTAGACCCAACAGGATTATTTCCGCCTTCCATGTCCACCACCAGCAGTTCCATTGCCACCCTTCCTGTTGTCCTTCTACAAGTTGGCTGTTGTCGGTTCCGTAAGAGGGGAGCAGTCTCCCTTGCTCTAGGCAGCTCAGCCCCTGCCCCTGTTAGCCCCACAGCACTGAGTGATAAGGCTATTGACGCCCTGAGGAGCATCTCTATGGGCCAGACTGCAGTTCTGAATGCCATCCAGGGGCAAAGCAGCCAGCTGACCCTGGCCTTCCTGGAAGGCATTCACACTCCCATGTTTGGCATACAGAGATCTTTTGAGGCTCTGGCCGCCTTCCTCACGGCAGCCCTCCACCCATCTCAACCTTCCATCTGCCCCTTCCCCATCCAATTTCCGTATTTCCATTCCTATCCCAAGCACATGCACACCTAAGCATGCACACACTTAATCAGATCAGGTACCACACATAAACACAAGACATCTAAAAAACTCAAACATGCACGATCACAACAGCCACTCACCCCCTCACCAACCATATCACCACCAGCATATCCCCAGGTAACACACCAACACATACAGAGCCCTCCAGAGGCACACCCATACCCACAGATATCACACACAACACACACTGACTCCTCATCAGACACAACCATACCTGCAGACACCACATCAGCACACACTGACACCTATACAGACACAATTATACCTGCAAACACCACACCTACACACATTGACCCCTCCAGACAAAAACATGCCCGCAGACACCACAGCAACACTCACTGACCCCTCCAAAACACCCAGCACATTCACATCACTCTCACAAAAAACAAAAACACTCACAGTCACCCACACAACAGATACCAACACGACACACAGTGCAGACAGCAGACTCATCTCACACTTCCACTTCCACTCCCTCTTCCTCCCAACCCAAACTCCATCCGAAAACCCTATCCTTTTTCCCATGAGGATACCATGTTTGCCCTTGCCCTCACCCCTTCAGCCCTAAACCCAGCCCAAAACCCCCCAAACCAAAGGAGGCCCATCCCAACAATAAACCCACCTCTCCCTAAACATGTGACCCCCTTCCCAAGTACCATATTTGAGGTGTCTGCTATGCTAAAAAATGGATTCCCCATTTTTGAGGAGTTGTCTGGCAGTGTCAGAAAGGGCAAGTGTGTTGGCACAGCATTTTGCTGTGGCACTGGATGTTTAATATGGATTGGCCATTGACCATGTTTGATTTTATGCTTTTTTTCATCAATGCATTTAAAACTTTCACAATTTGGAAGACATTGGCCTTTCCATTACTTTTCTGAATATTTGATGCTGTTGTATAGTATGTGATATGTGAGTACAATTGTGTTTGTTTGATCCCTGGTTGCTGATCCAGTTGAAGTGGTTTATATGATATCACCTTGGAGCCAGTGCTGGAGTTACACAGGACAAAGAGAAATGTTGAATGGATGTCTATGTGGGATGACATACAAATGGGGCAGACATTTTAGTGGGTTCCATTTTACGTGGTAAGTATTTCACCGTGGCCTGGCCACTATCAACGTCATTTAGATTGCACTTCTCCCTATGATGTAGGCTGGATTTGTGTTTGATATGTTGAAGTTAGATATTTGTGTATCCACACATGGAGGGTGTCAACTTGTCATGCCTTTGTGGAGTTCTGCATAGACATGTGTCCGTTTTATAGTGTGTACCTTACAGCTACTTCATCTGGATGTGTGCCACATGCTGTTCGTGCTGTGTTTGCTTTCATAAGTTGCACTTACCTATTGCATACACATGCTATTGATTGTCTCTCATATACTTCAGTTCCATGGTCCAGTGCAAATAGAGTTTGCCAGGCATGTGCAAAATGTACTATGCCCCATGGCCCCAGGCTTTCAGGGTTAGCCCTGATAGAGACATATTTATCCTGCAGAGTGTTTCTTTAGAATGCTTCTCACATTGATTTTATGTAATCCCATTGGCTGATATTGCCTTTTCATGTGGGTGATGTGTGAGAATACAATCCAGAGTTATAGCAGACAAGGTCTGCTTCACTTTGATGACACATCCATGCAATTGTTTCATTACATCAAAACATGACCTGAGATGTGTGTAATAAGAGTGTGGCACATTCACTATAGCATTGTGTTTAGAGTTGGCGTAAGATGGCATCATGTTAGTTATAGTCATGTCAATCACACTTTCCCAACACTTGAGAAGTGGTAAGCTGCATGAATAGTGAAGATCAGTAGTAACATGGCAGACAAGTGATAAAGGGCCAAAAAAGTGTGTGGCAGGCACTCATAGGTGTGATATTGATGAAGAGGTGCTGCTGTTGAACACAAAATAATGCACACATCACTATTGTTGAATATAATTTGCAAACACATGTATTTGTGTACAGTGTGCCTGTGCAGTACCAGTGCTTTGGCCTAGGAGAGCATCCTACAGATTTATTTTTGATGATTGTTATGAAAGAATCCCAGACAGGGTAACTGTTTATGGGCAAATTAATTAGTGACCCCAAATCTCTTGCCTGGTCCATGGCAGGGCATCGTTTTGCAGAAGAGTCCATGGAAAATGGTAGTTGTATGACTTACGTTTGATTTCATCCATGACGGAGTGGGTTTTGAACTTGGTCGAGCAGGTACAGCAGTTGTAGGATGTGTCTGTGATGGTAGTAGATGAGTAGCAGTGAGTAGATGTTAGTTTTGGCCTTATAACCCTCCCTTTCCACCACTTCAGATGTGGTGGCTGGAACCTCATTCTGGGTGTAAAGCAACTCTTAATTGGGCCAGCGGTTTCAGTGGCGGTCCGAGCCTCCTACAGCTTCATAGGCCCATTCCTTGGCCAGTGCATTTGGAGTTGACTGGAGGTGTCAGCGGTTCAGCCAAGGTCTTCGCTAAGCCAATCCACCATCTTGGAATGCAGATCTTGCGGGGTCGTCCAGAGACCACTGGTACCGCGGTCCACAAACTGCAAAACTTGTAACAAGGCCCTAAGACAGGTAAAAAAAAGCCCTCTGTTGGGCACCACAGATGGGGCTTAATAGTATTGAAATAGTGTTAATGATATAAGTTCATGTCTATGATGGCACTCTTCTATAGAAATTTAAACCTGATGACTGTGTATAAAATATTGTAAACCTTGGTATATGTTGTATTTCTCTATGTTTAATTTTTAATATTATATAACAGCAGTTCGTAGGAAGTGAAGGAGTGAAGACATGCCCATGGTACATTCTTTGCCAATACTAAAAGTAATATTTTCAGCAAGAATTGCAGGCTTGTATGGGAAAGGTTAAAAAGGTACTCTTTATTATAGAGACTTTGCAGCAAAGAGCTATGGAGAAAGTATGAAGTCAAGTCCCTCTGTTAACTCCCCCTCTAGGTGTTCTCACTTTCACTACTGTAGAGGCAGTGCTGGTGGTGGTTGGCATCAAGTGCTGTCGGGGTTTGGTGTATCCTTCTGTGTGTTTCTCTTTATAGGCTCATACGCATTGCTGTTTGGACCTAGAGGCCTTGAATGTTGTCAGCCGCAGATTGTGGGTGGAGTGAAAAGTGGAGCACCTGAGAATTGAAGTCCCTAATTGCAATCTGCTGCTATATGCCTTTCCTCAGTTTGGCAATGACTTTGGGCCTAAAAATTATTTTGAATGCTAGCTCTCTCAAGAATGTTTAGCCAAGGTAACAATTGGAGTATCCTTTGCTACTCCAACCACTGATCTTGTTGCCCAGGTCTAAGTCAAAGGGAGGAATAGAAAGAAAGAAATGGGGCATGGAGTGCTCAGAAGATGTTACCTCAGTTTACTATTAGTAAGGTGCATCTCATGATGGATGCTGAGGATATTAGTGCTTATAGCAAAGCACCTTCAAAGAAGGACAGAGGGAAGGTGTGCACTTCTTGCAAACCGTTGGTGCCTTGGCGATCCCTCATGACAGGATGTGATTTATATAGACCACATTTGGTGGCAGTCATTGATGAGTTGAATACATTTGTCTTAACACCATAAATTTCACAATTTAGTTCATGGAGAATGAAAATGAAATACAACAGTTAAGATCAGAGAATTATTAATGGCTATAATTTCTAGTAAATTCACCCTGAATTTATCCCAGACAAAGAGCCTTAGTAGTGAAACAGGAGAGGTTCAAGTTAAGCCTCAATGCACAACATGTAAGAAAAAAGCAGGTGGCAGAAAATGTAACCAACGAAAGATATATATCAATTATAATGCAAGATACATATCAATGACATTTCCAATTCTAATATAAGCATTGTGAGCAGATTAAAAAAATATATATATTAGTGCACAATATTTTTCTGTGGACACCAGTTACTAGACTGAGTGCCTATGACCAAAAAAGGGACACCTTCCTGCACAAAAACAATCCTTAGAGGCTTTTCCCGCTTTCTTTGTGTGCTACAGAATGCAGCGGACTTAAAAAGAGAAAACAATGAGGAAAAATAATTGTATTTCTCCTGTTTGCGCCTCTGGTGGGGAGGCTTACAATTCTGATGTATTCCCTGGTCTACCAGTGTTGGTAAATCTGGGGATCTATCAGAATCCATGGGTGGATGTGTAGGACACCCATGTTCCACCCAGGTAACATATCCCTGACAGAGTAACACAAGGCAGTGATTTGCACTGCCTCACCTTACTCTAGATTTATCAAGTAATGCAGGACCATACAGGGTGGACTTGCATAGCATGCTAAATCTTTAGGTTTTGCGCCATCCTTGTGCCCTCTTGCATGGATCAAGGGTGATGCAAAATGTTTAGAAATATGCCCTGAAATGCATAGTGTTTGGCTTAGTAGGACATATAGTTCACAGGCTATCCATCAATGGATGTACTTTGAAACCATTAAGAGCTCAATGTAGCCACTCCTTTGGTTACGTGTCCTGACTACTGAGAGCAAGGAGTGTGCAAGCTATATTACTCAAAGGACAATTTGTGGGTGACAATAAGCTGCATCTTTATCCATAAATCCCCCTAATTTTACAGACATCATGTCATTTCCATTTGGTTATCTCACAAATCTGCCCCAAAATTTTATTTGTGCCTGTGTCTGGTTTGCATCTGGTAACAACAGGGTGGACCTGGCTTGGCAGTGAGGGCTGAACTGTTCCCATGGAAGCAGGGTCAAGAATGATTAGCCTATTGCTGGGTCCAACCTGAGGTGGCATGGAGTGCAAAATAAAAATGTTTTGGCATACGGCCCAAGAAATTTCCAGAGACTGAGATTAATTCAGGTATTTAATCCATCACTTTTAGTATACTTTAGTGTGTCACCCTCAGTGGACTGGGTATGCCAAGAAACAGGTCCTGTGCACACTGTGTCACATGAACCAAGCCATACCTGGCTGATAAACCCAAAACAAGGGTGAAACCCGTCCTGGGATGTTTGTATTCCGGTTCAGGGAAGGCCTGGCTTGGAAGTTTGCGCTGGACTGTTCCCATGGGGAAGGGTCAAGACTGATTTGCATATAGATGGTCCAAACTGAGGGGGCAATGTGTGCAAAATAACGATGGATTGGGGTGTGGGCCGAGCAATTACCAGTGGCTGAGATTAATTCAAGCATTCCATCCATCACTCTCTGTATATCTTATTAAGGCAACGATGGCAGCACAATAATATGCCTTCTCCAAAAATGAACCCAGAATTACGAAATTTCACAGGAATCCATGCCAGGACCATTCCTGATAATCTCTAAAAGAAAGACTGTCTGCCACACTTTTGACAGCCATATGTAATTTAATTTGGTGACTTGGACTTTGTGCATATGTATACCCATTTGAAATTTAGAGCCTACTGACATCCAAAGTACAACTAAACCAGTGACCCTGCTGGTGCAATCTCTGAATGGGATGACTTTATAATATTGCGCTTTACCACATGGCTCCCTTATAACAAATATGAACAAATGTTCTGCAGGCTTTGCCTATTCTACAATGGTCCCCACGGTTCACATAATCCTGCCGCTCGAGCTCACTATCAGGACAGATGTGGAATGACTTTCTAAAGAGAATTACCACTCATGTCGGGCTACCAGAGAACTCTACTATAGTCCACTCCTGCAGGTCCTGGTTAGCCAGATACTATTACAGCTCTTTGAGATCATCTAATGTCATTCACAGGAAGAATGACAGTAATGTCAATCTTGGCAGATCTCTGACCCCCGCTCCCTTTCATCCACGCGCACTCCAGTCCATAAGAACTCAGGACTATAACATACAGGAAGGAACATCCTAAAGGGACGTGCAGAGCTGATCAAGGCTGCCTGCAAACTACTAACCATAAACTGTCAGTCACACTTTCTAATTCATGACAATGCTAAGCATTGAGCCCAATGACACAATAACTGCACCTCAATGGTCATTAAGCACAACATGGAAACACTTCCCACATATGATGACAACAAGGACAACACCCTTGCAGTCACACACTCTACACACTCCTGCCACCGTCTCCCCACTGATGACTGTAGACACCATTTCCTCCATCCCATCCGGCACCTGCTGTTGCACCGGACTCCCACCTCCAGTCTGCATTGCAGCTTTCCGGTTGTTAGAAGGATTTAGCTTGGTTTTGCTTCACATCATTCCATTGCTTCTTGCAGTCATCCACTTCCCTTCTCTTCACTCCAACTGAATTCACCTTGGTTTAGACCAGTGGTCTTCAAACTTTTTGATGTCGGGACCCCCAATCAAAATATTTTAGGCATAAGGACCCCCTCTTGACAAAAATTTGTTGAACCTAGTATCCCTTATCATTGACAACTATAAATGTTCAACAGAGAAACAGGCAATCTGTGGTTGCACCGCATTAGTACCAGTTTAACACCCAAATATAGCAATAAACAACAAAAAGGTAACCGGTACAGTTTTACAAAGGGCCTTCTACAGAGCGGCAACACCTGTTGCTGCTTTTTAGTACAACATCCCTTTTTAGCCCATGAACTATGTTCCTTGCACTGAGTCACATCTGCAGGGCTATGCCGTCGCCATGTTATGCTTAAAGGTGTGTTTGGCGGTGGGGACCGTGGATGGATGGCTGCCCCCACCCCTCCTTCAATACACACTCATTGGAAAATGCCCATCTCCTCGTGAGAATCAAACTGGATTGCCCTGATAGACCCCCACCCCCTCAAAAAAGCATTTGTGATGCCGCGCCTTCAGTTCGGGAGGAAATAGGTAGTTTTAAATGGCGTATTTTTGTGTATTTGTATCTATATATGCACACATTTTGGGCACGTGGTGCTGTAAGTAAGAACATCCCTTGTTTGCTTAATTTGTAGCAATGCTTTACATAGTCAGTTTTGACACCCTCGCCATTTTACTCTTTCATTAACATTTGTGTTTCTTCCCACTCACTCCCCACCATAAAACCACTGACAATCTTTTCCGAGCATAACCAGGGGTTCTGCTTCCTGGGGTGTTCCTATCCCGATCTCCAAGCTAGGTCATATGCCGGAGTTTTACAATGTGTGTTTTCTTTCTTTTCTGTTAATTTGCTCATTACTTCACCCCATCATTGTTGCTCTTCTGAAGACATGGGTAAAGAGATGCCCTGTGCCCCTCTAGTTTTCTGACTTTAGATGCTGTTCTCATGACCACAACCCCCACAGAGATATACACAGAATCCTAGCTAGAAGGACATATTTTTTAACTCAGGAAGTGTTCAGCGCTTGTTTGATATGGTGTATACCATCCACCCTGAGATAGTGGATAGCTGTAACATCATTTCTTATCTAAACTGACCCCCCCAACCCCTTCTTTTGTGTACTGGCATGTGTTGGGGGGGGGGCATTTAAAAATGCAATTGTTTCAGAAGCCCCCCCCCCCAGAATAACCCCCTCACAAGTTGCATTACTTTCCCCTTGTAACAACAAACCATAAAATGATTTCAAATGGTAAAGGCAGAGAGGCACAAGCTGTTCCTAACGCAGGCAATGGGCCGTTTTCCCCCCTTTATAAAGAATGCTGTCCGAGTTGTTTCTATTTTATATGCCCGAAGATGCCCTCGCCCCACTGCTGCCCTCCCCAGGATACTCACACCAGGGTTGTGACAAAATCTTTTTTATTTTCTCTTAAAGAAATGATGCTTAAATAAGCCCACCCCCTTCTCTATTTAAATTATAAGCACTTCTAAGCACTCTGCACCCCAATATTGTCCCGTTCTAATGTCTCTTCCGATCGCATTTCAGGTGCTATTTATTTTTTAAATCCCTTTTCTCACATTCAATACATAGAGCCCTCCCAGCCTCTTGAACGCATTGCACTACAACTCAAAAACGTGAAGTGATTTGATCAGTTGAATGCAACTGCACTCTCCGAGAAATCAAAGCCAGGCAGACCTCTGGACACACCTTTCTGACAGTGTGCTGCTGGCCTGAAAGAAATGCAAATGTTGACAACGAGTTAATCTGCAAATCCTTTACATTTGCGGATTAACTCATTGCACACATTTGCATTTCTTTCACAGGCCAGCAACACACTATTAGAAAGGTGTCTTTAGCTGACTAAGATTCCCCAGAACAGGAGATTCCCGGAATTTACCGTCTGGGAAGTTTTCTTTTATAAAATGAAGAGCGTTGTCCCCTTCCCATGCCTCCACGGCCCTCCTGGGGGTCGCGCCCCACAGATTGAAGACCACTGGCCTAGATGGACTGCCATATGCATTTTTAGTTGCCAATGACACAGTGGAGATGATGAACAGTTGTTGTTGGTGTTCTATCACCTCCATAACCAGGATCTTGTTTTCCTGCGGACTGAATCGCGGGTTCCTCTTCTTTTTCTCCTTCCCCTTCTCCTTCCCCGAGGTCCCTGGCTGGTCCTTCGTGGGGATTGTGGCCATCTGGTTGGCCTCTGTAGTTGTTCCAGCTTCCTCCATGGTGTTTCTCATTAGTTTGGTTTTCCTTTTTTTTTGCAGCTTTAATGGTAATTTTTCATAACCTAACGTGTGAATTGCAAGCCTGGTGCTGCTTATCGCTGATGTTTTTATCGCTGTTGGGCCCATCGCAACTGTGTTCACGTTCGAGTTTCCTTTTTTATTGGCATCCCGGTAATTTTAATGCAGACATTTGACGCGTTATCAGTAGACTATAGCATGTTGTGGGCGTGTTGAGAATACGCCGTTAACACGGCGCTAGTTTTTTTCGATAGACTCGTTATGTAAAATTACGTTAACCTGGGTTGGTGATAATTATCGCCCGTTCTTGAGAGTATCCCCCTATGTGTTTTCTACGAAGGCAGTGGTGCTGTGAGGCAGAGGCTTAGACAGCCTTATTTCAATTTCGCCCCTTCACATTTCTTCAGACTTCTTGTTACATTGAGATAAAAGACCCAGCTCAACAGAATTTAAGACAAGAATTTCCGTTGTGCCTCCGGAACACATTACCATTGTGGGCTTAACTAATCAGCACAGAAACCACCATGTGAGAAAGGAGCTGCACGCAAGTGTCAAACCCTGCCACCAACAGAGCAACAACAGCACCAACAGAGCACATCCGAGCTCCCTCCCGCCCTTTGACACGCGGTGGAGAAGCAGCTGTTTGCGAAAGACCCCACAGAATTGGAAAAACTAGAACGCCACTGCACGTGCGTGGGAGCCACGTGTGGTCCAATAATGATTAGGGCGCTGTATTCTTACATACGCTTCTTTCTGTTCTTTTATTTCCATGAAAGAGCACAATCCATTCTTGTGCAGCTCAGCTCACGGCAGTGCAATGGTGCACTTCTGAATGGCACAATGTCACTTTGTACTCTGTTTCTAGGCAACATCGCTATTGTGACCTTCACAGATTTTGTATGAAGTCTATTTATATTTTGGTTTTAATCGTGCATCCTGTTTTACGATCGTGTACATCATTGGTCTCGGTCTCTTACTGGCTCAATTAAACCACACCTTATATTTAAACTGCTTTTAAAATCAATGTGCTAAATAAAGCACTGCACAGAAATACGCGTATAAGTAAGAAGAGATGTAAATGTGACCTGGAAAAAGTCTGCAAAAAAGTCATCTAATTAGATGTAGTCTCACATGAATTACCACATTCTCTGGAGTATCCTTGTGCGCATATCTCAGTGACACCAGCCCACACATACTCTCACCTCCCCCATGCACACATCCGTCAGCATCATCCTACGTATTCAGTAAAGGCGATATCAAATCACGACTGTCTTTCACAAACCCCACACATCGTGTGACTTCCTGCTTGCCACTTTCCAATCGTCCTTGCAGCGTGGAAATGTTTTCTTTATTTTGACTATTGTTTTATTGTCATGTTTTATACTTTCCAGTAATAGCCAGGTGAAATGAAAAGATACATTATTTAGTTTAATACAAATCATGATGCAATAGAATACAAATGCAAACTTAAAAACCATTTGCCACTAGGTCCATCTTATACAAGATTTTTATTAAAAAAAAGTATGCAGGTAACAAAATCGACGCCCTTTCTGTGTACTGGTATATTTATCTTCATCTTTTCGTAAGTATGTCACATTGCTATAAAAATAAACTTTATGAGGCCTATTCTCAAGAGGAAAAACTGACCCCATATCAATAAGGATCATAAAATATAATCTAAGCAGATTTAAAATAAGCCTGACTTTCAAAATTTGAAGAAAAAAAAAATCACGTATGGGATCAGTCTGTTATTGTAATGTACTCTACTGCTGAATGTATTGTTAAATCATAAATGACGACTAGTCTGAAAGTGTTGGAGAATGACACCATATTGACAATAACCGCAATCATTAAACATAGGTGACAGCGTGCAACCTGTGGAATCTTTATTTAGTGATAGCCCTCCTTTGCCCATCATCGCCACCTTCGAATAAGTATAAGCATAGCTTGCATGTTCACCAGAGACATTACGGAGCATGCTTTTGGTATTTTAATGTAATTCTTCAGAAAAAAAGGAACTGGTGTAAAGTATTCAGACGAAGCAAACAATAAATAAGAAAGTCACAAAACATGAAGAAATCTGATTTTAATTGATAAAAATTGGTTATATTTGTACACATTTTTAGACATCAAAACAAACAAAATCCACCAGAGGGTTCTGGAGATATAGATTTGTAAGTTAAGCATAAATCTCAGCTTCTTAGTCTAAAGCACAAACAAACATTGGCAACGTTACATTTCATAAGTTTTAAAGAGTTTGGTTTGACTACTCCAGCCCAGACTAGGCAACCAATTCTGACCGGGAGAAGCATAATGAGTATTTGACCAGTTACCTGGTCACCAAAGCAGCCTCAAGTCCATTTCCACACTTTTCTCAAGGGCTGCCATATCCTTCAATTGAGTGGTCCTGCTGCTGAGGATACAGGAAGCTGAGGGTGCTCTGGGTGCTGTGTAGTCGATGGGGGCCTTACTGGGGTTATATCTCAGTCCACAGTTGCGGTAGAGCGACCTGGGCCACAGGAGTCGGAGTTCCTCAAAGTCCTCTTTGAGCCAGGAGAATTCCTGTTACCGGTGTCCGGTCACAGCAGGCCCAGAGGTTTCCTTTGGTGATGACTTGGGTGCAACCTTTGAGAGCCGAGGAGTGGTCTTCTTGAATGCATGTTATGGTTAGCAGTAACACAATGAAAGTGGCTATTTAGAAGCCAAAATAGGCTACTTTAGCTTTTGTGGCCCTTATTGCTGGAATAGTGAGTCAGTAGACTGACTCTTGGAGTTCTTTCTGGTTGGGCTTCTTGAGTGACTTTTCCATGAGACAGGAACCACAGGCAAAGTCCACTCTTAGCTAGTCCAAGGAGCAGCAGGTGCAGTCCAGCAGTTGGTGCAGCCTCCCTTCCCGGGTCCGGGGGTCAGCAGAGCAGCCCTTCTGTGGTCCCCAGTCCAGATGTGATCTGAGGTTCAGGGTGGCAGGGGTGCCATATTTATGCCCAGAAAGTGCCCTTCCGGATGAAGTGGTCACTAGCCAATGGACTACCAGGTACACATGTACACAATGGCCATCATCTCTTGCCACAGATGTCAAGCGCATTCTGCAGATTTTCAGCACCCAAGATATGGTCATCTGCTTGGTGGCCTGAGGCTTCTGGGCAAACTCCTGTTCCAAAAGCAGAAATCAAAAATCTTGGGGTCTGGCTGGACCCTAAACTTATATTTGAGAGCCAAATCAGGAAGGTAGTAGGGAACTGCTTTGGGACTCTTGAAATCCTAAGAAAACTCCTGGACCCTTTTACCAGTCAATATCAGGAAAACTATTGTTCATACTTTGGTGACGTCCCAGATAGATTACGGCAACATCCTATAACTGTGAATGACTGAAAAAGGTCTAATCATGCATCAAATTATTCAAAATGTGGCAGCACGCTTGCTCCTAAACCTCCATAGAAGAGCATTTATTAAGAAGGCTTTGACGACTCTCCACTGGCTCCCAGTGGAGAAGAGGATCAAAGTCAAAAGTACCTTATCTGGCAGCCAAGAGCCATAAAAGTAATATTTTTTAAAAAGACACATTTCATTGAAAGACATTTCATACATAAAAACTTAGGTCACAAAAAATTATTAAAAATATCTGTACAGAGCAATAAAAGGGAATCCGGCTTTACTGTTTTATCAATCACAAATAGACCTACAAAGAGTATGACATATAAAGTGCAACAGTGCTAGGCATTGGATCAAAGGCAATAAGCATTATCTGATAAAGTGCACATTGTAACAGTTTGAAAAAACGTGTTTGCACTAACTGAGGGGACAAGGTGGCGGCAAATATTTCCTATATCTGATAGCCCCTATTAGAAAGCTTGCTACCCCAAAGCAGACCGTGGGAGAGGATAACATTTGCACATTTGAAGATAGAGCAGTGCCGGCCTGACTTTGACAAATTGCCGGTCTCTAAGTAATGGTAAAATATGTTTTCTGCCCAAAGAATAGGATTGGGCACAGAAAAACATAAAATGAAGAGTATCCTGCTCTGAAAAATTGTCACAGGGGAAGGGTTTTAGTGACCCAGGTTTCGAGTAACCTTGGGGAAATGCCAAAAAGCCAGGGAACCAGGTTCAAACGAAATCTGGTCAGAACAAAACGATGATATGCTTTGTTAACATATGATAAATACGGCTGCATCTGTGGAGCCAAGCTCAATATGGCAAACCTTCTCACAGACCGTTTGGCAAATTCCCTCTCCTCCCTAAACCCCTGCCGCTTGTCCATAAACTGCTGTTTGAAGTCTCTGAAGGCAGTCTTTCGGGGACCTATGGTCATAGTGTGTGATTTCTTAAAATTCGCAGTTAAATCTAATGAATCCATATAAACTATAAAACAATGTAAAAGTTGTTGAAGGCCCATTGCGGTTCTGGCTAGTAAAACCGCATCATCGACATACAAGAGTGCAGGGATCATCTTGGAGCTAGCTCTGGGTTTGTCGTTGCAACAGGATATTAGGGAGGTTCCCAATTTGTTAATATATCGCGTAAACGGCAAAGGGGCAAAAATGCACCCCTACCGGACCCCCCTTTTTACTTTCCAAGAGCCTGTCAGACTGCCATCTGCATTGTACCTTACCTCTGCTGTGGTGTTTTCTTGGGCAGTGTACAAAGAAGAGACCAACTCCATGTCTAACCACAGATCGCGTAACACAAACCACAACTCAGACCTATTAACATAATCAAACGCTGATGATAGGGCCATGAAGGCCAGATTCAGAACTCCTCTCTTGGCGATGTTATACTTTCAAATTACTAAATGCAGGTTAAGGCATTGGTCCAAGGTCCCTTTCCCCTGCCTGAAGCCATGCTGCAGATCGGAAATTATGTTATTTTTATTTTATTTTAAAAGTTTTATATAGCGCTGACAAGATCTTTGCAGATATCTGAGCGCTTTACACAGAAGGGGTACATGAGGGAGCATAGTCAAACAGATAAATCAGAATCATGTACATCAATAATACAGGTAATACAAATAAACAACTGGGTCAAACAGGTAGTACAGATCGGTGCAGAGTCTTTAAAAGAGTCCGAAGTAATAGTTCAGGTGTATTTTGCCATGAGGATAGCTTTTACTTCTTTCTTAAAGAGTGTAGTGGAAGAGATGAGCCTAGTTTCGGGAGGGAGTGAGTTCCAGATCCGGGTGCCATTCCTGAGAAGGAGCGTTTATAGGTTTTTTCCTTCCTGAATCTACGAGGTTTCAGCAAAAGATTGTTTGTGCCTCTAGTGTTTCTAGCGCCGCCAGAGATTGTCAGCTTCTGAGTGAGGTAGCCGGGAGAGTTCAGGTGTACCGCCTTGTGTGTCATGCAGGCGATTTTCAGATGTATTCTGGCTTCAAAAGGCAGCCAGTTCAGGGATTTCAAGTCAGGAGAAATATGAAAGTGCTTTTTTGACCCAGTGATGAGTCTCGCTGCAGCGTTTAGAGAAGCTCTTAGGGGTGCAGTAGTAGTTAGGGGGAGTCCGCAGAGGGCGACGCTGCCATATTCAATTCGAGGGATGACTAGTGCTTGTACTGCGGTTTGGAAGTCTTTGGCTGGGAGGAAAGGTTTAAGTTTCCTCAGGGTATTGATTTGGAAGTTCGCTCCCTTAGTTGCCTTGCTGATGAAGTCAAACTGTTAGGCGATCCAACATTACTTTCCCCAAAATATTAGCCCCTGAATCTAGGAGGGAGAATGGCCTATAGCAGTTGTGGTCTTCCTGGGCGCCCTTTTTAAAAATGGGGATGATAGCCTCCTTTGCCCATGATGAGGGAAAGCCACTGGAGCAGGCTTCATTAAAAACATGAGTTAAACTCTTGGCCCAGACTTTGGTATGGGCCTTATAGAGGTTTGCTGGTACCCCATATGGTCCAGGAGCCTTTCTTCCAGAAATTGAGGTAATAGTTTAATGAATCAAATCTATGCTGAAATGGAGGGGGATACTTGGTGGGCTGGGAACTAGTTATCCCACAGAATCTTCTAGATTTACGTCGCTATCGATGTTACCAAAATGCTGGACCCAGAGCTCAGCAGGTATCGTACAGTCTCTGCTAGAGTTTGGAATGTCAGAAAAAAAGAGCTGTTGACCACCGACCAGAATCTGGTACTGTCAGCCACATCACTGGCTTGGCTGAGTGCCTCCCAAGCCTGCTCCCTTATCTGCTTCTTCCTTTCTTTAACTGCAAGTTTATAGGCCTTCCGACTGCTCTTTGTTAATATTGCATCCCTTGGATTTTGCATAAGAGCTTGCTTTAGTTTCTTATGGGCAGCCAAAGAGGTATTGTCAAACCACCTTTTGGGCATCTAGCTCTAGTTTTAGAGGTTAAATCGGATGCTACCTGCTTAGTGATTTTGTCAAAAGGGTTTATGATGCCTCTATCATGTGGGACAGGATCCATACAGACTTGGAACTCGGGGCACAGGTGGAATACAAATTGTCTAAGAAACTCTCCGGGATAATCCTTTTCCACATCAGTATCCATGCTTGGTGTTTAGTACTGATGTTAGCGTTAGAGATTTGACTCGCTACCCCCCTTTTATGGAGGCCGAGAGGGAGGGATCCACTATTAGAGGATTATGATCACTGATACAGTTCCAAGTAACACTTACATTTTTAACAGCTGGCGCTAATGATGCGGATAACATAATGTGATCAATTATGCTAGAGCTACCACTGCCTGCATAGGTGGGGACCAGGACAGAAGCGTCTGATTGCTGTAGGAATTGCAAATTATGGGCTGGAGGAAACTTTCTAAAAGGATGCCGGTTGTGTGTGCTCAAAATGATTACACAGATCGAAACCATCACCCTCCTCCAACGTGGGAACACAGTTAAGACAACAATGATGGATATTAAAATCCCCATGGATTAATGTGTCATGAAAAGATTGTCTTCCTTCCCCGTAACTTTCTAGAAAGTCCTCTAAAGCTAATGGTTGTTCAGTCTCGTGAGATCTGGTGAAGGAGTTATAAAAATTAACCACTAACAGTGTGGGGAGATTTATACATGACAGTTATGTAATGTTATGTTAGATTGTATTTATAGAGCGCCTATCACTGGAAGGTTTGTAAGTGCTATAACATAAATCAGAGGTCCAGAATCCCTACACGCAACTAACCACAACCCACAACGGAGTGAGCTTATCCAAACGCCTATGTAAACAAAAGGGTTTTAAGTCTCCTCCTGAATGGTAGTAGCCAGATATCCTTACGCATATTGTCAGGTAGTTTATTCCAAATCTAGGGAACAGTGACAGAGAATGCTTGGCCCCCTAGGGTCGTTCTGTTAAAAAGTGGACAGACTAACAGACAAGAATCTGATGACCGGAGAGTGCGACCCGGCACATAAGGCCTCAGGCGATCTTTGTTGTTTTTGGGTGCCTCTCCAAACTGAGATTTATGCGCGATGCACAGCCCATTGAATTTAACCCTTTGCTTGATGGGAAGCCAGTGTAACTGATGCAACAGAGTGGTAGCATGGGCTCTTCTTGGCAACTTATAGATCAACCTTGCCGCATCATTCATGACCACTTGTAGCTTCTCCAGAAGTTTACGCGAAGCCCAATGTAGATTGCGTTGCCATAATCTAAGCTTGACAAGATTCATGCTGTCACGACAGTCTGCCTGGTGGAGAAAGACAACTAGGTCACCAGTTACCGAAGTTGCTGCATTAGGCAAATACAACTCCCTACAACAGCAGATACTTGGCTCTTTAGGGTTAATCCAGTGTCCAGTTTTATGCCTAGGCTCTTCACTGCTGGCACCATAGTTGGAGTTGTGCCCAGCTCTTGAGGCCAAAAGAGACTAGACCAGGGCAAAACCCCTGTGGTCAGAGCCAGTACTTCTGTTTTGTCTGGATTTACCTTTAGGGTATTGGAGGTCATCTAGTTCATAGCGAACAGAGGATATTCTGGACGTTACCCTGAGAGGCAAGAACGTTGTCAATACGCATGATTAACTGGGTGCTGTCAGTGTAATTAAACACCTGACAGTCTGTTTTAGCTAGTGCGTCTATCAAAGGCTGCAGGTAAATATTAAAAAGTAGAGGAGACAGGGCGGAGCCCTGTGGGACCCCCCATTGTAGGCTGCCCTGCCTAGATGTACAATCTCTCACTTAGAGTCTTTGGGACCGATCCTCCAGGAAGGAGGTGATCCATTGGAGGACCATCCAAGTGACTCCCAGCCGCGGGACACGGGCTATCAACTGTACGTGGTTCACCGTGTCAAATAGGATTAAGGCTGAGGGGGTCTTCTTGTCAGCTGCAAGCCACAGGTCATCCAACACTGAGAGCATCACCAACTCAGTGCTGTTGTGCGCCCTGAAGCTGGCTTGCCTAGTGTGTAGCAGCTGGTGTTGTTCTACGAAAGCCAAAAGTACTTGAAGAACATGTTGTTCAAGAACTTTAGCCAGAAAAGGGAGTATGGAAATGGGTCTAAAGTTTTTGAGGATCTTGGTATCCGCCCCTTCCTTCTTCAGTAACGGGATCACCAAGGCTTCTTTCAAATTCTGTGGTACCCTTCCTGTCACCAGAGATAGATTTAATAAAGACAACACCCCAGCCTCAATCACTGGAATAATGGTTTTGAACACCTTAGGCGGGCAAGGGTCCTCAGGTGACCCTGATTTTACTTTAGCTATGAAGTGAGCTAAATCAAGTAGTTCAAGCAAAGAGAACACCGAGAGAGCAGAACCCTGAAAGTCAGGTGGATCCTCCACTACCAGAACGCAGGAGGTAATACAATTATTGCCTATATCAGTAATAATGTCTTCATCCTTAGTTAAAAGAAATCCTGCACTGCTAGCACATGGGGTGATCAACACAATCAATCAATTTGGCTTTGTAGGAAAGCTTAAGAGAAAACATTAAACGAAGACCCCCCCAGCTCTTCCCATGTTTGAAGGGATTGCATGTTTGCAAAATGTAATAAAACCATCCAAATAGAAGCAATTGTTAGGCTCCCATGTTTCTTGAAAAGCAATAACGTGGTGTGTAGCAGAAATTGTTCCCAAAATATGTTGCACTTCTTTGACCAGAGACCATCTATATTCCAGGACAATACTTTAATGAGAGGGTCAACAGGAATAGCTGAGGTAGAAATAGGATTGGAGGGATTATCCAACAAAGGTGGGAGTGCTGGAGCAGATACGCATAGCCTAGTAGAGGAATTCAATGACAACATCTTGCCCTGAGTTTTTTTGTCGCCGACGGTAGTCAATCATTTTCATCGAGGCTCAGGGGCAGGCTAGAGGTAGATAACCATTAGTCAGAGATAATACTGGGTTCACATTTCTGTCTTGAATAGACTTGACCAGCTTGAACGGCAACTGCCATTGGGGATTTGCTAGGGGTCGTTTAAAAGGATAAAAAGACTGTAAGGGGACTGCCATAATTTTGGTCTTGGTGCCATCCTTAAATTGGCAACCTGCCAGTGCTTTGGCCTGCATGGGAAATTGAAATTAACAATTATGCAATACTCTTCAACATTTTTCCATGTCCTATAACCTATCCACCCCACTCTTCTGGCCATAATGATATCAGAGGAAATTTTAGGACCTTGAATCACATTGTTATTACACCAGTGAGTGGTCTTATGAATGAGATCCAAAGAAGTTTTCTTGGCGCCTGGTGTGAGTGTGGGAACCCCAAATAAAACAGCAACTAGAGGTGCTGATTGGAGGGGAGGTCAAGTACACAATGGTTATCGGCTGTGGCCCTATTGGGTTTGGAGAAAGAGGGTTTGGATGGTGGACCCTCATTAAAATGTTCCTGCTCTTCCATGTGGGCCACCTGAGGTACAATGATCAGCTCCCCTGATGTGTGTTTAGTATGATCAGTGTTAGATTTGATGGTTAAAGACACTGCAGCCACTTCTCGGGTACTGCTCTCCTGGTGGTCTTGCGTTGCACCATCAGATGCCAGACAAGGGCCCCCCTCCCCCCGCTGCAATGACATGCCCTGGGGGACAGTTATTATACATGGAGACAAAATAATTACGTTTCAGCTTGATCTCTTCCCGTTTTGAAAATATGGATGGTAACAGGCCTTTGGCCAACTCTCTAGTTTTACAGCGAGATTGTCCAACAACAGTTCCAAATTACAGTCATCTGGAGGTGGGATTGTTTTTGACTGTGGTGATTTTCTCAATGCTCTCTTGCCACCAGTTCTCTTTCTTTTAGTGGAAAAGCAATCAGAGTCTTCACCCAACGTCAGAATGGCTGCAGGGTTGCAAATAGAGGTTTCCACCTCCATCATTTGGCCTTCTGCCGGAGGGGGTCGAGACATAGGGGGGGGGGCATTCTCCTGCTGGGACCCTCATTGCCTTCGTCATGTCTCCATCCCTTACATATGATTTATCAGATTCCATGGAGAGCCTTTTTTCACTTTGGGCTATCTGCTTCGTGATGACGTTTGCTGCTTTACTTAAAAAAGAGGCTATGGTCCCAACTGGCCCAGCTACGTTGGTGCCTAGTGAACCCCCTTGTCCGACGGACAGTTTCCTTTTACCCATCTCTAATCAATCGGGAGATGCTTTGTCTTATATGAGCTGAGCTACAAGATAACAGTCTCTTCAAGGGTCAGATGGGGAACACAGGGGGCACTTCCTGAGTTAGGATAAAAGGGCTTGAAAATGTAAGCCGTGAATAAAACAGTCATAGGTCCCTATACAAAGGAAGCATGCAATGTACCTTATTCTTTGGCTCAAGTACTCACTCCAAGCAAGAGCTGAAGCCTGGGGGTAGTCTGGTCCGGTAACGAGAGCCAACATACCTGGCCCAGCCCAGCCTCTCCCGGCCACTGACTGGAGCAGACAGGCCTGCCCTTGGCCCGGGGATGCTTGCGCACGTCCCACGCTGCGGGAGTCCGCAACCGTTTATGAAGCACCTCCAGGCGCGGTGATGTGGCGTAGTTGGCGGATGTGGCAGCAGGAAAGCTGGGACCTGTAGCCCAGAGCCCCAAACAGGTAACTGACAGAACGGGCTTCCCGCTCTGCTGGAGCCCGTGGCCGCTTATGAAGCGCCTCCAGGCGTGATGATAGGGCGTGGAGGGCGGATGTGGCAGCAGGAAAGCTGGTACCTGTAGTCTGGAGTCCCAAACAGGTAACTGACAGGACGGGCTTCCCGGGCTGAGAGAGCCCGCGGCCGCTTATGAAGAGCCTCCAGGCGCTGTGAAGTGGCATGGACGGCGGATGTGGGAGCAGGAAAGCTGGGAGCTGTAGTCCAGAGTCCCAAACAGGTAATAGACAGAACGGGCTTTTAAGGCTGTGTGCTACTGCTACAGAATTCTGTGGAACAATGGCCTGAGCTATCTCCGTTTGATGATAACTTCCTTTTCACATGCACACAATTTAAGATGTACAGGAGCTCACTTGGTTATGGTGCCACGATTTAAAAAGTCAGGATGCGATCACAATACTTTTCCTATCTTGCATCCAAAAGATGAAACACTTTGCCAGTGTCTTTATGAGCCAAACCTTGTGAAAGTGTTATCTACTAATAAGATCATCTAGTTCCGGTTCTAGGTTCTGAGTATCTTAGCGCATGCAATGCACTGACTCTCTTTTGCTCCTCTCTTGAGTTCTAATACTTAGGGCGGGGTCATCCCGGCTGTGTAACCATGCGCTTTACAAAAGGAAATGGAAATGGTGATATGCTTTGGTCTTGCCCTACGGTATCTGGCTACTGATAGCCTACATACACACTGTGTTGGCTACTATTACCGAGCTCACAACAATCACATCTTGGGAAGCTACAGTGTTGGCCATATTTCCGAGGAGGAAGAGTCATAAGGTAAGGGTACACTTTCTGAATCTGCTCCTTCTTTTGGAAAAGTGTTTACTGATCTTGTATTGGTGGGCACAGAAGGTGCTGAGTTTTGCCCAGTGGTGTAGGGTTCTGCACAGCTGAGGCACTGCTGAGAGTACTGTGCTGCACTGGGAGGAGGCCCATGGAATTCGGAAACGCTTCATTGCAGAAGCATTGAATACTATGTTAATGCAATTCAAAGAACTCCTGGCTGTACAGCCACCGACATCTATTTCATCCTAGGGGCTCCCCTGGTATAATCACTCTTTCACCCCATTGACTCATCTCATTGACCTTATAAAGTTACTCTTTCATCCCATTGTTTCATCTCAACGATCTTCCAGGTGGGTGTTGTTTATGTAGATGGTCGACAAATAGTATGTGGAGACCGGAAAAAGAATGTTCTGAGCACAACTTTTCGTGTAAAACAAATTCCAAATCCACTCAATAGTCCAATTCCTGGTCATCTTTATCCTTGATTTTCAGAATCCTCTTCAAATCACAAATTGCCGTAGCCAACATGTGTTTTGTCAGTCTTGATTCCAAAGAATCTCTGACTTCATCAGGGCTGTCAGTTAATTCTCAAACCAAATTTCAAAATTCTTCATTTTTGTCAAGTATCATAAAGGTCAATGATCAAACCTCTGTCTCAAAATGTCCCATGATACGGACATGAATGATCACCAAAGAGTTATCCAATATCTAGGTCGCAGAGTGTGCTCTCACGACGAGCCAACGGCGTTATACTAGGTTGGTACTGATGAAGTCAGAGATTCTTTGGAATCAAGACTGACGAAACACGTGTTGGCTACGGCAATTTGTGATTTGAAGAGGATTCTGAAAATCAAGAATAAAGATCACCAGGAAGTTGATTTGGAATTTGTTTTACACGAAAAGATGTGCTCAGAACATTCTTTTTCTGATTTTGGACTAACGTGTTAGCTCCTTTTTTGGGGGGTATAAGTGGCTGTCCCCATTCTTGGAGCACACAAATAACTGTCTAGATTTCTAATTAATGGGGATAATTGATTACCTTTTTGCGCACAGGTTACCTTGCCACTTGTCATTTTCTTTTGTAGTATGTGGAGACCATTACTTATCCGGATGGTAGTCACTCTTGATGTACAAGGACATTACTCACTTCCTGACCACTGTTCTTCCTGGTGGATGTTGAGAAGCTCAGTATGTGTTCCAAATTAGTTTGTATTTGTATTTTTTTTTCCCTGTCGGCTTCTTTGCTGGCGAGTAGCGTTTGGTGCACCGCTTTAGCTTTTGGATACAATGAATCTTGAAGCTTGCTCATCTTAACTGATTTCCACAACGTGATTTAGAAGAGATTTATTCTGATTGATTTCCTATGTTTAAGCGACAACAAAGTCTTATGAAATTCGCAGTGGTATTTGATTTATACTAAGAAGGGACAAGCTATTTGCCCTACATACTTTAGGGTGGATGTCGCTCTCTACGCCCTAGGACCTACCCGTCCCTGCTTCCGTATGATGTCCTATTAGAAGGACTTTTGGTGCCCACCTACACACACTTCTGTCCTGATGAAGACCCCATTGTAAGGTGTCTACAAACCTACGTTGTTTCCACGGGGTCGAAACATCGACATTTTCTTTTCTGACAACTAGCCCATGTATCAACAGAGATTTCATACTGTGTTCCATGAATAGGGCATAGTGCTGTAGAAACGTATATACCAATCCATGTAGCTTTGGCTTGTAAATACTGACTGAATTCCAATAGCGAAATGATTTATTGCTTTCACTTCCTTTTCCAATTTCTTATATGAACACGATCCTCACATCAATTCACCCCCTCCCCTTCTTTTCTCTGTCCTTTGGACACCTCTTGTTTAAATTATGATGATTGAAGTTCTCAAAAATATGTCAAATGTTCTTTGATGTGGCAATGTGATTAAATAACATTCCCTCATGCTAGACACTGGGTAGATTCATATGTTTATTTATATGTTTCTTCATTTTTAATCCTAGTTTGTCCTTAGTTACTGGGGCCATCCTATAGCGTACCAATTTTCTCCCAGGTCCCAGTACCATTGGGTTTACCCCTCTTTATGTAAAAATGACAGCAAAGGTAATCAGCCAGACTGGTAAAAAAGCCAACAATACCAATTATGTACATTTCATTCAACAGGACCCAAAGGCAATTGTATAAGAAATGAACATTTTATAAACCTATTTTAAATACAAAATGATCTGTGGTGCTTTAACCTGCTTTGTAATAGTGATGTGCTTGTTAAGCTGTTCCACCTAATCTTGACTTAAATGCAGTGACACCATGAACATAGAAATTAGATTTTTCATGTAGTGTAATGTTTGTATTTCATAAATTTGATGAGTCCAACATTCAGTGACCAGGCTGTTTCCAGAAATCAGCAAATTGACATATTTTGGTACTTAGGAATGTAAAGCATAAGGCTGTACAGTTTCTATCAATGTATTGTGTTTAAAGATAAGTGGTGTAATAAGACAGTGTGTTGCATGCTCACTCCCCCACCATGCTGTGCCTGAGATGTCAAGTAATAGAATGTATCACTTGAAGGCAAAATTGTGAATTCGCTTCAGAGAAATTAATTTACTGACATTTGATGACTCCAAAGCCCATTATTTAAATGACTCATTACTGTGAAACCTTCAGGTAACTTAACAGCTTTAGTGCCAGATATATTCTACTTCAGAAATACATCCATGCAAATAGTACAATGTATAGTAGAATATAAAAAATGAAAAAAATATTAAAAAATATTAAAATGGATAAAGATACTCAAGAAATACAACTGCAACAAACTGAGAAAACATAATCCATATTGGTTGATGTATAAGCCTACAAAGCATACATTCCAGGGTATGTTTGGTGAGTTGCAGAAGTTACAAGAGTTGGTGGCCTTTATATCAATCTCCAACCCATTGGGACACTTTCAAATCCACTCCCTTTAGGTCTTGAACATCTTCTTTAAACATAAATGCACCTTTTTGAAAATTGAAATCACAAATATAATAAATTACTTTTTATCCACTTTCCATGTTTACGTAGGTCCTCATTTAGAGTTTAGCAGACAGGTACTCTGTCACAAATGAGACAGTCAAGTTTGTGACGGGTTACCCATCCACCAAAAACTAAATCCAACCCTTGGTTTACTTTTGCCTAAATTTAGAAAATTACATGAGTCATTTTTTAGATGAAACACTATTATCTGTGTAGCTAATTTAAGAAAATGACCATGATAGAAAAATATAATAAGTAGTATATGAAAAAGAGAGAACATTCCATGATATATAGATAGTATGTCAACAGTTGTCATCAGGAAAGTCTATGAAACATGTTTGTTAGAAAGAGCCATTGTGCTCGATTCACAAACATGTTTGTGAGTAGTTTGGCAAGCATAAACTGTCTTTTCCTGGTGTCTGCATGTTATGTACAGTACACAAGCATATGCAATGTGAACTCAACCATATGTATATCACACAACCATTCGCAGAGATGAAGAGATGTCCCTTCCCAAATTGCAAAGTATGTTGAAAGTTGTGATCTGAGGTTAGTATTAGTATTCTAGCTTCTTTGCAGGAAATATTTGCCAGGTGGGATTTCCATACAATAGATTGCAAAACATTTTTAAGAAGAGCATCCTTTTGGACTCTGATATTCTCCCAGATTTAAGCTCCAATGTGAATAGTTTTCTTTTTCCAATCCTGCTCTGAAACCTATCCATCCACAGACCCTTCTGCAAGTTTAACGCCTCATATTTCTTTATGCATTCTATAAACATAGTAGTCCAAATAATTATGGTAACATGATATCTCACCAATCAAGATTCCTAGAACACTAGACTACTATACTTTGCCTAATTTAACTCACAGGAGAAGTGATTCAGTTGACATTTTTTCAGAGAGGCAACATGGTCCCCATCTTCCTCTGCAATACTTTATTGATAGTGCTATGTGCGCCACCTTTCATTTTCCAAAGGACATATCCTTGAAATCTGCTCCTTTACAGCCCACCTCATATCTCCCTCGTTATTCTGGTCAAAGCACAACAGCCAATGGTTTTGTTCTGTATTGCAAACATCACACAGAGTATTTTGCCAAGTGCTGTTTGAAAGAAACAAGCCATCAGTAACACACTCAATTCCTCTTTAGACTGATTTATCTAGGCAAGCTTAGCCACATACTTTACTTTAAGATAGAAAGAACTTTTGACTCAATCAAATGAACCTTATTCAATAAGAAATGTACCATTAGGTAGCTACTTCTGCAATGTTATGTATAGAAACCTTGATACAGAGTACATAAAATAAAAAATGAATCATATTATTTAAAAGCTTTTGATCACTCGAAATGATGAAGACCAAGGGCAGGAAAATTCTTTACTGTGAGAACAAACTCATTTTACTCTGTCAAACAACAGATTCTTGCTTATTTGTTCATTACTGAAAGGTTTTCAGAAGCACAACAAAAATATAAAGTAATTGGAGAATAGATAACCAAAAGACTAATATGCAGGTTACCTTATACAGTTATTAGCCATTGTGTTCTTTACAGATCAGCTCTAGTTACATAATGTATCAAAGTAAACATGAAATAAGTTCCCCAACTGTGAATCTTCTAGACAACTCACATTGTATTGTTTGGGGCACCCTGAACAAAGAGAATGTACCAGTGCAAAATTGATTCTTCATTTATGCATTCAGCCTCATGCAGTGCCAAACCCAACATATGTTCATATCATAGGGTCATTGCATCATAGATGAAATTCAACCTACAAAAGTATCAACTGTACAAAACTATTACCTCTACTTCATCAGAGTAAGTAGATGTGGTTTTAACATTAGTAATTATGTACTTTCACTTGTATACTATCTTGGTGGCACATTCTTAGTTGATTGGGTATGTAACATTTCTTTAGGTCAGTATTTCTGACAAGGATAAAGTGACATACAACTCTTCATATGAAGATGATAGAGACATTAAAACTTTTGAGAGACTTTTTTTGTCGATGATATCAAAGATAAGCCTGAGGTCGCAAAATACACCAGCTGGTGTAAGTTAACTGATTGTTTTGCAGGAATCAACTCCTCAGTTATGTACATTTTTACATGAAATAGCATATAAAGGTATCTGTATGCGTCGGATTTAAAGGCAAAGAATTGGACCTGCTTTGTACAACCACTGGTGAAAGCAAAAAGCAACTGTATTGCAGTTCTCAAATAAATATCATTGCAAAAAATCCAACTGAGGAGACAATGAATTTTTGTCTCCTAAACGAGTAGATAATCTGCAGGGGTGCAATGGTTCAACATGTTTTATTACTGCAAACCTACAACATTTATATTATAGACGTCTGAAAGTACAACTCATCATTATATGTATCTAAAAAAAGTCTTCACGAATCTTATGAAAATGTAATTGATTAATAGATGTACTATCTTATAATGAGAATTGATACCTGTGCAATCTCTTCATTTGGATCAAAAAGTACTAGATAACTGTCAGTATTAACCAACATGTCAGATTGTTATAAATGTGTTGTTTGTCCAAGCAATGCGTAAATGCTTGTAATGAAACATAGGTATGACCTCAAATATCAGCCCTATCACAACATTTGGACTGTTTTTACATGGGTAGCAGTGCACATTATCATAACAATTCATTCTTAGGCAGTAAAATAGTTTCTTTAAATGTTTAGTCAACCGTATCTCCCAAAAACCATAAGTAAAAGAATAATAATGAAGGATTAAAAAAGAAGTACTTACAACATGGAGAATAGCGTTCTCTGTTTCATACACCGTACATTCCTGAAAACAAAAGTATAGATAAAGTCAAGGGCAAGAAAATATTACCTGACTACGGAACAGTTCAGTAAATTGTGTAAATGATAAAGAGCCAGATGTATAGAGGGTTCTAGCGTTCGTAAACCCTAGGAATCTGTAAATCAGAGGCTTTGCGAACACTAAAATCCTCTTTCAAATGTACTTGGACCATTTACGACTGTGAAATAAGCATGGGCGAATTTTGCGGATCTCGCGTTCGCGAATTCCCGCGAATTTGCGGATTATTTTTTTTTGTGTTCGCCCGTGTTTCTGCCAGTTCGCGAGGGTTTTGTACACTTTCGCAAATTGCGAACTTACCTGTCGGGTCGCAAGTTTCGCGAACTTGTTGTTTCTACGTGTCCAGCCTGTTTGGGACACTCTTCTTCATCACTGCCACTCTCTGTCACCACTGCCACTCTCTGACTACTCATGCCACCCTCTGGCCCACCCATGCCACCCCCTGTTTCATCACCACACCCTCTGGTTGTCCAGTGTACATTATTTTCGGCAAAGCAAAGCACACCTTCCCTGCCTCAAGTGACCTGAATTAATTTGGGGCTGATTAATGTGTCACAGAATATTTTTTTAGCTGGCACCTGCTTCCTTAGTGCGCCCTGATTAGTGATCTTTTGCACTTGCTAAGTGCTTTCATTGTTGCAAAATTAGTTACAACACCTGCCCTGCCCCAACTGACAATAATGAATTAGGGGCTGATTAATGGATTTTAACTTCCAGCCTGGCTCCTGCTTGTCTCCCTTAGCTGTAATTCAGGACCTTTGTGGCATATGTGTAACTATTCTGAGGTTCAGAGCAGGGTCACATAATAGTTTCAACTGGCAACTGAACTCTGGAGGGGCCCCTCAGGAAGCACTACAGGAAATGGCTACTAATGATGAGCCTGAACTTTTGAACCTGGTAAGTAGTTACTTTCAGTTTTGCTAAGATCGTATTTCTGCAATTTTGCACTTATTCGCGGGGCGCGAACTCACGCGAACTCACGCGAACAGTGCGAGCAGTGCGAGCAAAATCCGCTGCTCGCGGATTTGCGGATTTTGCGGGAGATTCGCAAATCTCGCGGATTGCGGATTTACCGAAAATCCGCAAAATCCGCGAGCGGAACGGATTTTCCGCCCATGCCTACTGTGAAAACCTTTTCCTAATCTTTCAATAGGTTTTGGAAAACATACCAAATCAGCATTTGTAAAGGGCATCTTTAGGGAATCCTTTCCAAATGTCAGTTCCTTATGATATGTATTAATGTCTGTCAACCAAATTCTGCTTGAAAAAAAATACCAAAAGCAACCAATTTTACCACATACATTGCACGTACACACCTAACCCGTGGTGTTCACCAATAGATATGGTTCAGAGATTGTAGGTAGACAGACAACTAGATTCAGACGACAGCAGATTATAAAGAACACATAGCATGCTAGTGGTGTTGGTAATGGTGCCAAACGTTTGGAAAGAATAGTCCATGCTGCTTATGGCCACATATGACATGCTACTATAATGCAACTGCTTCCAGTTGTAAGCTGGGACCAATTCTCATGTCTGTGCTGTCAGTGATTGTGAGACCAGACAAAGCAAAAAATAACAACTTTCACTAAGGTTACTAAGATTTTATTTAGAAAGTACTCTTTCATTTTAGTTTGTCTTCCACAAGATGGAAGCAGTCTCCAAAGATTCTCACAGGGGCAGTGCCCAACCACACAAACACTGCTTAATATTTTTCATGGTACGTGAATCACATGCAAATCGCTAACTGCTAAAGTCAATGAACATGTCAAAAGTACTCATACACACTCAAACATGCAGCCAAACACACACGCATGCACACACACATATACACACACACACACGCACACACACACAAGAAAACACACTCTAATACACACACATGCACTCACAGGCACACATAGGCACATATACACATTAAAGGTCACTTGTTAGGTTTTATTTTCACCTCAGGACATGACTCAACTGATTGTGCCCATATCTCACATCAGATGGCTTTGTAATTTCATTTTAAATCCTCAATTAATCCTTACCAAATACCCAAAAGTAGACAAACTGCCTTCTTTAGTTCTTGATGTAAATTAAAACTAGATGCCTTTTTAGATATCTCCATCTACTAAATTGCTCCTTCAGTCATTTAAACAATGTAGCGATACTTTACAGGCACCCAGATAATAATCCACTTCATCATTTTCAGATGGAAATACAAAATCCATGTCCCATGATTCCAAAAATCAATTTAAAAAAATGGAGGTGGTGATTCGAAATAAAAATAGGTAGATGCCTCAAATGCCAATAGATAAATCAGCCTTCTAGGATGATGGGGTTTCTTTTCCAATACAATTGTCTTGATAAGAACAACGTTGGCAACATTACTTCTACCCCTAATTAGCCCACAAAAAATGACTGTGCACTACATGTGAGGTATATGTCCATAAAAGTTTCCATGGCACCAAAAACCAAACAAATTCAAAGTTTACATCTCTCCTGCAATTCTGTTCAATGTAAAAGAAGAGTTGTTAATTTCTAATGTCACTCTCCTAATGAATGGTAAAAAGAGGGGTTTTCCCTTGGCAGACACAGTTATAATTTCATGCATATGCACATATGTTTATATAAAGACACCAGGTCCCATGCACTACAGTACATCCACACACAAATTGTAAAGTTTAAAACATTTATTCTTTTTAAAAAAGTTATTTAGTAAAAAAAATTGAATTCACTTTTTAAAAATTCATAAGCACAGAACGTAGTCACACTATAACATATTACAATTCATAAACATAATTTTATACATTACGTTTATGAATATACATATTTGCATATACATGAAATTATAACTGTGTCTGCCAAGGGAAAATCCCTCTTTTTACTGTTTAAAGTACCCCACTCCCCTGGTGCTCAGAAGGGGTATCTCTCTAATTTTTAAGCACTCTCCTAATGAACACATTTTTTACAGATCAAATTCAGCAGAGAAATGGCACATTTAACTTTTGCAGTAGGAGCTTTCACTCAACCTGTACCATGCAATGTCCCGCCCAACCATAACTTCTGGCATCACCAGGATTAGAGAAAGACAAACCAAGAAAGAAAGAGAAGGCTAAAATAAAAGTAACCCTTCTTTGGATGCCTATCAAACTGGATTTTGGTCACAAAATAGAAGCCAATTAGCAATTTTTGACCTAATGAAATGCATCCTAGAAGATCTAGACAATGGCCAGCTGACCTTTCCCATACGGCTCATTCTGTTTGAGGGATTTTACATGAAAACAGCCTAAAAACTGGCTAAAGCATGCACCTCTAAATGTAGACTGACAAAATCTCAATTCAATATAGCCCAATAAATATTTCAACCAATATTTTATGCCTCAATCCCACCAATCTCAATTTCCACGTTTTAGGAATTGATTTATGTATTCTTCTTATTCCAGTCTAGAACCTTTGTGACACATTGCTGCTAGTCGAACTGGTTGTAGGTTGGATTTTAGGTTGGAAGTATTAGTGGAAGGTTATATTATGAAATAATTTGTTTTCATATGTGACTGTTTTCACATGCAATCATTGTTTGTCTTTAACACAGATTACCAAAACAGCATTTAAATAACTCATAACTACTTTTTAAGACAGGTTCAGAATCTCTGATTCTGCCTCCTTGTGGCTCAACTCATCTCTATAAAACGTTTGCAAACATTTACAAAAGACTCTATAACCTTATAAGAACATTGGAATGTTGCGCGCTTCTTTGGAGACAATGTTATGTCTCAGTGCTAATTATGGCTAATCTGCTCCAATATGCCAGCGTTTGTCCTTCTGTTTCTCCTTTTTTAGTTTAGAACAATCTACCCATAACTATTCTGCCTCGGGCTATAAGAGGGAGAGAGTGGGCTCTAAAGCTATAGTCTCTGACTGTCCTACAAAGTATGCTAGTGTTTCTTACTTGCCATTCTCTACTTTGATTACCCCCCCTTTTTGGCATAGATGCACAGCTGTCCCTCTTTCCAGGCTGGTTCTGTGTAGCTGCCAATATCTTTTAGTTTTTACTATTGCTTGCGGGCCTATCTCTCACACTTCTTTCTCCTTGACTCTGAAAATACTGTGCCTGTGGGTAGGATAAGAGCACCTCTCAGGTCTGTCACACACAACACTAAAACGCTTTCCACATGGGGGCACAGTAAATACAATGATTGGCTAAATATGCACTCATCCACTGTGAAGTGAGCTACAAATCCAAAAATGCACTTCGGCAACCCATAGAGAGGAATGAAGCAATATTAAAAAAAAACACAATACATTACTCAAATGATTCTCACAGTCAAGAACTATAACTGATCGATGACTCAGTCCCACAACATCTTTTGTCTTGTAGCCGACCTCCATGCTGCACTCTTCTAGGCAATATTGTTGTCAAGACTACTTTTGAAGCATAAAATAAATAAAGTATTCAAAACAAAGTAGCCAGGCTGGTGTGCAAGCTAAAGTATATTTGTAACAAACCAGCTTTAAAAAACGTAATTTGGCTGCCAAATGTTGTGCACACTGCTTCACATCTTACACCACTATGTTACCCCTATCAGCTTGGAGAAGAGAATCGTCAAGTTCATACCAGCAAGAGAAATGCACCAGGACACCAGACAGAGGCTTAGAGGACATAAATTGCAGCACACGCTTCTATTGTCTGGAGTTCCTTCCAGCTATATTCATGAAAAGTTGAAGTATAATCTTTGACAGTTCTGTTATTCTCTATCATTCATTTTGTTTATTCAATGAAGAAGCAGCAGACTTCCAATATGTCAGAATTTTCCAATGGATTCAGGAACCTACTCTTCCACACCAACTTCCTTTCCCTGTCCATATTTTCTTCTTCACTAGCCTTTTATGTGGCTTGTTCACCAAACAGCAAGTTGAAAATCCCCAATAAATATGATCCCCTCTGTTATGCCCAACCACTCCATACTAAGATGATCGCAGCAAATTAACAGCACATTTTATTCTATACAATTTTGGAGCATGGAGGGCTTGCACAATGATCTGCATTCAAATGCTGCAGTTTATTCGCCAAGATTCTCAGCCCAAACTATATAGGGATGGTTAGTAAATGATTATGGGTTAGAGTAGAATTGTCATGTGCACTTTTGCTTGAACTGCAGGCTTTCATATTGGAAAAAGGCAGCCTTGTTTCTGAAGTGGCCTCATCTCCCGATCATCAGTGCAATTGTTGGATACCAATATAAAAGTGAATTTTTCTGTGTTCATTGTGGTGTCTTACTTGGCATTCATGAATTAGGCATGCTATACATAACCTTTTCTGACCTTATTTGTTCACTATTGAAGTCAAATATACCTCTAGCTTTTTTTTTAAAGTTGGTAAGCGTAAATATTTACTTGTGAAATACCGATTTCTATACATGGGAAATACACAAAAGTCAGCCAATTCTTTAGCAAGATACTAGCTCTAATATTATGGGAGACGGAATCAGAATACAAATAATTACAGCTGTATATGATCCTAACAGCCAGCTAGATGATGATAAACTCTAAAGTAGCATCACTTTTGGTCAAATGTCACAATGAATTCTACATTAACAAATGATATAGACTTGAATTATTTTCAACCTTTTTTCATTCTTTTCTTTACAGAGTTCTGTAGAATGCTACAATACCCCAAACGCATATGACATCTGACAGACAGGTCTCGTGTAAAGACTTGGCTGAGTGCACAAAGCTGAGGTCGAAAAAGACGGTGAAAAGCCAGTTTTTAAAGTCTTTTGCAACATTTAACAGATTTGGTTCTGCTTGGAAGGAAAATGGTGGTGAATTCCATTTGACTTCAGCAGTTACTAAGCAGTTACTGAGAAAGTCCTATCACTGATGTGTTAAGTGAATGTAGGGTTCTAATGCAGCAATAAATCAGCTGACCTCAAATATCAAAAGAGTTGATGCAAACTGAAATTATTGTGCAAAAGTTATAGAAATTTGAAAACAACTACTTATTTCAAAGTAAGCCAGTGCAATAATGCAGACACTGAGGACCTATGACCTCTCCAGATCCAAAATTGATCTTACAGAATTGGTTTAAACCAAGTGCTGTGTCATACAAGACAGAGCTTGGAAGATCAAAATAAAGGACAATACAATAATGAGTCCATAGCTTAATGTGTTTGGAAGTAAGACTTTGTGCCAATATTAGTAGTATGAGACATATTGTATAGATCAAAATATGATTTACAGTAAATTACACATTTAATATCTCTGAGTTAATATTAATCAGGGGAAATAAGCTTAAATAAATAGTTTTATAATACAATGACAGCTAAATATCATATCTAACAATCATTAAAATCATTCTCCTTCAATCCTTCTAATAGATTTAAAACAAACCTTGGTAAGACAAGTTCATGATCATTTATTAGCAGACTATAGGCAAATGTATGGCTATCTAAAAAATGTTACAATGCAACCAGTGAAGTTACCAGATTCCCCATCAGATTGAGCCACATGCTCTTGTATAGAATAAGATGAAAATGGTTGGGTATTAATTGCGCGAAGTTGTAGTGAAGTCAAATCACAATATATTATTCATTTGTCGCATTTCAAAGTCCTATAAGAGTCCCGGTCCGCGAGACAGTAGTGAAGTAAATCCAACTCCTATTGCCTTTCACAATTCATCTGAATACCGTAATGAAAAAGCAGCGTACTCCCTGTGTGTTCATGTAGGACGATATCTGATTACTCTTTTAATCTTGAATATTGATATTTTTTTTTTACTTTAGAAATCTTTATTTCGATCACAAGATCATAAAAGATGCATTACATTTCATACAAAATTTAAAAACGTATTAAACAACAATAGTGATCAAATGATAAAACAGTGGTAAAATGAATTGCCCTGATTTCAGTCTATGTCAAGTCGACGAATCTTTTTATACAAGCCTTTTTACCCATCGACTTCGAGCATACCACATAGAAGTTAAAAATTTAGACAGGGCATAAACTACAATAGGGGATAAGTCTGTCTTTAAAACTCTGTAGGCGGTTTGGAAGGATCTAAATCCCAGATTCCTGAGTAAGGGGACTAGCCAGTATTTCCGGCTCCTCTCGTAGCCCTTACAAAAAAAGACTACATGAACGTCGTTCTCCTTAGGGTGTGCGCATACCGGACAGGTTTCTATGGAGGAGCGACATGACCAGGATGCAGTGAATGAAGCTAAGGGAAGAGTTCCATATCTCCATTGGAAAAACAATTTCCTAGTTAGTACAGGAGACATGGCATCTAAAACGCTTTCAAGATGATAGGAGTCTTTAGCTTTTATGAACAGGTAGGTCAAAGATCCTTCTCGTGTACCATCGATGGCTCTGGTGAGCTTCAGTTCTTGATAAGCTCTCACAAGTACCTTTTTTGGGATCTTTGAACAGGTGTTTAGAGGGTCCAACCATAGTTCCGGGAAACCAATTTCCTCCAGCGTTCCCTTGATGTAGGTCATCCACGGGATTCTCCTGGCGTTGTGTAACTGCAGGAATTCCTGTAGCTCCGCTCTATAGTTTGAGAGATCTGGGCTACACCATAGACGCCTCCAGAATGTCAGAGGTTTGAGACCCAGCTCCTCCGTTATTGGTCGGATACCCAAGTCCAATCTAAGAGGAAGTAGTGGGGTGCTCTGAGGGAGGGCAACAATCTGTCTCAGGAATTTATTTTCAGTTGATTGTAATTTAGACAATTGAATATGACCCCACAGCTCGCCCCCATATGTGACACCCGCCCGGGCTTGAGTTTTATAAATGTGAATAATGGGGGTAAGTGGCCGGTAGGGAGATTTGTTCGCCAGTCTCATAGTGCCACCCGCCAACTGAGCCAGTTTGATGGTCACTTTTGTCTGGTGAGTCGACCACGATAAATGTTCATTAAGAGAGATCCCCAAATATTCAATAGTATGCACTCGTTCTAGTTGGACTGTGCCTAGCCTAGGCGGAGCTCGATTGTGGGGGTTAGGATTAAGAATCATGTATTTAGTTTTCTGTGGGTTAATTTCAAGTCCCCGCTCTGAGCAGAACTGCAAAAATCCGTCCAGGACACGTTGAATTCCCACAGGGGATTTAGACAGCAGCAGGGTGTCATCTGCAAACATAATTGCAGGCACCCTGCTGCCGGTCAGGTGGGCAACAACCCCGTTCACAAAGAGGCAAAACAGGGTCGGTGCAAGCACACAACCCTGTCTTACCCCTCTGCGAACGGGGAACCTTTCGGTTAATTTGCCACCTCTGCCACACCTCACGCGGGCATAGTTGTTATGATGTAATCTCATCAGGATTGCCAAGATGTCTCCAGGGACATTCAACTCCTCCATGACTCTCCACAATTTCGCTCTAGGTACCAAATCAAAGGCGGCACGTAAGTCTACAAAGACAGTATACAAAGTGCCGCCCTCAATTACAGCTGTTCTCCAATAAAGGAGATTCAGCCTAAAAATTTGGTCTATTGTCGATACACCCTGTCTAAAGCCCGTCTGGTAGAGGGACAAAATACCCATCTCGTATATCCAGGCCTGTAGCCGGTCCAAAATCAGTCTTCCAAAAAGCTTTTGGGATATATCAATAAGACTGATTGGACGATAGTTGGATGGGAGTAGAGGGGACCCCTTTTTGTAAATTGGGACCACCTCTGCTCCCATCCAAGTATCCGGAACCTCCATTCCCCCCAAGATGGCGTTAAATATCAATGTGAGATATGGGGCCCATATCCCTGGTTCCTGCTTAAACAGGTCCCCAGGCACCCCATCGAGGCCAGGGGCTTTCCCTGCGGCTAAACCAGTAATGGCCTCCCTCACCTCTTTTTCAGTAAAAGGAACCCCAGTTGGATCAAGAGTCATTGTACTACCTGCTATATTGGGAGACCCTTCTTCTTCAGAATACAGCGCCTGAAAATGACTCTGCCATGTCATAGGGGCTATATTGGGCTCGATTGCTGAGGATAGATCCTCTGTGCCATTAGAGACTATGCGCCAAAATTTGTGCGAGTCTCTATTGGTTAGTGATCTAGCGAGGTTTTCCCAATAATCTTGATCCCATTCCGCCCTCGCGTTCTCCAGGAGTTTTTTGTGAGATCTTCTCCTAGCTTGAATTTCTTCCTTACTATGGCGTCCTTTTATTGCAAGTAGCAATTTGGCCTTGGATTCCCTGCAGGTGGCGTTATACCATGTCGTCTTGACCGGGGGGCCTTTTCTTTTCCCTGACGATGAGAACAAATCCAGCTCTAAGGTACTAATTATGTCTGCATGTGTTTGTGCAAGCTTTTCTCTGTTATCAACACCTTGCACCTCCTTCCCTATCTTAAAGGCCCTTTCCAGAAGCGGGATAATCCTTGCGTATAGCTGTGGTATTCTGTCTACGCTATTGGCCAATTTCTCCCACTTGACTTTTCTCCGATTGTTTTCAAGTAGTAGACCCGACTTGTCTTTGTCCGTTCCATAGGAAGTGGCCTCATGCCCCGGTATGGAATAGGACAATTCCAAGGCGTTGTGGTCGCTATCCAATCTTTCGGTGACTTTAAAGTCAACTATTTGTGGCCACATGAATAATTTAACGAGGATATAATCCAGTCTCGATTCACTACCTATTTTGTTATAGGTATAAGTGCTAGGAATGTCCGATTTACAGCGGCCATTACAAGCCCTTAGGCCTTGGTTTAAAGTGAGGGCAGTTATCTGTAAGGCCAGGGGGGTCCAGGCCCTGGGGGGAGGGGCCACCGTATCTGGGACGAGCCAACATGAATCTTCCTCGAAAGAGGGGCCATCACGTAGGCCAGGTAGTGGTTCGTACTGTGAATTTAAATCGCCTCCCACCAGGTATGCAAGTTCCCATGGAATGCCTTCTAGGAACGCAGAAAGTTCGTCTATGGTACTAGATTCTTTTGACATGGATACCGGCCTTGAATATATGTTAACAACTACCAGCTTTTTTACTTTGAAGTACTGTGAGGCATTGGCCCTGAGGAAGTCTGTGGCTTACACCAAATAGAGACAAAACACGTGTTGGCGGCTAATACTGTTTTTTTGAAGAATCATAAAGAAATAAAGAAGACAAAAGAAGATTAATGGTGTCAACATTCATTATGAACTGCATTTTGAGGAACATGCTCAGGATATAACTGATTTTCTTATGCTCTTGTATAGATCTGCATCCTTTTTCATGAAATAATTGTCATAAAAATGTCCTGCCAAGGTCTAGCAACTCAGAACAAGGAAACCGTTACATCAGCTGGGTTACATAGATGGCAAATTCTCTGAGAATTATCCAGCTTATGTCAAGCTCCTTCAAACTGTAAAAGCAAAATATATAATAATTGTAATCTTAGAGCATTACATTTTATTCTCGCCTCAAGATTACTATAAAGATATGGCTGTCCTTTGTTAGTAAACTAATGCACATAACCCAATTTTTTTTTATAACAGGCATTGGTATGATGAGCAGTTTTCATTTTAATTTTAAAATGTATTTACATTATCGGGCACATCCAAAGTAGGATGTTGATGAACATGAATGATAATTTTTAAACAGTTCAGAATAGCCTGAATACTGAGTACAATATGATTAAGTCGCTTCATTAGTAATGTGTTTAAAGAAATTTTTCTCAGTACTGGAACAGCTAATCTTATAGTTCGCAAACTGTGTAGTATAAAGAGAAGACAGAGATACAAGACCATATTCAAGATGTAGCCTACAATGTGGTGCATATGATCTTGGATTAAAAAATAAAACCTAGGCATTTAATTAAAACATTGCCCAGAGTTATAATAACGTATTTAGAAAAGCAAGCACATATTACAACAAGGTTAGGATTAAGTTTTGCAGTGTCTGCAGTCAAGGTCAGGCTGATGGCACACACCCCATATTTACTTACACAACACTAAATTGCATTATTGACAGTAAGAAATCTAGAATTCAATTCAATATATTTATTAAGAATTTGGATCTCTAATGAGGTCCACTTAAGACATACAAAGACAGTCATAATAAAAAAACTGAAATATTTATAGAGCACACTTCATTAAAACCATTATAACTACGTCACTACATCAATTTATACAGATTTAGATTACCAGGAGACATCAAAGATTTTCGAAATCGACTCTGAGTGATTCTTTAGGCAATCTAATCTAGAACCTATTCGGGAGACATAGATACTTCAGCTCAGTTTATTGTTAAAGGTGACTCCAAAAAATAGTTAGTTGGTACCAAATTTAATAAGGGAAGAATGAATGGCCCCTTGTAGGTTGCACTTAAAAGAATTGTCAGGTGATTGATCTAATGATCCTTGATTTGAAGCTACTTAATATTTAATGGTGGCTTTTTTGTGTATTTGGAAAATTAAGAAAAATAGCTGCATAACGAAAAATGGAAATGATGTTGCATAAACCAATATGGCTTCTCAATATTGTCAGCAAATTATTCAGGAAAATCCTGTATTTGCACCTCACTCTTCACCTAGACAAGATGGTCTTGATAAAGCAGCAGGGTTTTGTCTAGAGGAAGACACTACTGGTCATACAAATGTAGCTTTGAAAGTATTTGATTATGATACTAGTAAAGATATTCCATTGGCAGTGTTCTCCCTTGTTCCAGTAAAGGTCCTACACTGGTCTGATAGGCTTTATGTGAAAGGTTGGGTAGACATTTGTATTGCCAACAGAATGCATGTTCACTTATTCAGACACACCATTTTCACACCACCACATTTAGCAGTTGCAAAACTCAGTTAGTTTATTTATTTGTTATTCTTGCAATTATTATTAAGAAAAGTAACAGCAATTGAGATTAGAAACATTAACAGAAAGCACTTCAATTTACCAACATTATTTATAAACCTGCTTTTGCCTGCATTCATGTGCATGTATATGCCTAATCAATTTCACTTACATAAATATTCCACCTAAAACCTTACTTACAAATACATACTAAATGCTACCCACACATATTTACTCAATTAAGCTCACATCATCATCCTTACTCATTGCTAAATATTCATGTCTACACAAGTACTACTTTTGGTAGCATTGCTACTCACTTATATGTGTTATCATGATACTGTTTACTTTTGAACTCCAAAAGAATCAAGAATCATGATGGTTTGTAGAATTGCTATATGCTGAGAACGGGGAGACAGTACCCTCCTGTGATACTCAGCTTAAGAATCTCATGTACTGTAATGAGCAGTCAGAGGCATATTTTATATCGCTGCTTCCTCTTCCCATCCCTGGGACATATGGAGATCCCAGAAACATATCTGTTAAACCAGACAAGTGAGTCTTCATCTCTCAATACTCAACTATAAGGGGTTATGGGGACCTCCACTACAGGCCAGGGATATTACTTTGTGCATAAGTCCAGTCTAGTGAATCTAATTACTATAACAGTTGCCCATGAATACACTAATTTAATTCCATTACTGACTACTTTCTGCCTACTGTTGGTATTTCCAACCACAATCTGATGTACCAGGCGGATGATTTTTTTGTTTAGTCAATTGAATCAATTGTAAGTTGCTGGTCTCTGGACAATTGTTTTCCATATTGTAACTCCGGATTTGGTCTTGATTGTATTTAATGACTGTATGGAAGGATTTGCATTGTGACATGTATTGAAGTGCGCTTTAAGTATCATTATTGTATGAATAACCCACAATCCAAAAAAGAAACTCAATGGCTGTAATGAAAGCAAAATTCATGGATTGTGTTCAACTAAGATTTTAGAAAAATTAACAGAAAATTTACTGCACTCTGTTAGTAATGGACTAAGAAATAGTCATTAACCCTTTTATAGCTCCATAGCAAATGATGGAAAACCTTTCCAACCATAAACACCTCATGTTGTTTATTGTGAATTACATTTATTCTACGTAAATTGAGAAAAAACAAATGTAATTTTGGAAAACATAGCACTTAAGACTAAAGTGTAGCCTATTTCCCGGTTCTTTTAATTTTGCCACACAAGAGAATGAGAGAGATACAAAATTTTATGAATGTCACAATGCGGTCACTAGCCTCATTTTATGGCAGCCAGTAACCCAGACTTATAGAGCAGACCATATCTACTCCGATAAACTATGTAGCTTGCAACTGGAGGGTATTGCAGTATGATGGAGTCTTTATTATTGTGAGTGAAATTAATGCCGGAATTCTCTTCCAGGTTTTAGTATGTTTTGATTATGGCATCAACAGTATCTGCCCCTTATCAAGTAATAAAAAGATGCCATGGTTTCTGTCTCGGTCTCCCGGCCGCTGGTAATCACTGCTTGCCTTTGTTGCGGTGTGGCGGTGTTCGGGACGATCTGCATTGGAAAAACTATATTTCCCATCAGGGTTTGCATGTCACGCATCATGTGACGTTCACGCAAACCTGGAATCAGGATTTAGAGGCGACTGCGGAGATGCCGTGGTGCCGATATTTCCGGATCTAGTGCCTACAGCAGACTTCCTTGGAGAATCTACAATCCAGCAACGCGGTAAGAGTGCACACGCACTGTTCCTTTGGAACGCCTTGCCCTACACGAGCGACTTGTAAGTTGTTCCTCGCTTCGGTTCTGTGGTGTTCGGAGACTTGTTTTCTCCGGTCTCCACGGAGGTATACTGCTCATTCACTGCCAACGTTCTCCTCTGTTGGAAGAGACCTGTGTTCCAGGTCTAGCGTAGAGAAGTCATTGTGTTTGCTCCCCCCTTGTTCTCGCTCTCCTCTGTTGGAAGAGACCTGCGTCTTGAGGTCTCATGCAGAGGAGAATTGTTTGTTGTCTCCTGTTGTTTCTGACGAACTCCTCTGTTGGAAGGGGTCTGTTGCACAAAGCCTCATGTAGAGAATCATTTTTGCTTGCTACGGTGAAAAAGGATATTGCTGGCAATTCATTTTCATTTCTTACATCAAAGGGTCAGTTAAAGGATACTAACTATTGGATGTTGTATTGGCATAATGGAAATGGTGACATTGTGAATTCTTTCGTAATTCTATCACTGATTATGGACTCAGGACAAGAAGTTATTGGCTGAGGACACTACTCCTCATAAGCTTTTGCCTTTTGTTCTTTTATTTTGCTCTAGGAGAGAGGTCAGAGAGGGTATTTTGCCACTACAGGCTAGGCGTCTAATCCTCACTTCAAACATACTGGTAGGTGCCATAGGAACTATAGGAAATGTACTCTATGATGTGGAATAAATGTTATAGTTTGTTTACATGATGTTCTTATTCTTTTTTCTTACAACCATAGTGTATTGGGGTGATCTTGCCACTGCCCTCTACCCTCTTCTATGACTTGGGCCCTACTTATTTTACTTTTCAGGTGAGGGGTAGGAAACAGTCAACGCTGCTTTACTTGTTGTGTGATCTGTCGACTGTCATCTGTAGACATTGTGCTTACTCTGTGTTCTTCTCCCCTCCTCAGATCTCCCTCCCAGCAGTCCCTACCCTTTCCTTCCCCCGCTCGATTACTCCAAAAGTCTGTGTTGTTTCCTTGATCCAGACTTGGGGTTGTCCAGAGGTGGGCCCCTTTAGAGCATCAACACAGCCCTGAGGATTCCTACGGAGGAGTCGAACAGTTTCATGTGATGGCCTAGGTAATGCCAATGTTTTCCAAAGGACAGACTAGGAAATATCTCAGCAATGTAATAATGTCATATGGAGCAAGGAGCTATAAGCACATGGGCTTGTTAAGCTTGATAAGTTGGGGAAAAGCTTAAGAATTCTTGGCAATCATCGTGATGCATCCAGCTATAAACATGATGTGAAAAGAGGGATGAGAGCAGTTTAAGAGGCACTGGGGCGGCAAAGGGTTGGTAGGGATTAAGAGATATTAGTTGAAATACAAACTATATTTTTAAAATAAACACAAGTTTTGAAGTAATACTAGCCAAAGACGTGGTATTGTTGACTATGCCACTGCCCTTATGCCACCAAACCTGTCAATTCTCAGGAAAGAGTGAGGTGGCAGTGTTAGCCAACTAATTTGTTTATGGCTTGAATGGGGTGAAGGATGCAAAGTCAACCTTCAAACTCAGAAACTGGTAGGTGGGAGGTACTTCCATGGATTCCTTGAACCAGAGTAGGTGATGCAGCTCCTATCACAGCCCTTGTCCCAAGCCTCTGTGGAAATATCAAGGATTATCTATTCTTGGGTGCACAAGGTCCCAACAAAAGGGAAATCTTGGAGATTCCCATGCCGATATCACACATGTACTGGTATGGGATTCTAAATTTGTTGGGCAGGTAGTACTTGCACACTCCATAAAATGTTATTCTTGAAATTAATGTGGTTCCTTGGGACACCTGGAATTTGGAAACCACTGTATTCCCCCCTCACTCCCATGGGATTCTCACTGTACTGATGTACATGCCAGTTATTCCCCTATGTCTAATGTCTCCAGTAGGTGTTGTTTTAATCAAGTAGCCCTCCAGGACTGCCAGGTCAAGCAGGGGCATCAACATGCTAGTGTGTCCCACAATGTACTGCCCTTGCTGTTATAGAAAACAATTACTGAAAGTGGTCATGATGCGGAAATGGCGCAGTGGTAACAGGTTTAAATCTGGCACATATGTGGCTTCTTATATCTAATTCGAAGTGTTGGTATCCTTGCACTCAAGATTAATTTAGTTTTAAGTTAGGAATTTGCTATATGGTGAATCCAGGAGCAGCAGGGCATTTTCAGAGATGAAGCATCGCAGACGTTTGGTACTGCACATACAACTGTGCTCTGTAAACAGGGTGCAGTTGAAAAATATTATAGAAACAGAACAAGAGGAGGAAGTATGTCATGACAGGACATTATCGAGCAATATAGTCTTAATGTGTAATAACTAGTCCTTTTATTCCCTCTGGGTTTCATGTGTTAATGTTACCTTGTGGAGGTGAAGAGAATGCTGTAAATTAAGCAATTCAAAGTTTCACAGAGCAAGCTTGTTTCTTCGATGTTTCTGATGTTCGGAACATCTGACAAAAGATATTATTATACCTGACTGAGGCTGCCATTGTGAGTTTGACAGCATTAGGGCCTGAATTTGGATCTTGGCGGTCCGACTGGCAGTCTGCCGCAGTGGAGGTCGCAAGAACTCCGCTGAGCCTATGGCCGTCCTCCAATCATATTTAGATGTTGGGCTGTATGAAGGAGACCACCCCCATGGCAGTCTTCTACCTAGGTCCCAGAGCCTGCATTATCTAGCAAGTTCAGATAAAGTTCTATTAATTCTCTTCTGTTTGGTCATCATTTCACACTGATTGACAAGGCAACCAAAATACTATTATAAAACATAAGACTTCACATAATGCATTCATAGCTAAGAAAGATGTTAAATGTTTTCCATAGCAATTTATCAATTTTCAGTACAAATGTCACTACATCAATGGTTTTTCTTCATGAAATGTTTTTTTGCTACCTTTACATGTGACTGGATTATAATATTGAAATGTTAAAGTGAATTTCAATATTGTCTAATTCACATGTAAAATCATCTATTTCTTTCACAAACTACCAACCAAGACTGAATGTGGGCATAGAATGTATATCCGTTGTTAATCTGAGTGAGGTCTACAAATATAAATCAAACCAAATTTTACAATCTGATAATATACTTATAACACCTGGGATTCTGTAATCCCTGTATAAATGCCTAGCTCTAATTTCTCAATAACTGGTTACTTGTGACTCACCTAGTTGCCGATGATAAAGAAAAGATGTCAGACCTATACTATTATAAGCTATTACTTTCAAGTCCAGATGACACAAATCTAGCTGCCAGCAGCCAAAGTGAAAGGCAGGTCAGTTCAAGAAGCAATAATTGAAGCCCCTGTTTAAAGCAACAAAAACTGAACATTGCTTTTCTTTCTTCAGTGATATTCTTTTTTAGCTTACCAGCAGAGATAACGGGTTTATTTTTTGCATTCATTAGACAATTAGAGAAAAACTAGAATATTTCTGCATGTTTCTACACATTCCGAACTACTACAGTTTGTATTTGTTAAAATAAATGACGTATTGAACTGTTTCTAATATCTGTTTGCAACAAATATCCAACAGGTTCTTGATGTGGTTAATTTTGCACTACAAGTTTTATTCTTATTCTTCATGTCTGCAAACATGCATGCTTTTTCATATGAAAGACCTATGAATCAAGGTTTTACGTGGCTTGTGGGAAAGGTGATGAAGTGACCATGTATTTTATGGTATAAGGTACCCCCTGGCATACATGGTAAGGATACAGCACGGTAAGTTAGAGTGCCAAAACCTCATAAATGGACTTGTTCCTCTATATGATTATGGAACTCCTCAGTGCTTATAGTATCCTTATGATGTATGGCAGGGGTACTTTATTCCATGTATTAAGTTAAGTGTTTATGTTTTTATTTGGATTGTTTATTTGTTAATAGAGTTTGTAAATCACTTCACATTCATTTATTTCTTTTGCTTTGCAATGCAATATTTTATGTCCGGTCAACGCTTCACAGGGTTAAAATAGTCTATTAAAAAAGCAGTTCTTGAGCTTAGCAACTCCTTAACAGGGAAAGGGTGACTGCAATAATTGTGAGTGGTGGATTCCTTGTGTTGTTTTCTGCTCTAATCTCTGGTGGAAGCCATACTGCACTAATAGGCGTCATGTTCCTTTTTAAGTCTAAATTGATAGCACAGATGTTGCCATACATAATGTGATCAGTCTAAAAAAGAACTTTCAGGAGTACTGCAGTGACAGGAGTATTTGTTTTGCTTTGGCAGAAGTTGAGTGCTTCCACGAAAAAGTGTTTCGCCTCCAAGCAGCTGAGATTATTTCAGTTGTTTATCATGCTACTTGAACTAGTAGCAAAATGGCTTCCTTGAACTTTCGGGAGTGCACACCTGGCACTGTAATGTTGGTAAAGTATCTAAAAAGAGTAGATCATTTATGGTGTTTCCTTTCTCAGGTAGTAGTACAGATGAAAGGAGCGGAGTCATGAGCAATGTATTACTGTTTTTCAGTCGCAAAACCGTCCCCTTCCGTCATTAACTTTCGGCTTCAGTGCAATTGTCTGTTTGAGAGCAGTATGATGTACCCAGAGCTACACTAATCTACATGGATCTTTTTGGTCAGGCTGCAGACGGAATTTGATTGGGCCCAATTAATATGTTTCCACTAAAAAGAGGATTATTTTGCACTTTTTGAAGTGTGGTAATACAGCAGGCCTGAGTTGATTGTGGTGGTGAGTAAATGATCATGGCTAAAAGCCTGATATGTTTATTAAGAAATAATACGATAAAGGCAATAGTCCTTACATATTTATTGTGAAAAGCATATGTTGGAGTCAATAGTCATTTAATGGTGGATTGTTATTGCTCTATGTTAAAGTATATGGTTAGGTAATTTTTTACATCGAACTCATAGATTACCCGAGTAGGCACAGGTTTTGATGTTGGTTACCTCCTGTGGCAAATCATGGCTAGAGAACATTTGCTCTGTGAGAATACCTGTTAGGTTTTCTCAGTAGAGACAGTATTTTGCTTAGCCATCTATAGTTTTAAATACCTTTCTAATTATATGACTGTCTGCCTGATTGCTGCCTTCGAGAGGACCTTCTGCTCAAAACAGTAGGCTGAGTTTTTTATGGTAACAAGCCAGTGGAAACAGCTATAGGCCTGTTTGGTGCACAGGGAATAGTTATGCGATAGCCATGATCTGTATATTTTATGCATGTATGCATGCATGTGTATGATATCCCAGATGTAGTCAGAAGGTGGTGGAGGGTGGTAGATTGTCAGATAATTTTTTGTGTAAAGCATTTGTTAATGTCAACAAGCCTCTAACAGTGAATTGCTATGCCACAGGCTTTCATGCAGCATTTTGTTACATGTTATCTGACAGATTGCCATTGTAAGCATTGGCCACCCTCTGACAAACACTGAAAGTCGAAGATTTTCACTATGATGATTCTTGTTAAGCCACACTGAGAGGGGGTGTATATTGTTTAGCCAACAATAATTCTGTGCATGAGTTTAATTTTATAACTGTATGCATGATGGTTGCAGGCTTATGTGCCTTTGTTGGATACAGTGTCAATGCCAATAGTAAAGGTGTTAGGCCTTATCAGTTCACTGAGGAAGGTCATGACAGATTCCTTAGGAGTGATCTGTTTAAAATCAAAAGTGATGACACAGTAAGTAGGCCATAGTTGCTTATTGTGAAAAGCATGTGTTAAAGTCCATCATCTCCTTGTGTTTGCTTTGTTTGCCCTAAGTTGGCAGGGTATGCCCAGACGCGGGTCCCTTGCTTACTTTGCCACTGGATTCAAGATAGCCTGGCTGATGAGGGTTGTGACTCCGAACCCGGTCCCAGGATGCTTGTGTCCGGTCCAGGGAAGACCTGGCTTGGCAGTTCAGGCTGGACTTGTCCCATGAGGGACAGGGTCAAGACTGGTTTGTATATGGCTGGGTCTGAACTGGGGTGGCGAAGTGAACTAAAGAACATTGATGAATTCAACCCAGATATGCAACTGGAGGTGAGTGTCTGAAAAGTTTCAGCGCTCTATCATCTCCTTGTGTTTAAAATAATAATATGACTAACACAGTAGATCTGAGTTGGTTATGGTGACATGCCAGTGATAAAGGTAATAGGCCTGATTGTTTCTAATCAAAAGTTACAATAAAGGCAGTAGGCTTGACATATTGATTGTGAATTATGAACAGTATATGCGTAGATCAATAGGTATTTAAGACTACAGATCAGTATGTTTATACACGGAATCTCACAGATTACTTTATCAGGAATGGTTTTTTGTCTTTGTTCCCACTCTGAAAAATTGTGCGTATAGAAGATTAGCAGAATACTTGTTAAGCTCTCTTAGGAGATATAGTATTTTCCTTTGCCAGCTGTAACTGTGCATCGTTTTGTGATTTTAGGGCTTTATGCCTGATGGTGCCTTGTGCCTTGTGCCTTGAGCTTAAACTCAATAAAGGATGCTCGAGTAAGTTATGGTGACAAGCCAATTATAACAGCTATATGCCTAGTATTTTCACTAGGAAAAGATATGTGAGAGGTCACAAGCCTGATCTGTCTATTAGGAGAAGTCCTGATAAAGGCAGTAAACCTGACATATTGATTTTGCAAAGCATATGTTTAAGTCAATAGGTAGTTAAGAGTTAATTGTTCTTTTTCTGTATTAAACCGTGCAGGTATTTTGTTGAATAAAATGCCACGGATTACCTTCGTATTGAAGGATTTTGATGTAGGGGTAAATGATTTGCACTGTAATATTTATTGCTAGTATCTCTTTGGAAGACCTGGCAGGCTTAGCTGTTTGCTAGGGTCTTGTAATCAAAAATATCATAAAATATTGCATACATTCATATACATGAATATATATCCATACAGATTCATAGATGACAGTTGGCTTAGGTCTCTACTATCGTTGATCTGTCTGTCATTTACACTCTCCTTTCATCTAAGACAGTGTACTGCATGGAGTAATGGTTATGTCCACATCAGTCATTGACTTTCTTGCCCTGTGAATGACAGCTGTTTATCTATACTACTATTATAAAGAGAGAACTTGCACCTTTAGGCAAGGTAAACTCGGGAACTACAGCGCCAATCCACACACCCAAGACATCTTAGAAAACCTCAGGGCAAGCAGAAGGACATAGGCTACATAAAAATCAAATTAAAAAGTTTTTTAAAATATTAATAAATTTAAAAAAGTAGTCCCTTGCAACTAGCGCCGGCCGTGACGTCTGCGTGAGGGGAGGAGCGATGTTTACCAAAACCAGGAAGAGCAGACGACATGAGCGACGTGAGGGGAGGAGCGGCGTTGACCTGAACCAGGAAGAGCGGAGGACAACAGCGCCGGTAGGAGCTGCGAGAACCGGAGGAGCAGTGGCAGTGAGAGGTACGTTGCAGTGGCAGTGAGAGGTACGTTGCTGGGGCGGGAGGGAGTCGGCGGGTGCACCGCGTGGGCTTTAATGTTTATGGAGTCCGGGCGGGAAGCGGGAGGCGGGGCGGGCGGGAGGCGGGGCGGGTGGGCTGCTACTTAACTTCATTCGAGTCCGGGCGGGAGGCGGAGAACATGCTGCCCCAGCCACCTTCTGCCCCGGGGTAAAAATGCAGCCCCCAGCCCCCTTCTGCCCCAGGCAACGCTGGGGCGGGCTGCTAGTGATCATATATAGATGTCCACCTGAAAATGATTTTTCTTCGGTATAAGGGAGGTTGAGCAGTCCTTTAGTTTTCAATTGTCTCCTTCTATAGTTCATATTTGATTTCTTTTATTCTTATCTTGTTTTCTTTTTTTTTTAAAGATACTACAACTCACAGTGGTAACGGTTCACTTGCTTGCCGCACATTTTATCTGCAGTGTGCAGCATACCACGTGACCACTTCCTCTAAATCAGCAGACCACTATGGAACACTGTGATCCATAGTGTATTGTTGTCTTAGCAAGATGACCAACGTATTGGTTCAAAATGTGAGAGTCATGCTGGAACTTTAAAACAATGATAGACTATGCACCATTCCTTTGCAAGACAGACACTAGCTGCCATGTTTAGTTTTGTTATTGCAACCTTATGCCGCTATGTTAAGACTGCAGTATAATTTCTTTTTTCTACTTGTATTACTTTAATTTCTCTTTCATATGTTGTTGAGTTTGTGTGCGTTTTATTGCAGTGTCAAACAATGAATACAAGAATGAAACAGTGGATGGATGAATGGATGCATGAGTGCCAAAGGAGTGCCAAAGAGTGACAGAGTACATGCATATGAGTTATTGTGTGTCTAAATCTATCAATGACACAAATGGCACTTTCATTCATTAGCCAGACGTATTGACCTTGCAAGTGGTTATTTATGTGGGTTGGGGTAGTCAGAGTGTATTAGCACTGAGATAGTCTTCAGTTTGTTTCCTAAACGATGTCAGATTTGGTTGATTTCTTAGATCTGGGACTATGATGTTATGCAGCTGAAATCCAAGAATCCATATTGCATTTGTTAACATGTTCCAGTTAACAGACCTTAGATTTCGAATGGAAAATAGCTGTTTTATAATGACTTAAAATATTTTAGGGTATGCCTTGCATGTTACCTTGCGATGGTGTAGAAAGGGTTCACTGTTCAGTCACAGAGTGTGCATTTGGAAACAGTAGTTAGAGTCCAGAAGGTGCATGGGCCCCTACTGATATTCTTCATCATGAACAACGGCATAGCAGGGAGTCATGGGACCCTTAAGCGAGCGCAGAAAGAAGACTCCTCTTCTGGGCTTTGGTATTGAAATATAGAAATACATAGGAGGCAGATGGTCCCTCGGACCCTGGGGCCCTATTGCCACTGCACTAGCTGCCCTATTCATAGCCCTAATCATAAAATAGATTTTTTGATAGCATGCTAAAACATTTCTTTCTTCAGCCAGGTAGTTATACTTAGCTGGATTCAATCAGTTCCAGGGTGTGGAACCTTGGACTCCCAAGGCCCTGCTTCTATAATTTATGTAAAGAACACGTTTTGGGCAATTAGATGTGCCAATAAATAGCCCATGATCCTGGTATCACTTATTTCAGTGCCTTCCACTTATAGCCCACCAAATAAAAGCTAATTCGCTTGGTAGTCTCACGAGTAAACAATGTTTTTGGTTGTACCTGCTTGTCAGATATTCACATTTAGGAAAAACTCTTTCCTAGCATAACATTTATTGTACGCAGACTCTAGATAGGAATTAGTGCAGATTGACTAATACCATCAGAAATTAGGGTCTTCCAGCAAAACTGATCAGATTGTTGCCTAAAAATCTGCAAATCATATTGAACGACTCTGTCCCCTATTGAATTATGTAAAATCATTTGGTAATCATTCACAACGCCATCACAAAGCCGTCACAAACTGTATGTGTTGGCTGGAGACCGCATCTGCGAGCGACCAAGACAAGAGGGTATACAGTAAGGTGGGCGTAGTTCGCGAAGTAGCGCTACGCGAAGCTACGCAAAGTGCACTTCGCACTACGCGAACTTCACAAAAAATGAGCGCTGCACTATGCTACGCTGCACTACGCGTGTTCGCACTGTGCTACGTGCAGCTCGCGTAGTGCGAAGTTGCTCAAACTTCGCAAACTCCGCGAGCGTAGCGTAGTGCTTCGCCCAGGGTTAGTATACAGTGTGAGCATGGGCACGATTCCAGCTATGAAATATTAGCAGAGTGACACATTCTCAAATCCTGGCACCCAGCTTTTGTCATTAGGGCCAAACTCAGACTAGATCGTCTTCAGAAATACATCTATATAAGCAAGTTATCAGCTGATGAGGCCTTGTTGAAATAGAGCATGATGTGTATTCAGACTTAATGATAGAGATTGAAACACAGAATATCTGGCAAATGTTTTAAATGGGCCACAAATGTTGCTTTAGGGTAAAAAGGTTGGGGCCTGATTAAAATAAAAGCTTCAACACTTATGGCGGAGGTCCCACAGTCGTGGGGGAATCTCCGCACTCTGGGCTGAATCTCCGCTATGAGAAATCTCATTGTGAAGATTCTGCTGACTGTGCAGAGACTCAGCCAGAACTGCGTGGCCTCCGTCACGAGTACAGGCACCCTTTGAGAATCAGGCCTTCAGTCTTTTTTTGATCAGTAAGTTCTAAAACTTCCAGGTCACCACTTACAACTTTATATAAATGCTATGTTGAAAGTGAATGAAAAGCAGTAAAGCCATCTTTGCAAAAAACAGAAAGCTGGCAGTTTTATTTTAGGTAAATTTGAAGCTGAAAAGATATTTTATAATACCTGTCCAATGGATGACAAACATGTGCAGGAAAGTTATACTGGATACTGCTTGGAGTAACTGGAAGAATTTGGCAATGAAGGACCAAATTTTTGTGCAGTTAACAAAATTATGAAGAAAGGTAAATACTTAAGCATCTGTTTCATATAAAGGCAAAGTATGTGGCATATTGTATACCTTCATCATCTAAATATTTTAAAACATATTTAAACAGAAGCCATCCCAATGCCAAAACAATACTCTCAAGATAGAAAACTACGTAGATGCAACAGATCAAATTAGAATTGATATTCACCCAAAAATAATTTTAGATTGCATGAAAGGAAGTTTGTTTTGGTATTATCAATTCTAATTTCTAGAGTGTATATTTTTGTAATAAATTTAGGAGGGACAAGGGGTAAGTGGTAAGGAAATTGTGAATATGCGCTACCAAAATGGTGGCGATATGGTTAAATTGAGAATGGGTGTGGGGAGGGACATGTTCATATTGAAACACAACATCAATATAGTAAGCCTGTTGCTGTTGAGCAAGTTTTCACCCACATCTACTCCGGTTTTACTACGGACTAAATAGGCTCAAATCTTCTCGAACCAAGACTTGAAGTAAGTCACAAACCACACATGACCAATCCCTGGGCCTGCAAGTCATTCTCATAGAAATCATCAGAGGCAAGGAATAACATTAACACCATATAGGTAGAAATAGGAAAATTAAGAGAAAACATTTTTATATGTTAAAAAAATTAAATATTCTTACAAAATATATAATAAAATATATCAGTTACATAATAGTAAATAGTTAAATTTGGTAGAGAATATATATTACATCAAGGCGTTATTTACTGTCAACACATCGGCTACAGCTGTGATACAAGGGGTTGTTTCACTGATGTGTACTTTGCCTTTCCTCAGTGCACACATAACACCTACAGATATCACTTCTATGTTTGCAGATGCTGGATATACATTCTCTCCCCATTTACTCATCCCTTTCCAACATTCAGCCAAACAGTTTCAACATAAGTATAACAGAGCTTGCACACATATACAATACATTATTGAGTGTACTTTTTGATACCCTCAAGTGATGCTTCAGATGTCTTTGCCATGCAGAGTTGGTGCCCCAGTACTCTCAGAAGTAGTGTACAAGGATATTGTAGCTACTCACATTTTGTATAACATTGCCATGTGACAAGGCTTACATGTAGACCTTACTCCTGACCTACAGTTCCATCCAGATTCCCATGAATGGAAACAGAAGGGAGGTCAGGCTCTACAAGTGTGTGACTGACCAGTGATCTCAGATTTCAACAGAACAACGAGTTTTGTTGCGGTATGAAAGTGATGATTGGAGGACTATATATCACCATCCATATATACCGTCCTACGATACTACTATTGCACTACCATGATGTTGCATCCGCTAACACATCACTCACCTATTTATCCATAGAGTAAATGTATTAACTACATTAATCATTTACACACACTAGCAATTTCAAGCCATATAGTAACAGCAAGTGGTGATATCCTATTACCATTACCAATCCTGTTAGAGATGGGTGGTTTGATCTCAAGGATTGCCCACTAGTTCAAAGTTAGGTTGGTAGGGTATAATCATTGAGGACCCCATATGTGACATTTGTTCCCTTTCAGGTGCTCATTTGCTATTGGAATTGGGTATTTCAATCCCTTGTTTATACCCTCCATGTTCCCTTAGCCTCTTATATTCCAATTCTTTCTTAAGTTATGATTCTCCCTCTGCCCTCTTGTCGACCCATTACAATGATAAGTCTAGTCCTGAGTAGCATTTATATATGTATGCAGATGATACTCATTTACAAGTACACATATATTGGTCCATAAATTCTGACGAAGCCTTCCTATTCTACATAAAAAATGTTTTAATTGGATGGGTAGCAACTGGATGAAGCTAAATGCTGACAAAACAGTGCTTGTGTTTAACAGTAGGCAAAACTTTTCTCATGATACTCATTGGCCTAATGAAATGGGTAATCTGCCTTTAACCGTGCCAACAGTAAAGAGTTTAGGAGTAAAACTAGACACAAAGTTGTCTAGGGCTGATTTAATCTCCTTACCCATCTCCAAGTGGACCTGTTATTTAAAGGAGGGAAATCTTTATTTTCAAATCTAAATAATAATCGTAAAAGATGGGCTGGCTGGTATGAGCTCTTATTGGATCTTGACTAGATTATGCTAACACCTTTCACACATGAGTTCTAGTTTAATGGTCTAAGAAGTTACAAATGATTCAAAATAATACTGCACAAACTGTGATGAGAACCCGTAGATTCTCACATGCCTGTCCTCCTCCTTCTCAAATCTACTGGCTCCTGGGTCAAACGGCAGCAGGCTCACTCACCGGACAGCACGCCAGCACGCAGCTCCTGCCCCTGGGTTGGGAACGCTATAGGTCTCGCCGCCATCATCCATCCAGGAGCGGCTGGAGACTACAGCTCCCAGCGGGCTTTGCGTGTACTTCCTGTGTCCCGCTGTCTTCGCGCCCGGAGGCGCTAAAAAGCCCAGCCTATCCCTCGGTGGAGCGGGGGTCAAACGGCAGCAGGCTCACTCACCGGACAGCACGCCAGCACGCAGCTGCTGCCCCTGGGTTGGGAACGCTGTAGGTCTCGCCGCCATCATCCATCCAGGAGCGGCTGGAGACTACAGCTCCCAGCGGGCTTTGCGTGTACTTCCTGTGTCCCGCTGTCTTCGCGCCCGGAGGCGCTACAAAGCCCAGCCTATCCCTCGGTGGAGCGGGGGTCAAACGGCAGCAGGCTCACTCACCGGACAGCACGCCAGCACGCAGCTCCTGCCCCTGGGTTGGGAACGCTGTAGGTCTCGCCGCCATCATCCATCCAGGAGCGGCTGGAGACTACAGCTCCCAGCTGGCTTTGCGTGTACTTCCTGTGTCCCGCTGTCTTCACGCCCGGAGGCGCTACAAAGCCCAGCCTATCCCTCGGTGGAGCGGGGGTCAAACGGCAGCAGGCTCACTCACCGGACAGCACGCCAGCACGCAGCTCCTGCCCCTGGGTTGGGAATGCTGTAGGTCTCGCCGCCATCATCCATCCAGGAGCGGCTGGAGACTACAGCTCCCAGCGGGCTTTGCGTGTACTTCCTGTGTCCCGCTGTCTTCGCGCCCGGAGGCGCTACAAAGCCCAGCCTATCCCTCGGTGGAGCGGGGGTCTAACGGCAGCAGGCTCACTCACCGGACAGCACGCCAGCACGCAGCTCCTGCCCCTGGGTTGGGAACGCTGTAGGTCTCGCCGCCATCATCCATCCAGGAGCGGCTGGAGACTACAGCTCCCAGCGGGCTTTGCGTGTACTTCCTGTGTCCCGCTGTCTTCGCGCCCGGAGGCGCTACAAAGCCCTGCCTATCCCTCGGTGGAGCGGGGGTCAAACGGCAGCAGGCTCACTCACCGGACAGCACGCCAGCACGCAGCTCCTGCCCCTGGGTTGGGAACGCTGTAGGTCTCGCCGCCATCATCCATCCAGGAGCGGCTGGAGACTACAGCTCCCAGCGGGCTTTGCGTGTACTTTGTGTCCCGCTGTCTTCGCGCCCGGAGGCGCTACAAAGCCCTGCCTATCCCTCGGTGGAGCGGGGGTCAAACGGCAGCAGGCTCACTCACCGGACAGCACGCCAGCACGCAGCTCCTGCCCCTGGGTTGGGAACGCTGTAGGTCTCGCCGCCATCATCCATCCAGGAGCGGCTGGAGACTACAGCTCCCAGCGGGCTTTGCGTGTACTTCCTGTGTCCCGCTGTCTTCGAGCCCGGAGGCGCTACAAAGCCCAGCCTATCCCTCCGCGTCGCGGGACGCGCGCGGGCGACGCCGGGCGGAGCCCGGGCAGAGGGCGGGCCGTCTAAGGCCGTCCAAGGACGACCAGGGACGGGACGGGCCACGTCCCTTTTATCATGGGTAAGCGCAAACTGGCTACAGCGGTGGCAGGCGAAGCAAAAGCTAAGGTGCCAAAGTACACAACTAGCATTATCACGTACTTGACAACTAAGGTGGGGGAGCTATCAACGCAGATTGCAGAGTCAGAGCGCGAGTTGGGTCTTGCTTCCAGCCCTGGCGCTGTCAACACATCCAATGCCTCCGTTATAAATTGTATTCCGCTGAAGCCTAGGGTCATTATTGAGTCTTGTAGACCCACCCTGCCACAATCCTCCACAGTTCTTCCTTTCCCGGTTTTGCCTGAAACAGTGATACCATCATTCCCTATGACCCCGGGGGATGCAGGAAGGACTGCATCAAACCAGGCGGGCCTCCACAGAAAGACTGGAAACCGCTTTAATCCAGATTGCCTCCGACATCACTGAGACTCTGAAGGATTGTGTTAAGAATCTTATGGCAAAATGTGAGCGCATCAACGATGCCCTTAATACTCGGGCCACCTCTTCCCTTACACCTATGGCGTCTTGTCCTACAGTTGCGCAGGTTTCTGCCCCTAAGGTCGGGGGTCCTTCCACAATGAGGTCGGCTGTCAACTCTTTAGTGACCACCGATAACCCTGTTCAAAATAAAGGGAAAGTGGACAATGGGATATATATTCCCACGACGGTGGCTGCTCCCAGTGTAAATACCTCTGTAAGGTCTAGAGGTCAGCTGGGGGCTGTGGCAAGAAGGACACCCCCATTAAATCTACCTCCGGATGCAACACCTTTTGTTGCAATCTTGGTTAACGTGCCTAAACTTGCAGATGGGGAGGTGGAACATCATGACACTCTTCTTAAGCACGTTAAAAAATGGTGTAATGCTAACTGCACGGGAGAAAGTAACATCGCAGACAATACTGTAACAAGCAGAAGGGTCAACTGGGTGGGCACAAGCAAGAAAGAGGTTGTGGGAGATTGTGTAATTGTTAATTTTAAATCTAGAAATGTCGCCAGCCGCCTCTTCTGGGACGACTCTCCTTTGGACCCTGTAGGTAAGGGTGTTCGGGCGATGCCCCTTGGCTTTTTCTACCCCCGAGTCTATAGACCAGGTGCTGCGGAGAATAACAAGTCACACTTTACTGAAAACACTTGGGCAGAGGACAAACTTATTTCACCTATGTTTGTTAATGATTGGGTGACAAAACCTTCTAAGGGCAGTGGCTCAGTTAATTCTGTAAGGAACATTCCCCCAAATGATTTATTTTTGTCAAATAGGTTCACGGCCCTAGCCGATAGAATAGATATTGAATGACTAGAGCCTGAGTATGTTAACCTGACTGTCCCATGCCTAGGTAATGCAGAGGTTACCACGTCTGAAGTCATGGTTAAAACTGCTATAAATGACCCATTAGAATCGAGCAGGGGGCATATCAGGTTATTATCATGGAACATTGCGGGTTTACGGGCAAAACAGGATGACCCGATATGACTACAACAATTGAGGGAACACGATATAGTTGCCCTACAAGAAACTTGGCCAAAAGACAAGGGTTTCTGGGTAGATGGTTATATTTCATTCTCTGTTAATGCCCAGAGCTCCACAGCGGGAAGGGATAGAGGGGGTTTGCTATTTCTTGTTTCAATTAAAATTGTAGGGACAGTTAAAGAAATCCCTAGTTCCTCTCACTTTTTCCAGTTGGTGGAAATTAGTTTGGTAGACAAGAACAAGATTGTGTTTATAAATTGTTACAACTCCATGCAGGGGGGGGCCCCTAATTTTGTTTTAGATGGTTTATCGGCCTTTTTAACCAATTACATGTCAAAACAAACCACTTTTGTTCAGCTAATTATGATGGGTGATTTTAATGTTCACTTGTGTGAGTCTCACTGCCAGATCGTAGATGATACCGGTCCAGATCACACATCGTTGCCACATTTTGAACACAGCCCTAAGGGTGTGGCAATGGAAAATCTGTTATCATCTAATGACTTATATGAACCAGGGTTCTCAGATCCAACAAACCGTGTGGTCACGTATAACGCAAGGGGGAGTGAATCGATTATCGATTACTTTTTTATGTCCCCGGGGCTCCTACGCTATGTATTGTTTTATAATGCAATTGTAAGCGGGTTCAGTGACCACAATCCGGTGTTGTTGGTTTTGGACGTCTACTCTGGCTTGTGTAAAGGGGAACTGAGGGCCTCCTCTGCAAGGGATGTAAGGAGCAGAGACCAGGGAAGGCGCCTTAAATGGTGTAAAGTTTGCCCAGATGACTTTCATGGTCTAATTGAGCAACATATGGCAGCTGAAATTGAGAAATGTAGGGATGGAGAGAGGAGGGGGGGGGAGGTTGTTAGTGCCTTCGAAGCTATTTGTGCCAGAGTAGAAAAAGAGCTCACAGCCAAACCAAAGAGGGGTCCTGCACCAGTGTTTAGGTGGTTTGATCGCACTTGCTCGAAGGCACACTCAGCTTTGTTGAAAGCCCTTAAACAATCCCCTAGAGATAGGTCTTTGGTGGCACAGTCGAGAAAAGATTATGCAATGGCGGTTAAATCAAGAAAAAAGGCCATCAAAGATGAAGCTTGGGATTCTTTAATGGATTCTACAACTCTTAAACAAAGTTCAAAATTTTGGGCCATAATTAACAATCCTTTATTTGCTCATACAAATAATATGGATCTTGAAATAAACATCCCTGAAGCAGACTGGATTAATCATTTTTCTAATATATATGGCTCAAACGAAATAGTAGAGGCGTTTGCAATACCCTACTCCCCAACCTCCCCTACTAAGTTAAATTTCAGTAAAGCAGAAGTGGAGCTGGCAATTTTAGGCTCTGCTGCTAACAAAGCCCCGGGCCCAGATGGGGTACCTCTGGACCTCTACAAACTTAACCCTGAGATGTGGGCTGAGATTCTAGCCAATGTTTTTAACTGTGTGCATGAGGGGGGTTTGCCAAAAACCTGGGCATGTTCAATCATAGTACCCATTTTTAAAAAGGGCCAAAGAAGTGACCCCAAGTGTTTTCGACCAATTTCTTTATTGGATTCCTCCATGAAGATCCTGGGCAAAGTTTTGCTAGCCAGAATTAACAGTTGGTCCGTAGACAACAATATTCTAGCAGACGCCCAGTACGGGTTTCGTGCAGGCAGAGGAACAGAGGACCAATGCTTGAATCTTCATTTGATAATTTCGAAGTACACTACTGCAAAAAAGGGGCCACGGCCTTTGATTTGGTTAATAGAGCCCGGCTGTGGACCATGTTGTTAAAATTGGGTCTTGATCCTCCCCTTGTATATTTCTTGGCAGAACTACACAAGGATTTAAAAGCTTCTATTAGAATGGACCAAGAAGGTAACCGCACAGCGTGGTTCAAATCAAGTAGGGGCGTCCGGCAGGGCTGCATTCTTGCGCCCATGCTGTTTACTCTTTATATAAATTCTTTAGAGAAGACTCTTTTAACTGCAACCTTGGACACTCCGCGTGCAGGGGATACTCGTATCCCTGTCCTCCTGTACGCGGATGACGCAGCTTTGATAGCTCGGACCCATTTAGGTTTGCAAAGACTTTTAAATGCTTTTAATGAGTTTATGTCTTCACATGACCTAGTGATAAACAATTCCAAATCTCACGTCATGGCTTTTGGGGCTGTCAAAAATAATTCTAAACAGTTCTACTGCAATGGTGACGTGATCACTAATGTCAACATTTTTACTTACCTGGGTGTAATCTTTGACACCAAGGGTAGCTGGGCTCCCCAAATTATAGCTAAAACTAAAGCAGTTAGGAGCTCGGCCAATGCTATTTTAAGTTTTTCTAGGAGACTGGGTGGGAAGACAACTGGTGCTTTACTAAACTTGTATAGGGCGAAATCTGTGGCAATAGCCAGGTATGGTTCAGGTTTGTGGGGTTATGTGACTGCCGAATCCATTCAAAGGGAAGAAAACAAGTTCCTTCGATCCATTTTAGGGCTTCCCCAATCTACAGCCACGTTTTCAGTTCACCAGGAACTGGGTCTAGGGTATATTTCTGACATCCTTTTAATGGCTCCTATTTTGTTATGGATAAGGACCTGGACCAATAACAACCTAGGTTTGAATCACAAAATACTGGTGGACTGTTTAAAATTGGACAATTCTAAAAATATTGCTTGGCTATCATACATTCATAAGTGCTCCTTGGACCTTGGTCGTCCCGACATTTTTTCGGTCCCTCAAGGTCTAAGGAAATCTGATCTAGACTGGGTTAAGCTCAACTTTGCCAAATTGAAAAATGTGGAGAGGGAGGAACGCCAACTGACTAAACCCACGGTCAGAGCCCATTTCCTGACCCTTACCTGCCTTACTATACAACCGTACCTTACTATTGTCAACATCCCTTTTCACAGGTGGCTTCTGGTTAAACTTCGGTTTAATCAGATTTATATGGTCCTTTGTGATAATCAAGGATGGTATAAGGAGGAGGATGCCCCTGTTTGTAATTGCGACAATTTTTCAACGCAAGATAATATGCACTTTATGTTGTTCTGTAATTTTTTTACTGAGCCCAGACAGAAATACCTGGTTCCTTTGCTGAAAGATAAAGCTTTCCAGCAGGCAAAACCTGCTCTCCTGTATCTCCAATTATTGGATTCTGCTTTGGCTATGTTTAGCGTGGCCAATTATCTTGTTGCTGCTGTTCGGATCAGGAGGAGAAGACTTAAAATGTAACATAAGGGTTTTGCATGAAAGGATGAAATGGATAATGTTTTTATGTATTTGTAATAATTTTTAGCTAAATATTTATTCCTTTTTTCATTGAAAATTGTGAAGATATTAATTACCTTTGATGTTTCTTTTAATTGTTTTTAAACCGTGAACATATAAATTGTTCCATCGATCTTTGTAATTTCTCATGAATTTGTATTGCCCCTTTTTCTTTTGTGATTGTAGAATGCTTTTATGATTTTTAACTAAATCGAATAAAGTGGTTTTTGACTTGACTTGACTACTGGCTCCTCCTAAGGCTGCACGTGAAATTTAATATCCTTTGTTTCATCCATCGATCCCCATATGGGACAACTCATACCTTCATGAATAGTCAACTTAAAAGATACATACTACTGGGATTCCTACACACAGCAATAATAAGCTTGTTAATTGGACCAAAGTTTAATTAAATGATACAAAGTAGCCACAGTTTCTAAGTCTGCTCTGTTATAATCTGGAGTGCTTTCTCCATTGAACGTCATTACATAACCAAAGTTAGTCAACTTAGATGCTCTCTGAAAACATGGCTCTTGAGATGAGCCTTTTAATTGTTTAATAGTTAACCCTTTGTTTTTGTGTCCCACAAAAATCTTGGTAATCTTGCACAGTTAAATTTAACATTGCTGGGTTTCTATGTAGAGCAGGATACTGAGAGTGGGTTCTGTCTATGGCCCGGGTGAAACACACTCTTTTTTTCCATGTTGCCATGATTTTCGCACAATTCTGACACTGCAAGATGGTGATTTGGTTGTCACTGGACATAAGACCCCGCTTGGTGAGCTGAAAGTGCAATATTAGTGATAAGTGTATGCTCATTAACTTAGTAAGGGTCAATTTACTCATGGAGTATTTGACGGATTGCTGCACCATGAGGAGAGTGACTGCACTTTTTCATAATGCATTTTTAGGTCCAGTGCCAAACGATGCCACAGGAGTAGGGTGGTGTTTAAGTTCCCAATGCCCTTCATTTTCACAAACACCCTATAATATATCCAGACTGAATGAGAGAGTTGGATGAAAGGGAAATGAGGGAGAAAAAGGAGGCTGCGTGTGGTTCTTTCTTCTACTACTTTTCACTGAGTGTTGGCTCACTATTCTCATTCATTTGCTTTATTCTCATGAAAGGTAGTACTCTCCAACCATAATGACACTAGCACAACAATTATTTAGGTTTCAAAAATTCGAAAACATCCAAAGTAGGGAACCAAAGATGTGAATTTTTAAAGAATAAACACTTTCTAGTGCTTTAAAACATATAGCGCCACTTTGGGACATATGGTCGCGCTTGACCTGGGCAAAGTCAAAGTTTGAGGCCAACTGCCAAGGAGCCCTGGTTGGATACACTAAGCAAGAGGCCTTGGTCAAAAATGTACCTTTACACTTAGACGATTTTCTGAAGCGATTTCCTTGACGTAGAGCAAGGTACTTCGTCAGGCCAGATTTGGTGCAGGTTTGCTGGCTTGACTTTCTATGAGGCCCCAGTCAAATCATGAAAGTTTGGAGCTCCGGAGCTTTCAGTGGGATACACCGGAAATTCCGGCAAGGTCAAGGTTGAAGGAAGCTGTCTTGAATCTCAAAGTTGGATAAGTCACATAATAGGCCTTTTTCCCAAAAATGCTCCAAACGTCTAGAACATTTTCCTGAAGTTACTCTTGAGGCTTTGAAGTGTCCTGAACACTAATCCAGGAGTGTATAATCTTCTAGATGGTCCTTGAGATAACGGTACTACAATTCCCACAATGCATCTGGCCAAATCCTTAAAAGTCTGCTGGACAAAGTTCAGGGTGGGGATTCTTGGTGGAGATGATGCAGGTGGGCTCTGTTAACCTGTTGCTTGCAGGAATTCCACACCTTAATTTTTCTTGAAGCAAGACAAAGTCCTTAGGGCTGTAGTACCACAGTGTCCAGCAGGTGTGGTCCCACAGAGGGCAGTTCTTTGGGTGCAGATCCAGATTCAAGATGGGCAATCGTTCTTCTAATTGTAGTTTCAGGCAGCAGATCTGAAGAGCTATGCAGCTCTCCCATATTTATACAGGACTTTTGGGTGTCAAGCAGGGGGCATCCCAACGGTATGACACCTTCCTCCAAACTGTGACATATTCCTATCCCACAAAGCATCATTCTTTCAAAGTCCAGCATGGAGGAATTCTCTCCAGAGGAGCTGGGTCAGGCTAACTCAACTTACTGGTGTGGCTATTTTTCCGAAACACTTCCTATCCATCACTCCCCCTAATCTAATTGAAGAGTCTTCTGCATGGCTGAAAAAGTAGGATGTGGGGCTGGGCCTGTGCTGTCCTAAAGTGGCATTCACATATTGAAGACCCTACCCCTCACCCCCTTCCTGCCATCTGCTCTGCAGCCTGTACTGCCCTGCCCACCGGAAGCCTATTGTGTCCACTGACAGGACACTTCACACCTTTTCAGACAGTACCTGCAAAGCCTGGGAGCAAGCTAGTCAATCAGAGAGTCGCTGGAAAGATGGACTTTGGCTCAAAAGAAAGAAGGTTTAAGAATGTATTTTCTGTAATGGTCATTATACATCTAACAGTGGCAAGTTGTTGGATTTATCTCAACTATTAATTTGATACCTTGAAGCATATTTTACATTTCTCCAACCAGTATTTATATTTATATAAAATATTACCATATTAGGCTATAGTGACCTTCACTAAATGGGGGAAAACTTAATTGTCAGTTTTCTCTCACCAGGGTTTATAAAACATATTTTATAATGTCCCTGTTTATAGTTACGAGGCACCTTATCCCTGGGGTTCCTATGGCGAGACCTTAGGTGTGACATATATGTAAAAATAAAGTAGAGTAATACTTTGGAAGTACCTTTAAATCCAAAATCTAATTTGCATATAATTTAAATTTAAAAGCAACCTGCAAGGCAAGGCCGGATTTTAAAATGACAGCAGGCATCATAGTAGTGCACACACCAGTGCAGGAAATCTACTTGGCCTCTAAACCTCCCTGCCCTATTATATACTAGGGACTTATAAGTAGTTTGAATCCCCCTAGCCATATTATCTACTAGGGACTTACAGGGGTCTGTCATTCCCAATTGTAATTATACCAAATTACCATGTACTTCTAACACAAAGCACAGGCCCTTGGTCTGGTAAGCAGAGCCCTGCCAGGGCATAGTCATAAGACCAGCATCTAGTGGTCAAAATGGGGGCAAAAAGTTAGGGGACACTGCAAATGGTCCTGATTTCTCACAATGATCTTTTCATTGGATCACTAATTCTTCATTCTCTTTAATAATTTTTAATTTTTTACCAGTACCTCTGGTGGTGATTATTCTTACTTCAATAAATAAATGCTGCCACATAGGATCTCAGAACAGACTCTGATTTCAGATGAGTGTGGCAAAAGGCAAATGAAATGCAGACCTGGAATGAGGAATAACTGAGTGTGATGAAAGGGAAAGCAAAACCTAAGCCAGGATGAGGAACAATTTGAAATTCTTTATTGACGAGATAAGGGTGTGCAAATGCAGAAAAGTGGTCTATCCGATAAGACCTTCTGAATTGTGCAGTTGAGCAACATCGCACACCAGTTATCTCTTCTGAGAGAGGCAGAACCTCTAGTCTGTAGAATCTTTTTTTTTGTGGTTGGTAGCCATTCTTTGGTGTTCTTGAGGCTCTTAGCCTCCATGCTGACCTCAGCAGATTAATGAGGATTTTTAGAGTAATTCTTATGCAGCCGTTGATGACCACTTTTGTGCCAATCACACATGAGGAACGTACATCTAGCACAACATTTCTTTCAACCCACACAGATTTTTCATTTCAGTCATTCTCTCCTTGACAGTATCCCATCTTGAAAGACGGACTCTGGCATTGATTTATTACTGGGTTCAGAATAATTCTATTAAATGACACCTTTTTTGCTTTCTCTCAAGTGGAGATGGGGAAGGTGACAACGAAACACATGTTTTTCTTTCCTGCATGTCATTCGCATTCTTTTTATCTCATTCTAGGTTTTTATTAGCCGAGTAGCGAACCAATGCCAGGTGTTGTACTAGATCTTTTACTGCACATACTGCAAATATGTTTTTCCCTACAAACGTATGTGGGTATTAGTCATAATTCAAGTTAAAGGGACTATACCAAATGGAAATGTTTTTGGTAGTATTGTATGCACATTTTGCAGTTCACATTAAATCAGATTCCTCTCCTTCCTGATCCACCAAATATTCTCTAGTCTGCCGATCAATTTCTGAGTGATAGATAGTGGAAAAACTAATCACAACTCCCAACATTTGCAAAAAGACTTGCCAAAAATGTGTTAGGAACTGAGAATCTCTATCTGAGACTACTACTGATGGTACTCTATGACCCCTAATTACAAGCTGATTGAATGGGCCTGCTGATCGTTCGGCATTTGCGTTAGCCTTTAATAGAATGAAGTGGCTCATTGTTATGAATGTATTTGCAATTCCCAGACTTCTGTTGTATCCCTGACTTGGTGGAGGTTCCACTATCAGATCTATGATGATGGTATGCCACAGATGGGGTCCACCAGTAATGGGTAGGGATAGTGCTTTGGGACTTGTATATTTGATTTTCCTCAGGCAATGATTTTACAAGTTGATACATATTTTGAGTTATGTGGGCAGTTATGACTGGCTACCAAAAATGCCTTTAATCATATCTTCAGTTTTGTGAATACCATTATGCTCAGCTGAGGGGTATCATTACACTCCTACAATAATATTTTAGAATTTCTATGATGGGGGCATATAGACTCCTGCTATAATAAGGCAAGTGGTCATTTATCTCTTGTTCTGAATCCTATTTTGTCCACTCCAACATTTGAGTAGCAATCTTAGTCTTTGGGATCTGATTGATTATACCGCTATAAGTTGTTGACCTTTACATTTTGCAGTATATATTTGAAATAGGTATTCTCAATTGATTATCTTCAGGGTGAATTCTTGACTCAGTACTTGAAGGTGATAGATTACCTGAATTGTAATTTGTATTTCCTACATTATAATTAATCACAACGTCATGACAGCAAAATAAAGAAATCATCAAAATGTCATGGGTTTTATAGTTCTTGCAGACTTGTGAAAATGTAGATTTTTGTGATCAGTGACCACAGTTCCTTAATAATAATTACTCTGTTATTGTAAGGCAGTCTTGACAGCAAGCAATTCCATGGCAGTAATAGTGTGGTTAATGTTTGCTGGAGGTATATCCATGAGTAGTATGCCACAGGAATCAGTTTGTATGTTTCTCTATGATGTTAGTACTTTACTCCACCAATACCTGTATCAAAAGGATCAGCAACTAGATAAAATGGTTTGCTTGGATCAGTATGAAGCAGTACGGGTCCTGTAGTGAATGCTTCAAGAAATTATTAGCATATTTTGTTCTTCGAAACCACTTGAAGGATACTCACTTTTTCAGGAGTGTTTTAATGGGAATCGTCTTGTCTGACAATCTTTGGTTAAAAAAGTGGTAAACGTTTGCAAGAGCAATCAAACTTTGTACAATTTTATTGTTGATAGACAATGGCCACACTCCAAGGGCCATAATTGTTGCAATGTTTATTGTAAAATGTCATCTGTAATCAACAGGAATCCTAGAAATTGCACTGATTCTGTACCAAATGAGCATTTTTCAATTTTTACATACAGCTGATGATCACGCAACCATTCAAGAATCAATCTTACATGTTGTAAATGTTATTCATGGTGCTTTAAAATACCAAGATTTCATCTATGTACATCACTGAATTCTTGTCTGTTAAATGTCTTGGTATATCATTTATGACAAGTTGAAATGCTGTTGCTGTGTTGCAAAGGCTGCACTTACATGATATTTAAGCAATCTGGATTTTATCCTGCACACTCTCTTCCGGTGGTCACCATCTGTCGCCCTCTGTCCCTCATGAGGTGATAAACTCTCATTAGGTATATAAATCTGGGTGTATTAGAACTGGTCAAGTAAAACTGAGATTAAGGGTAGTGGTAGCCATTCTTTTGACTGTGATGTAACTTATGTCTCTTCAGCCCAGATAGATACTCAGTTCCCCTTCCTTTTTGGCAAACATAAGAAGGGGCAGTAAACAAAGGATTGTAATAGCCTTTTGAATAGCAATGTTCTCAACTTGTGTAACAACAGTGGTCCTTAAAAAACTTTATAGAGCATTCTGATAAAATATAGCCCACAATAAGTACTATATTCAATAGTGTCCAGCCGGACACAGAATTTAATCAATGGAATATATAAAGGAGTTTTTCAAAAAACAAACCATACAGTGGGATACAATCCTGTATCCAGTACAAGAGAACATAACAAACAAAACAAATGAACAAAAGGTCTTGCAGGGAACAAGGAAAAAGGATGCTTCTGGTCAATGGTAATACACAAATGAGCTACGTAAGCATCGTCCTTCCCAGACGCCCGCCCACGTGGATCATCAATCCCGCGGCATAATTATCCTGTACCCGCTGTTCCAAAGCAACCGGAACAAAGGTACCAAGTGCACTCATTAAGATCGTGTGATTGTACACGCTACTTTGCCATCAAGGTAGTTATAAATTATTCAGGCATGTGATGATCCATTACCCGCTCAAAGGGATCAAAACGCCGTCGACCACCTATATAGTTACACACAGTTAACCATTTTGTTCTATCAGTGTGTTAACTATTTTGGATAGCTCATTTGTGTATTACCATTGACCAGAAGCATCCTGTTTCCTTGTTGCCAGAAAGACCTTTTGTTTATTTGTTTTGTTTGTTATGTTCTCTTGTACTGGATACAGGATTGTATCCCACTGTATTTTTTTGTTTTTAAACTCCTTTATATATTTCATTGATTAAATTCTGTGTCCGGCTGGACACTATTGAATATAGTACTTATTGTGGGCTATATTTTATTGGAATGCTCTATAAAGTTTTTTAAGGACCACTGTTGTTACACAAATTGCTACCCAAGGTCCTTATCTACCTATTGGGTTCCCTTGTTTCTTACTAAACCAGCAATGTTCTCAACAGCAGGGCAAGCTCATTTCAACTCTTCTTCTTTTCTAAACTATCACCAGCTTATTCTCAGAGAATAAAGGTAACACCTGTTAAAAATGTGCGGTGTCATTCAGATTGGAGTGAATCAGCTGCTGATGGAATTTCATTCTTTTCAATTCCACTAGTTCTAGACAACTTTGCTTCATTGATTGCTCTCTCTTATTGCTTTCCTCATTGTCCTTAATTCTTTATTTGATCCATCTTTAATGTCACAGACATGTCCAGTGGTTCCAGAATCTATCATCAATGCTCCTCCAGGAAGGTTTAAATGACTGAATTTGATTCTCATGTGTAGAATCAGATGTGGCACTGAAGCATGTGAAGCATTTACCAGTCGAAGAGGCTCTGGACTTTTTTCTAAATTCACTCCCACCAGGGCAACTATTTCTACTGATAGTGCCTGACATTTACCTTCGTAGCAGACTTTGATTTCTTTGAACAGTCTTTTACAAAATGCCCTGTTTCACCATATTTTAGGCATAGATTTCCCTCTCTGATCTTGCTCTATCAAACCACAGCACTCTTAAATGAAAATTTTATCTCTTCACACCTTAATGTTCTGTTAATCTATAGTCACTTTTTAGGAGTAAATCATTTTGCGCTGACTCCTCATTTGATCTATTGGGTATTTGAGTCATTGCATTGTATAATTTTTCTAATAGTATTTGATGTTAAAGGGAAGCACATTTCTATCAAGCCACTCAGTTTCAAATACTAGTTTAGAAAATTGAGCTAAATAGGCAATAAGAGCTCAATGCTCTGCTTTAAATCCACAAGCTTGTTATTGGAGTCGGGTACATTTCTTCAATCAAATATTTGCACAAATCCTGTTTTGAATAGATTGAAACTACACGACAGATGATCGTTTCATGAAATTAGTGACTTTGACTATGCTTCTCTATCAACTCTTATATGTGACAGCATAGAGGCAAATCATCACTTTGCAATAGGAATATGGAAGGAAAATATAAGAGGTTAGGGAACATTGAGTGAGGAACATTTGAGTATTTTGTGGCTCACCCATAAATCTCTCTCTGAAGTGGCTAGTGAGAATATAGGGACATTGCATCTACTATCTGTATAGTACATTGTAGCACTTGGGGAGTTTTAAAGGATGATGGTGGAGTCTCTGGGTGATTTGATCCATTTTTGGAGGGGAACAGTTTGGATCACCCACAAAGAGATGGTGTATAAATTCAGTTTGATATCTATCACTAGAGGATAAAGGGAGATTACATATCAAAATTGTGTGTTTCCTGCTGAGAGGAGTATTACGTTAACTCCTTTTTCTTAGTGTGCTCAACTATGCAATCAAGTGATGTTCTGTTCATGCAGGAGAGTGGAATGACCTGGGGAAGAACATTTAAACCTTGCCTAAAATTCGAACAGTGCTTTAGTGATATCTCAGTCTCATACATATGAAGCCATATCCCAAACAACTTTAGCTGTATTATACTGTGTTAAATATAGGTGGTGAAAGCATGAGAATTATTTTTGAACAAGACAAAAAATTCCTCAGGATGCCATTCTAGGGTTTTCAGTTAAAAACAAGATGCATATCCATTTTTCAGACAGAACAACTAGAAACAGAGAAGGAGACAACGAGAATTCAAACTGCTGTTTTTGGAAGGACCCTTCTCCACCTGATTGTGGATACTATGCAGACCTGACTCTGCTTCCAGCTTTAAATATGGATGCCTGGAAGCATTGGGATACTGAGGTTTACTTTCCTAGATTGTTGCCCCAAAAGGGATCTTTCCCTTTCAAGCCGATAGTGCTGTGCTGTTAAAGGAGACCTTGGTGTATTGTGATGATATATCTCTAAAGAATTCCCAGCTACCTTGTGTAAGCTTAGTAGATATGGACTAACCGGAGGGAGCATTTGAATTTGAGGCTATAGGGGGACATGAGAGAAGCCTATCTGACCTCGAGGAGGAGTCCTTGGGTACAAACTGCTTTTCCCACTGAAGTTCTTTTGTTCCATAAATGTTTCTAAGTACAGAAGTAAACACTTTCTGCGAGACCAGCCAGCAATTTATAGCTGTTGTGGGTTTTGAAACATAAAGTTGCTTAGTCCTATGAAGTGGGGTGCAAGATGGCATCTGAGAGAGGCTACCACCTACCTCTCTCCTCTCCTACTGGAAATCTCTCTGTATTATGGACTGGACCATGAGCTGGGGCTGCGGTCTGACCTGGTATCTCCACGGGCTCACTCGGGTAGAACTACGAGTCGGGCGCCGGACTCGCTCTTGTTGGAGAAGGACGAGCTCTTGCTATGGCCCCAACGCAGTTGCAGCTGATGACAGCAGCAAGGGCCGGGCACGTTTATGGCTTCCGCCCATCTTGGTTGCCTGGATACAGCAACGCCTCACAGGTCGGAACGAAGACGGCAGAGTTAGTTGCAGTGGCTGCCCGCAGAAAGGGGAAATCATGGACGGCGGTCCCTGTTACCACCTCCTCCCAACCACGACGTGAAAGTGCAGACACCAAATCGGAGGGCAAGAAAGGAGACCCTCGTACCAGAAAGGGGGACAAGGCAGAAAGTAAATAAATTGAGTCTCATGTAAAGATAATTTCCTGATGCTTGCAGGAACCCAGAGAGTTGGGGGGGTCGCAACCTTCCATATCGAGTATTTTTTTACCCCTAGGCATGGGGGAAAAGGAAAAGGCTGGCTGGAGAGACTATAAAGTCATGGTAATGGTGATGTTAATGGGAAAGTGAGCAACCTAGCGAGCAATACAACCCATATTAGAAAATCCTAGAACACAAGGGGAAGAACCTGAGAATCCCCTAGCTAAAAGTGTGACCGCCCTGGATGTCAAACTGTAAAAACACCATTTTGGAAGCACCTTCACATACATGTCTGGTGGGTAAAACTACAATTAATGATAATTGCTCCCCCAATTTGCATATCTATAAATTAAATGATGAGAGGGGTGTTAGAATACCGGATATGGGAAGTAAGAATAGACACTGCGTTTAGAGGGAGCGAACTCCCAAGGAAAACCATGGAGACAGGTAGCTTGTCCCTGGACTCTTTGGAAAAGTTCTTCTCTCAGACACCAGTCTATTTGTTAGTAGTGATGGCGATGGCAGGCAGAGGCTCTCCTTCAAGCAATAGTAGTTTACAGGAGAAGGGTGCCATCTCTTAGAATCCCAAACGCACAACCGGGAAAAAGGTCCTGAAGAAAAATCCATGGGAACAATAAGACTGTGGAGGAATTGGGTTGGGATTATTCAGCTACATAACTGCTACCCCCTGAAGATGCAAATGGAAAAGAGAAGCTATCTATTGGGAATTTGGGGGGAGCCGGAGCAATCAAACAAAGGAAAGTTGGCTGAAACTTCTCTATCTCTAATTGTGCAATCCCTGCAATCATTTCAGGATGATGTCAAGTCAAACAATCGACAAGCAAGGTTGGTCTGAAAAAAACTCCACGGATCTGTACGGAAGGTGGGAAAAATGTGTGCAGAAAGTAGTTTAGTCCTGATCAATTGTGTGGAAAACACTTCACATTTTTTTCACAAAGCTATTGGGCATCTTTATCTACACATTTCCCATGGATCAGTATCTGTTTTCTTTGTAATCCTATATCTGATTTTCTTCCTTTTGTTTTAGATCTTTTGGGCTTTTTTTCAATTTTTCTTCTTAACTAGGCATTGACTTTGTACTTTCTTTGGATTTAATTGAAATAAGATTGGGGGATTTATTACGCAAAGCCATTATAGTTGCTCTGCTCTTTAGAATTACCTTGATGCTTCAATTGCTACCGAGGGTGAGTTAAGAAATTCCTCTGAAGGATTTCTCCTTTCTTGGAAGTTGAGGAGCTCAGTCACAGCTCCCAGCAGAGTAATGCTTCTTTCCTCCACAGCCTATAAAGGATTCTTTTCATAAAAACTATTTCTGAAAATCCTGTACTTTTTGGAATTTTCAACAAAGTTTTAAGAAATGTCACTTCTTTAGTTCACTGTTCGCCACCCCAGTTCAGGACTGGCTATGCAAATCAGTCTTGACCAATTTATTAAATAAAACTTCTGACAATTTGCCATGGAGCTGTTTGTCTCCTTTCGAGACACTGACTCCCAGTCACAGACCTGGGTTGAATCCATCATCTTTCTTTAGCTCACTGTTCCCCACCCCAGTTCAGGACTGGCTATGGAAATTAGTCTTGATGACCCCTGTGCCTCATTGGAACAGTCCAGCCCGAACTGCCAAGCCATGGACTCCTGACCCGGCCCGTGGCACTTTTTTTCATACAAATTAAACACTGCCACAGCTACAGCAATGTAAATGAAACTTTGAGGACTTGGCAGCATAAACGGATTACAAAATGAGCTACATTCATCTGCTGACGGAGCGCTAATGCTGTATTTTGAAAGAACAAGCACTGACTCTGGCCATAAAGTTATTTCAAAGGGAAGGACAGAAGGCAGCGATCTGAAGAACGCAAACCTTAGCCTCAGTCTGAGCATCAGCTTCCTCACTACAAGTAAGTGCCAGCCTGATATGTATACATGTTAAAGTTAAGGTATTTTTTTTGCCATGTATGTTCGCAGAAACCTTCCCCACAGCACTTTGATACACACATAGGGAGGTAAATGGATGAAATTTGCCGTTTATTTGGGTGGCCAACGTTTTCCTGGGTTGTTGGCGCTGCAAATGTTTTGAAAAAAGTCCATTATGCGATCAATTGTGGGTCGAGTGCATTGCTGTTAGGTCGAGTAGAAAAGTCTACTCACTCGACCTGCAGGTCAAGTGAGATTTTTTAGATTTGTCGAGCCCTGCATAAATGTCTGCAACAATACCAAACAAACTGACGTTATTACATGTGACATGTCAACCCACAGAAATGCAACAACAATTCAAGGTTCTTAAAACCGTATCCTTAAATATATTTGATTGTTGGTTTAGAGACAAGCGGGTTCTCCAATGTACATTTTAAGGATAAACAATGACTAATAAACTAATTTCGTTTTTGGCTTATTCTGGGTGAATGTATATCATGAAGACATACTGTAAACTTGGCATGGATCCAGTCTAATTGGGAATTATATGATATGTATGATCACTTTAATGTACGTACACCCTAGATGAATCCTTATATGAACGTTGTTAGAAATGGGGGTCTCTAGTTTGCAGAGGTAGGTACCCATGTCCAAATAGGGACCCTTTCTTCTAGTCAGGGTAAGGGGATACACACTCTAGATAACCCCCGCTCACCCCCTCGGTAGCTTGACACGAGCAGACAGGCTTGTCCCAAAGGCAATGTGTAAAGTATTTGTATCAACACTCACAGTAATACAGTGATAACACCACAAATGAACACCACACCGGTTTAGAAAAAAAATAAAGTATCTTTATCTAAATTTAAGAAGACAAAAATGACACAAATCCAACATACAAGTATTAAGAAAAATGTTCAGAAGGTTTTAGCAACTGAGTCCATAGAAAACTATGGATGTGTGATTACTTGCAAATTAACTGTTGTTGCAACAAAATTCACCTAGCTTAACAGCCACAGCAATGAGAAGCGGCGAAAAACAAACAGATGCGTTGTTCCTGAGTCCTTCATGGATGCGATGCGACAGTTCCGCTGTACACAGGGGAGCGATGCTTCGGGTCCAGTCTGTAGGGGTAAGCGATGCGTCGATTCTGAGTTGAGTCTGATCTACAGGTGATGCGCCGGGGAAAACTTGGGGCACAGGGACGATGCGTGGAAATCCAGGATGCGCCAGTGAATGATGTGGCAAACAGCACTGCGTCAACCTTTTCAGCCGCAATCCCTGGCTGCGTCGATTGTTGCAGCGGCGACAAGCACTGTGTCAGTTTCAGCAGTGACAAGGCAGTGTGGTAAGATTCTTCTCGCACCACAGCGTTGCGTATGAAAACTGTCGCCAGAAGAGAGATGCGTCAACTTCCTTTTTTGTTGCATTGCTTTCCAGCTCCCAGCAGCAGAAACAACAACCTCCAGAGCCCCCACACAGTCACAGGCACTCCTGACAGGTCAGAACTCCCAGCAAGGGAGTTCCGGGGAGCTGGGGGTGAAGTCTTTGTATTCCTGAGACTTCAAAACAGGAGGCAAGCTTCACTCAAGCCCTTGGAGACTTTCCTCAAGTAGGGGACACAGCACACAGTCCTTCTCCTTTCTTTGGCAGGCCAACCCCAGACAAACAACAAGGGCAGTACTTCTCCTCAGTTTCTTCAGCTCTTCTCCTCAGCAAAGGTTCCTCTTGATTCCAGAAGTAGTCTAAAGTTCAGGGGCTTTAGGTCTAATACTTATACCCCAAAATGTCTTTGTTCTCTTTGTGCAAGGGTCTCTGAGCCAGTCCAAGCCAGTTCTGTCCTCTCTGGTGCAGCTACCCGGCAAGAGGTGGAGACAGTATTGTGTAAGGTAGACAAGCCATATTCAGGTGCAAGGGAAATCTTCTCCCACCACTCTAGATGCAGACCATGCCTATTCAGGTTTTAGTGAGTACTCCTCCCCCTACTCTGAATATAGCCCAGGTCTATTCAGCCCAGCCCTGAATAATTCAGGAAAGACAGGACGCACATCACCTCAGTGGCTGTCTGAGAGAATGCACCTCCCCAGCCCCTGTCACTCCAAAACCAGACAATCGGAGGCACACAGAATGGTTAAAAAAGAAAATGCCTACTTTCTAAAAGTAAATACAAGTGGGACACGTTCATGCCCCAGCCAAATGCACAGCTTTACGCCGCCCTTGCGGCATTCAAAACTTAACCCATTTGTTATCCAAATCTTCATTTTTTAAACATTACTTTTTCTCTACTTTTGTGTTCTTATTCCATTCTAAGTGTCCACGTGTGGAATTTTCTTGGCCTTTTTTCAAGTTTCTTATATTTATTCTGTGCCCATCCGGACCTCTTCAATAAATACGATAAATGCCAGGCTCTTCTCAGGCAATGTTTATTCCATTAAAAACCCAATGCATTTCGGGCGACGCAGCGCCCTTCTTCGGGGGTCACTAGAAAATGATCAAACATGTACCTATTAATGATCCATTCTCAAAATTACGTATTAGGTAAAAACAAATCAACCCACTTAATGCTGTGAAAATATAGCCTTACAACCGAGACCGTTTCTATGCTGTTAGCCCAAAGTGATCATTGGTCTTTCTCTTGGAACATTATCAAGCTTATACATGGTGCCCCCCTCCAATGCTATCATAACCTGTACACAATCAAAAGTATGCATGCGTGTCTTTTCCTTCCCTTAATCCTCTGTCACCCCCTCCCATCTCTGACCCTCGTTGTATGTCAACATTTAATTTACCGCTTCAATGTCAAACGGTTCAACCCTCTGACTCATTGTGCAGAAGAAATGTTTTCGTATATAAACACGAACCTGCTGGCACACCTTAATTCTCTATCATGCTCGTTTCTTAGGAAAGTGCCTCCTGTTACTACTTTTCATATTAAACACTCGTGGTTTCTACCTGCACTACGATTCCCCCTTATTTTAAATGCTCTTAATAGTCCAAAGGTCCTCTACGTTCACGTACCTGCCGAGTAGATCGAAAAACCTCACCCCATCTCCAACGGTTTTCGCGCTAAATTCAACCCCATCACCTGCATACTTATTCACCTATGGAACCTCCCTTCTCACCTCCTATTGGCCACGTATATTCTAACTCCCAATTGGCCCAAAAGTTTATGTGTCCCGCCTCCTCTTTGCTAAACCCCTCCAGTAAACTATATCTCCCACAGTGCATAATCACAGTAACCCTGTGTCATTATGTTCCATATTTTTTAACGAGTTACTCGTTGTGATTAAAACGTTCTACTTTTGAATCTGCTGGAATCATTATCTCTCGATACATGTTTTATTTCAAAATGCTTGTGATGAGCCCTGTTCTTATATCAGTCACGTGGGTTCATTCCTGTATTATTTTCTTTACTTCTTCATTCTTAATCCTTTGTGGTTAGCACTTTATAGAATACATTCTGCACTTTGGTTAATGATGTGAGGAACCACTATGGCCACAAATCCTCGTTTTTTTTATTTATATTGGCTTTAGGCGATAAGATGGCACTAGCACTTTATTGGCATTGCACTTGAATTGGGAATTTTCTCCATTGCTGCACTGCTCTAGGACAAATTTGCACTTTGCTTTGTGAATGAGTATATAATTAGATGCTCTAGCTTTAGTTCTTTGTTGTTTTGTTATTATGTATTGTGAGGCTGTCATTTCGATTTTTTTGTAGAAACTGGTTTTAATGAAAATGTTTTTAGTATACCATGTATTTCTCAAACCTAATGCTCTGCTCAATGAAGAAATTCTAAAAAAAAAAAAAAAAATTAAACAGAAAGCTTATGCACTTTAGCACTGATCAGCAGTGGTAAAGTGCCCAGAGTCCTAAAACCAACAACAACAGGTCAGGAAAAAATAGGAGGGAGAATCAAACCGTTTGGGGAAAACCCTGCCAAAAAGGCCAAGTCCAGCAAACATATTTGTTTATTTTTGCTTGTTGGAATGCATTTTTGAAATTTCTACAATTTTAAATAGGGTGTGAGCCATACTAAACTGAAAAGAATTACACGATTACTGATATACTAACATGTACAGCTCCATTTGGTGAATAAAGCATATTTAGGATTGCAAGCCCCTAAAACAGACTTAATTGGGCCAGGCAATAGTAACAAACAAGCATTGGCAAAGTCAATAGGTTTTGCCTCTGCGAAATCTATTGGTTGTGTAACTTATTTTTTTTTTGACATTTTACACAGCAGTTCTAGCTGCTGTGCAGCATATCTTAAAGTTAAAAAATGCAGTATGATGCAGTCAATGCATAGACGTTGCACAGCAGTGCTTACTGCTGTACAACATGGAACATCATAGTGCTTTTTTTTCTTTAAGATGTGCTGCATAGCAGCTAGCGATGCTGTGTAACATGTCTAAAAAACATTGAGTAAACAACAGATTTTTCAGATGTGACAGCATTTGGCTTCTCCAACCCTTATTTTTTTATATTTTTATGTAGAGAAAATTCCATCCAAAGGTATTGGAGTGCTTTAAGTGGGCACCAGATACATTACTCAAGGTTACATTCATTTATTTTTCTAGGCACTTGCAGATTAAGGGCCTGATTTACTTTTCGGATATCATGGGATTATATTTTGGCGAATGGGACATCTGTCACCGTTGTAACAGAGAAACCTGTCCCCCAAAATCTGAATCAGGCCCTAATTGATTTGCCCTGAATCACACAATGTTGAGCAGACACCGAGATTCGAACCCCATTCTTCAGTTCTGTGTAATCATACCTCACTGAAAATCCCAACGTAAGAGCGACATAGAGTGGGGAAAAACAATGGCGGGAGGGTGAAGGTTGAGAAGAGAGACTAGCAATAATAGAAGGGGATGTGCTAGTTGGTGTGGGGCAAGCAACAGGCAGTGTGGGAGCTAAAAATGGTCAAGCATGTACATGATAATGAACAGCAGGGGTCAGCAAGACACTGGAGGGTGAGGCAAACAACGACTATGAGAGGGGAGATGGACTGAAACACATGCACTTGTATGGTGTGCTTGGAAAAAAGTTTGAAAAAAGTACCTTTACAAATGTCTAGCCAGTGGAAGGACTTTGGCAGAGTTCTGGAAGCAGTAATTGGTCCATGTGGCACAGCATGGATCTATGCACAACAGAAAGTGAAACTGGGAGGTGCTTGTGTGGTACTAACCAATACGAGACAGTGAAACAAGACAGACGCTGCAGGCAACAAATGGTAAGCAATGGGTGGGCTGTAAGCCCCTTTAAAGACTTTTTTTATACTAGACATTTTTTTTTATTTACAAGAGATTTTGCAAGTACAGCGCGAGTGCTGTGCAGGCGAAGCCTAAAGAGCACATGCTAATTTCTGCATAGCAAATTTATAACCTCTTCGCTGCGGATGACGAGCTCATCAACCACGGTGGTCGTGTACTGATGACGAGCTGAGCTCGTCATGTAACACGGCTCTTTGAATTTTGCCGCACACACCGGGAAAAGCCGATGCGGATAAACAAAATACCTCTAACACCATTGATCACACTATTTCTTTTTGGCCTCGGAAGTCCTTCTTATTGACTTAAGGCATCAATTATTTTAATTATTTACTTCATACACTTTTTTAGGTCGAGCTAGAACAGCGCATGCGCTGTTGCTCGACTTATAGTAAAGGGACTTTTCAAAGTGCAACCCACTGGCCTAAAGCTTGCGTTCATGTGCGCGTGAACGCGCGCAGATGCCATCTGCCTTAAACAGCCTGCTCATTTTATGCTCCTCCCACGTCTTCACCGGCAAAAGCCTCTTCCAGCTACAGTAATGAGCCGCTGTGCGGGGCTCCAACTTGCCCCCCTTCCCCAAGCTTGAGTGCACGTGCAAGTGCACACGCGGCCATCTGCCTTTCCTGCCTTTACTTTGTCATGGGTAAATAAGCGCCTGTCTCTGGGCACCCTGTCATGTTTGGCGAGCAGGCCAAAGACCCCATGACCTTGCAATATCCTCTAACAATCACCACATTGTGATCCCTTCTTCCTCCCTTATTTTCGTCCACCTCTCCTCCCCTTCCTCTTGCTACACACCTCTTTCCTATTGATCCTTGTCTTCCCTTCAACCCCGTCTCACCCCGCGCTTCTCTACATCTGCCATTCTTTCCACTCCAGCATCAGATTTCCTTGTTTTTTATTTTATATAGAGAAGAGGTGTATTTACATTTAGTATGCAGACAATTTTTTTCATTTTATTTGCCTTTAATTGTAATCCATTGTAAACACAATAAGGAATTACTATTACTACTAATGCTCTGAGCAAAATTTCTTACAAGTGCAGCTTTAGCACACTAGAAGTCGACAAACAGCAAAGTTCTCAGCTTTGTCCAAGTCAGAACTGGTAATAGCTTTGGGCCCCTTGTCGCAGAGGCGGGCCACCGAAGGGGGCTCAGGAGTCGTCGCCATAACCCGGCAGCGAGCCCTCATTGCAGTTGGCGGGGGCAGGGGAAGGCGTAGGAGTCACCAATTTCGGCGCGAAAACGGGGTGGCCCGGCTAGAGGCAGGGGAAGCCTCCAAAGGTGTCGCAGCCGTCTCCCCCCTAGTATCCCAGCCAATGGTGGGATACTAGGGGGGCGGTGGCCATATTAGCGCAATTATTCAAGAATGTTGCAGGACCATGGCGCCCCTGTTATTAAAGGGGCTGGTGGTGCAGAACGCAGTGTCGGCGGGGGCACAGACACGCGCAGGGCAGGGGCCAGTGCGGGCGGATAGAGCTACAACCCGGCAGGCGGTGGAGGCCAAGGGGCACCTTGGTACCTGGTCAACCCCGGCGCAGTGCGACAGCACCGGATAGGGGAGCAAACCGCAGCGACTACTGAGGGAGAGGGAGGTCACCCACGGTAGCATGGGGGAACGCCCAGTTCCTGGGCAGACCTCCCACTGCAGGAGACATACCTGAGGCCTACGCAAGACATTCGCCAGGCCCTGTATCCATGACGACCAGGACCACCGGCCTGGCTAGCCTCATACCCTTAGCAGTAAAAGAGAAAATATGGCGGAAGGAGTTCATAGATATCTTCTCGCTACTGGAGATACAGTTCGAAGGGCTGGACGTGATGACATGCAACAAGAAGGAAGAGGATAGGAAGGAAAGGAGAAGGGAGTGCAAGGAACGGAAATTTGACAATTGGTTAGACGCGTTCCGGATAACGGCATGCATCATAGTTGAGAAATTCCCGCGCTGCGCAGCCGATCTATGGCTTTACGAGGCGAACATTTACAATGCGCAAAGACCGTTCCAGGGCGAGGCATGGCTGGAATACGATAAGGGCTTCAGGCTAAAAATGCAAACACACCCGGAAATGGAATGGAATGAAGAGGATGTGTCCGGTTTCATACATAAAATGATGGTAGCGAAAGAGGCTAGGTCATGGGGGGGTAGCGACCACCCCTTCCAGGGATCCTTTCAGGGATCCTTTCAAAGGGGGAAAGGAAGGCCTTTTCAAAAGCACAAACACTTTGGCGCAGGGAAAGGAACGTATGCCAGTGGGCCACCAGCAATATGCTGGAAATTTGAGGCCAACGAATGCACATATGGGGCAGCATGTAAATTCCAGCACACATGTTCAGCATGCGGGGGAGGGCACCCAGCGGCAAGCTGTAGGCGCAAAGATGACCCAAAGTGTGATAAAAGGGAGAAAAAGAAGCAGTGAGGCAGGCAGAGAGGCCAGCAAGGGGGGAGCGTGACAGAAGAAGAAACCGCTAGCATGGTCCCCCATCAACACGCAAAGATTACGCGCGCTAGCCAACAGATACCACAATAAGACCGACGAGGAAATATTGGTACACAGATTTGAGAGAGGTTTTCCCATCCCATTCAGGGGCCCTCTCCCACCCAGCTGCGAGAGGAATTTGAAGTCAGCGATGCAGCACCCTGGGTGGTGGCTAAAAAGATAGAGAAGGAGAGGCAGTTGGGCAGGATTGAGGGCCCCTTCCCGGCCTCAGAAAGCAGGGAGTTGGTCATTTCACCGCTGGGGGTGGTACCAAAAAAGGAGGTAGGGCAATTTAGACTGATCCACCACTTGTCATTCCCGGAGGGGCTGTCAGTTAACGATGGGATTGAGTCGGAGGTGTGCACCGTGAGCTACTCCACGATCGAAGATGCAATAGAGTTGATAAGGGCAACAGGCAGCGGGACGCTCATGGCAAAGGCAGACATTGAATCAGCATTTCGCCTACTCCCACTCCACCCCGACAGCTTCCACCTGTTAGGTTTCCAATGGGGGGACAATACTATCACAACAAGGCAATGCCAATGGGATGTTCAGTGTCATGCGCATACTTCGAGTCATTCAGCCCATTCATTGAGTGGGCGCTACATGACAGCCACACGGCGGGCGGGAAGCTACATTACCTAGACGATTTCTTGTTTACCGGCCCAGCGGAGTCCCCTGAGTGCAGAGACACCCTGGGGGCATTCATTAAGCTAGCAGGAGAGCTAGGGCTCCCCTTGTCCAAAGATAAGACGGAGGGACCAACAACTAGAATCATGTTTCTGGGGATTGAGCTGGACTCAGTCTCCGGGACATCAAGGCTCCCACCCGAGAAAGTAGAGGACTTTCGACAAGAGATAAAAACCTACGTGGGCACGAAAAAGCCACACCGAGTGAGATACATCAGCTCATTGGGAAGCTGAATTTCGCTACCAGGGTCATCCCAGCAGGCAGAGTGTTTGCTCGGCGATTGACACAGCTCACGTGCGGCCTCACCCACAAGCACCATCACGTCCGGCTGGGGGCGGAAGTGAAAAGGGACCTAGGGATGTGGGACACCTTTCTAGTAGACTTCAATGGGGTGCTAATCTGGAGGGAAGGCTGGCTGACCTGCAAACAGATCGAGCTCTACACCGATGCGTCAGGGAGCACAGGTTTTGGAGCAATCTTGAGGGACAAGTGGTGCGCAGGGCAGTGGCCTAGCAGCTGGCACAGGCAAGGCGTAACGGGCAATATAACTTTCTTGGAACTCTTCCCAATTGTAGTAGCTCTGGTAATTTGGAAGGAGGAGCTCCGGAACATGAAATTGACCTTATGGTCTGACAATAAGGGCATAGTGCAGGCAATTAACAGGGGGTCAGCCAGGTGCCCGGACAGACTGAGACTAATGCGACGTCTGGTTACCTTGCAGCTGGAAGGCAACATAGATCTGCGAGCAAGGCATGTGCCAGGGGTGGAGAACGAAATAGCAGACGCCCTATCCAGAGCCAAGATGAGCAAATTCAGGGAATTGGCGCCCAGGGCAAACGCAGACATGACCCTGTTCCCGCCGCACTGTGGAAACTGGAAACTGGCAGGGCAGACCTTTCAGAACTGATCGCACACGACTGACCCCCGGCGCAGCACAAAGTTACAATAAATATGGATCAACAGTGATGAGAGTAGGGGGCATACAATCCCTGGTGAACCCGAGAGACACTCGCAGGGCACCGGAGCAATTTATTGGATGGGCTTACGAGGACAAGAGGTCTGGGCCTTGGGCACAAGCTCACCTGGCAGCCATAGCGCACCAAGCGAAGTTCGAAACAGGGTACAACCCAATTGCTTCTCACTACATAAAGACAGCAATTAAAGGCTGGAGGAGGAAAGAGGGAAAGAAGGTGGAAACAAGGCGCCCAATAGATTTTGAAAAGCTGGGGGCACTGGTGAGTGTAGCATCAGACGACTATGAGCGACTGCTCTTCAGGGCAGCATTTACCACGGCCTTCTTTGGGGCATTCCGCATCAGCGAACTGGTGGCTCCTGCCAGGGAGGACCTGGCTGAGCGCTGCTTACAGGCTAGCGACGTAACTCCAAGGGCGAAGGGAGTGGAGTTGGTGCTGAGGCGGTCAAAGACAGACCAGACGGGAAAGGGGGCCACGGTAAGGTTACATTGCATCCAAGATCATAAACTCTGTGCAGTGTGCTGCCTGTTCGCTTTCATGGGAGTGCATCCAGCGGGAGTGGGTCCCCTATTCAAACATAAGGATGGGTCCCATCTGAGCAAGATCCAGTTCACAGCAGTAATGCGCCTCGCCCTCAGCATGGCAGACCTGCCACCAAGGGGCTTTGGGTCCCACTCATTCCGGATAGGGGCAGCCACAACCGCGGCACAACATGGGAAGTCCGAGACAGGAATACAGGCGGTAGGGAGATGGTGCTCGCGCGCATACAAGACTTATGTGAGACCCCAGCTGCTATGACTAGAATGCACGTGGGGTAAGGAAGAGAGTGACCGGTCACTTTCCATTTGCCTCGACAGGGAACAGACCCCACCTGGTATGGGTGGTGGGCCACTCATTCATCAGACGGATGGGCGCCTGGTGGACAAAAACCGGACGCACACTCGGGGACAGACCACGGCGCATGTGCATTCGCTGGTTCGGCCGGTTGGGCATGCGATGGGAGCAACTAGCGGCAGCCCTCAAAAGCCTATGGGAGGAGGAGGGGTGTCACCCAGATGTCCTGCTCATACACCAAAGGGGGAATGACTTGGCCGTTTGGGGCAGAGGGCCCTCCTCCTCAGGATACAGAATGACCTAATAGAAACCTCCAGGGCGTTCTGGGGCACGACAATAATCTGGCCCGAGCTGATCAGAAGGCAGGAATGTCGAGGGGCGGAGTCGTACAAAGGGGTGGAGAACTCACGGAAGAAGTTGAACCTCACAGTGAGCAAGTTCTGCAGGGCAAACGGCCTGGGATCAATCAGGCACGGGTTGATACACATGGGCCGCCCGGAATACTACGCCAGCGACGGGGTACACCTATCCGAGCAAGGTATTGAGATTTTCTCTGACAACCTGTGGGGTGCCAGGGTTTTGTCAGGCTGTCAGTAAATATGGAGGGCATAAGGAGGGAGCCTCAGGAAGACGGCAGCCTCCCTGATGGCGTGGCAAAGGGCTACACTGAGAACGGTTGGTACAGAGACACACCGGAGGGCGGTGCGCCAGAATAGGTCCACTCACCTTTAGATGCCGCACGGCTGGGTGAGGTGGCCTAAGGACAGGGACTCTGGGATGCCTCACGGCTGGGTGACATGGCTACGAAGGGAAGGGGTAGCAAGCAGAGACGGCGCTCGCAGCCCAGCCCCTGCCGAATGGCAGGGCACAAGAAAGCGGACAAGGTAGCGAGGCGGCCTAACTCTGGGACAACGGATATCCCCTTCCTTCCCGCGCAGAGGAAGCGCAAGAAAATCCAACCTACAAAAGAACCGCCCCAGAAGGGCCAAGAGACAATATCAGGGTAATGTATAATGACATAACATGCAAATGCCAGATAAACCTGTTTACTTGTAACTCTGATGAACTGCGGCCAACAAATGACCACCACAAAGACAAGAATTATAGTGGTTTCCTTGGCGGGAGGGGAAGTGCGGAAAGGAAAAGGTATGTGTATCACATGTGGGAGTGGGGCAGACTGTGGGGGTTATCACAGAGGCGAGCCACCGAAGGGGGCTCAAGAGCCGTCGCCATAACCCGACGGCGAGCCTCCATTGCAGTTGGTGGGGCCAGGGGCCTGCGTAGGAGAAGCCGATTTCGGCCCCAAAACGGGGTCGCCCGGCAAGAGGCAGGGGAAGCCTCCAAAGGTGTCGTGGCATCTCCCCCCCCAGCATCACCCCCCCATGTATCGCGGCCAGGGGGGGAGGTGACGTTTAAACCCCCCAATGAGGGGGAGGCACGAAGGGTGAGAGTGGCCTGGGGGAGGTATATAAGCGCTGCTCCCGCAGGTATGCTCCTATCGATGTGGAGCAGGGGAGAAGCACGGCCAGCAGAGAATCTTATCCCACCCACCCACACCTAAGGAACAGTAATGTTGCAGGGCTGAGACAGGGAGGACGCGTGGAGAAGGGCTACGCTGAGAACGGTTGGTACGGAGGCACACCTGAGGGTGGTGCGCCAGAATAGGTCCACTCACCTTCAGATGCCGCACGGCTGGGTGAGGAGGCCTAAGGACAGCGACTCTGGGATGCCTCACGGCTGGGGTAGCAAGCAGAGACGGCGCTCGCAGCCCAGCCCCCGCCGAATGGCAGGGCACAACAAAGCGGACAAGATAGCGAGGCGACCTAACTCTGGGACAACGGATATCCCCTTCCTTCCCGCGCAGAGGAAGCGCAAGAAAATCCAACCTACAAAAGAATCGCCCCAGAAGGGCCAAGAGACAATACCAGGGAAATGTATAACGACATAACATGCAAATGCCAGATATACCTGTTTCCTTGTAACCCTAATAAACTGCGGCCAACAAATGACCACCACAAAGACAAGAAGTGTAGTGGCTTTCTTGGTGGGAGGGGAAGTGCGGAAAGGAAAAGGTATGTGGATCACATGTGGGAGTGGGGCAGAGTGCGGGGGTTATCATTGTTGTCACGTTCAGCTTAATTATTGACATTTATGTTGTTATTACCTGACTTCAGAAAAAGATATTAGAAAAACACAAAATCTCCAAAAGATGTTACATATGCAATAGCATGAAAAGTCCCACGGACAACATGATCCTTAACCCCTTCACTGCGGCGGCTATACCGCCGCAGTGCTAAGGGGGCGGGGCGGCCGCGCGACGGCCGCATGCTGGTGACGGAACCGCTCCGTCACCAGCGTTGGTTGCGCTGTGCTTATGACGGAGCGGTTACGTCATGGCCCGCCCCGCTCAATGGAACGCTCAGCGCAGGCGCGGAATTCGCACCGCGCAGGCGCTCCGAGCGGGCCATGACGGAACCGCTCCGTCATCAGCACAGCGCCACCGCAGCTGATGACGGAGCGGTTCCGTCATCAGCAGGCAAGGGGTTAAAATGCACATTCCTGTCTTCGCAAGAGAGGACCATCGTTTAGAGATGAAAGGTGCGTGTTCCTGTTTTAAATCGGATTGTTTTGATTTTATTAACTCAAGCACTGCTTAGTGTTTTGGCGCTCTCTTCCCATTAGACATATTTGCTGACTCTACGTGCTGTTTAGCACCTCCTTGTGGTGGTGTTGTCAGGCGGTTGCCTACTGTTGCTTTAATGCAGTGCTAGCTCAGCTGTGTCTAAACGTGGACTGCCAATGACGTTCCCAGAAGGAAATGCTTTTGACGTGCTGCGTCGATTTGTGAAAAAAGTTTAAGAGTAGAGCAATCTCAGAAGGTAAAAACCAAACTTTTATGACTCATAAAGTTTCATGTCAGGCTGGGAGTAGCCAAGAATCGATGAGATCTAAAGAACACTTACTCCTTTAGCCGCTCTCTCTCCGTGTTTCGATGTGGCCGATAGCATAATATGTGTTAATACCAGAACCAAAAATTCCCCTGAAATACAAATGTCTAGTTTGTCTTGTTAAATATCTTGTATATATATTTGTGCCTAACTATTATAATAAAAATAAAAAAAATTGTGCCTAACTATTTTTGAGTGTGTTTAAAACAGCACATTTGTGTATATGTTTTATATATAAGTGTTTTTGTATAAAAATATTTCCATGTGTAGGAGATGTGTAAATATATCCAAAGAAGGAAATTCTCAAAAAAGTAAAAACAAGTGTATGTAGTAAATGATTAAAATGAATTCATGTCCTAAGTCAATAAAAAGCACTTCTGAGGCCAAAAAGAAATAGTGTGATCAATGGTGTTAGAGGTATTTTGTTAATAAATGTGTTAGTATACGATTCTGGCCTCTTAGCTCATGAATTGAGTCATCCCCTTGTTACATGTTCAATTTCTGCATAGCAATCACTGTGTTCTGATGACTAACAGCAGTAATACTTGACAGGTTAGAATCATTATATCTCAAAGAGCACGTTCACGTTAAAAAACAAGCCTTGCAATTAATGCAAAAGTACAGTCTCCTACCTGCTGTACAATCGTTGTCAGTTCCAGGCAAAGTTGAATGACACTATTTCTTGTAACTGAGTAATCTGCTACAGCTGCGAAAGGTGATCTACGGAAGGAGAGCAGAAATGTTAGTTGGGTAATATATGTGCACTTTTTCAAACAAAGCTATCCAAAATATAACAAACGCAAATAACAAACAGGGTCTGTATTTTAAATGTATCAGCTTGTGGAGGAGCATGTCATGCATTATGGGCTTTTTTCTCATTGTCAGCAAGATGGCGTCCGATGATAAGTGTTTTTTTTTAACCCTACAGGCTTCCGTGGGCTAAAAGTCAGGACAGCATGGCCAAGTCTGCTTCGGGCAATCATATCTGCCGGCCAACATTAATAATGACATTGCCCTTGTCTGGGGACAACGAAGAGCCCGGCTGTTGCAGCACACAGTAGCACTCGTGGTCATCGGTGGCTGTGCTGGCAATTACGGCAATGTTCGTTTAAAAAAGCAAATGGCTCGAGGGATAGGATTACTAGACGCCCTGCCATCTAGAGGGACAGAATATTCAGCACCGTAGGCTTTTTTTCTGTCCATTTCAGTGTTTCGCTTCGAACACATCCAGTAAATAAGCAATTCCAGTAGGCTTTGATCAGTCACTAGACTGAATGTACCATCACTTGGCAGGTGTCCTAGTAAATCACATTCGCCTCTAGTGTGCTTCGGGACATTCGAAGCTGAAAGCAGCCTCAATGCACTCTTCCCCTTAACGAAGGGCTGTCATGGAATCATGTCGCTGCGAATGAATTGCGCCAGCTCAGCTTAACAGTGTATCTAAATAATAATGTATGTGTATAAAAATGTATAGCACTGGGCACATTGCAGAAAGAAAGCGTAGCTGTAGACTGAGCGCTAATGAGGTAGCAATCGAAAAAACAGAGAAAACATTTACAGAGAACAATGTCTGTTTAGTGAAATAAAGAGACGAGAGACCTATACACACACGGACGGACGGATGAATGTACAGACAGATGAGCAAAGAGATAGTCAGTGACAAGGGGTCTAAAGAAAGCCCCTTAGAGCTCAGTATACAAGTACGACTAAACTCAAAAGACAGGCTAGGGGAGTGCAGCTGTAGAGGGAATGCAGATTTTTGGAACTTGGTAGCATGGGCTCTCACCGACTGGAAGAAGGGTTAGGATTTCAGAAGCTAAGTAGACTCTTTGGGTACTGCAGTTTCAGCTCCTCCCAATGGCTTCATCTCTCCAGGATTGAAAAGGGTAATAATCTGGGAATGTAAACCGATGTGACGTCTATCCTGAAGCAGATGATGAATGTTGCAGTTGGTAATATGGGGGGCTTTCTGAGATGCTTCATCACACATTCCCTCAGGCCTTATATGTGGCTGGAAGTCTCCTGGGGCGACCCTTTCTAGGAATTTTGGGGCAGATTTACAATTACTTGCGCATCCCTGCAAATTAGCAGGGATGCGCCAGTAATTGTGCGCCGCAGCTCCGCCACCCATGATGCGCCGCATTTACAATGCAGCGCACCATGGGGCAAAAACGGCACAGATGCAGGACGCATCTGTGCCGTAAAGGCGACGCATTGCTGGAGTTGCGTCGCAAGCGCGACGCAGCTCCAGCAATGCTCTGGGGGGGCCCTATGTGCACAATGCTGCATCAAGCCTTACTCCTGCTTCAAGCAGGTGCAGGGTTTTGATGCAGCATTGGCCTAAAAGTGATTGAGTGAAATCTTGTAGATTTCACTCAGCCACTTTTAGGAGGCGTTCCTGCGCAGGAACGCCCTCCCCTTCGCCGGAACTCCTCCTGATGGTGCAGGGCTTTACAACCTGACGCATCTCCCAGATGCGTCACGTTGTTAATACCCCGCACCATGGCACATATTTTGCGCTGTGTCACAAAAGTGACGCAGCGGCGGCGCAAAAGAGGCGCAAGGGGCTTGTAAATCTTCCCCTTCGTTTTATTGTCCCTCCATACTGCTGAGAAGTGTTTTTGAGCCTTGTTAGAACTGAGAAATGGGCTAAGAAGGAAATCTGCCACCGCTATAGTTACACTGTTAATTGTGAGCAAAGTCAAGAAGTTCGAAATCTCTCCTACTCGGAGATCTTGAGATTTGAATATTTTCACGCATGGGTACATACCTTACTCAGTATGATTTTGCTCCCTAACAAGACATAACAAGAGCTGTGGTTGATGTGCCTGAGGTTGGGTCACAGATACAGAGCGCAGACAGTGATGGCCGCTGCTGCACTGCTGGAGAATGAGAGGAAAATGCCTCCGAAGCTGGGCTGCAAAGTTCTGCAATTATTTTGATACACAGAAGGGGCCCATCATATTGGTGACCCCGCCTCCCCCTTATCATTGTACCCTATCTATACGAATGCCTGAGCCTAATCAAGGTAAAAGAAGAGACTGGCATGTGGCAAGCTACCATTTTTTTCAATTGCAAATGCATTGATTGCCCATTTGAAAGACATATCTTTTGTTATTTGCCGCCCCTGCACAGACAAGTTGAAAGTACCGTGGCTTCTGCTTCATTCCATCCTAGACTTGGGTGCATTTAGAGATTCGGGGCCACCTCTAGAGTTGGGACTAATAGGACATTAACCAAAGATTGGATGATGCCTGTCCCCCCACAGCTCAGTTACACTATATAATACATGTAACATTTTCCCAAAACACTAGAAGAAATCTCTTTACTTGTCAAGGACATCGATTTTTCATATTTCCAACAGATGGGGGTATGACTTTCGAAAATTAAAATCAAATGTCAGCTGGTCAGACATACCAACAAGCATTGGAGGACAGACCTCCAGTGCCAGTTTTGCCTGAAAGTTTCCCTGCCATGCCACCAATAGTACCCTTGAGAAGAAGTGAGCTTCCTCACAAGCAGAAACTGTGGATTTGCCTCGCAGTCTACTCCCAATGCCCCAGCTGGTTGGCAGATCACCAGCCAAACCATAAATTAGTCCTTTGGTTATTTTCTCCATTGAGCTGTTCATTCACCCATTTGGGTTTAAAGTATTCATCATATTACTGTTGGCTACACAACTAAAAAAACTCTGTTTGTAGAAGGGCATTTTTTTATTACAGTTTTGTTGGATTAGCAGCTGTAATTTCTCTCCTGTTCTGTCTTATCTCTTGTTGTTCCAGGCTCCTATTCATGCAATTTTCAAGGATCATATAGATGCACTTAGACCTGTGGCTAATGTGTCATCTTGAGTTTGTAAATTAAGATATGTTGTGCTGTCAATTTTATACAAAAGCAAAATACTGCAATTAATTTCAAACCACATTGCAAAAGGCAGGACGTTTTAATAACCTATTTGCCAACTTTATTAATGCAAAATATACCGGCTAATGGAGAGTTATGATTCTCACGTCTCAGCCGGTCATAATGAACTGAAGGATTCTACACTCTGTGCTCGCTGGTTTGCAAAACATTTCTGAAAAACACATCCCTACAAATCCCTGACTGCAGTAATAATTCTTTTTTATTTGTTGGCATATTACTTAAGACCCCCAAGACCATTTATGTGACATACCTTTCCAATGAAATAGATTGAAAAAACGTGTAATAGCAACTTATTCTAGGAACATAGTTATTAATACATTATATTTAGAAATTCACTTCCATTGTTTGCATTACACGTGTTTCCAGCTAGATACTACACCTGCTAAAAGTTGGTGGAATATATGCCCTGAAGGACCCTGTAAACAGTACAATCATGTAGAAAAAAGTATGGCGTTACAGCATCTTGCATGTTATTACGCATTCTGAGCTTCTAAAGGCCCCTCAATTGTGTGGTAATATCTCCTGGTAATGGTTATAGCGGGTGCAGTATTACCACATCGTATTTAACAGGTCACTTATAATAAGGCATATAAATGTTTAGAGCTATAAGACTGTACATAATTTCCTGTATGGTAATACATTTCATAATTGGGCATAAGTATTGACTCACACAGGAACAGCTAGTTTTGAAGCGACTCGAGTAAGACACATTTGTTTAAATCCCCATATATACTTATGTAAACATGCAAACACATATATGTGTATGTGTTATATAAATATATATATATATATATATATATATATATATATATATATATATATATATATATATATATATATATATATATATATATATATATATATATATATATATATTCACAGAGAATGGGCTAAAGCAAGGGTGCATGCTGTCACCCATTTTGTTTAACCTATGCACAGCGGATCTGGGGGATGCCCTAAAAGGAGCCTGCCTAGTAGCACCAAGACTAGGTAACTTGAGAACTTGAGGTTGCCTGTGCTCCAATACGCCAACGACACAGCCATAATGGACCAAACGAAGGTGGGCCTACAAAGAGCCCTAACTGCACTAAATCACTTCAACAGAATCAATAACCTGACAGAAAACCAAGGAAAGACCAAGGTCATCATCTTCGGGACCTACCCTCAGAAAAAGAAAATGCAATGGCAAATGGGCAACTTGCATATCAATACAGCAGAGTCATACAATCACCTGGGGGTCTGAATGACGGAATGGGCAAATATGAAGGCCCACTTGAAACACCAGAGTATTAAGGCCAACATGGTGATGAAATCTACTCAAGCAATTAAAGCACCGCCTGATCAGCCCGTCTGCCGGCTTAATACTGAAAGTTCTAAAATTGAAGCTTCTACCTGCAATCAGTTATGGCCACCTTGCCTTCCTCGGGTCACAGCACGCTAACTTAAACTCAACACAATCTAAAGCATATAAAAGTGTGCTTCAAATTCCGAGGTCAGCAAGGAATGCAAGGCTAACGCTGGAACTAGGCGTGGCAAGGCCCGACTTGATGTGCCAGGGGGACATTATAAAACTTTATCTCAGGATTTTAAGGGTCCCAGCGAATTCACTAAAACACCAACTGAGAGCTATCTTCAAAGAGCCACGTTCGCTCTGGCACACCGCCCTGCATAAAGCAATCAAGGCATTGAACATAGTGGAAGAGAGTATATCGAGACCGTAAATTCCAATGATCATCTGGAAAAGAGCTATAAATAAACAAGTGGGCAAAATTTCATTCGACCACGATTGTAATCACTCCGACAAGTCGACACCTAGACGTGCTGAATAGCTCCTATACGGCAGGTAAAACCCAGGCTTACTTAAGTGATGCTCTCACTCCATCAGCCCAAAGTAAAATATTGTTCATTAGATTAATCACTCTAGGAATTTCGGACTGCAATCCGGCATGGGCCCGACGGGGAGAGGCCACAAACTGCAGACTCTGCCCATATAAGAAGGAATCGTGGCAGGACCTCCTATCCTGCTTCCCAAACCTCCATGACGATCGAAGGTGACTACTGTGTCCAATCTGTACCGTCTATGGAATGAAATCCTGTAGCGAAGCGTCATCTATGTGCTTTTCCAAGTCTAGCAAAATGACCCAAGCAAGACTGGGGAAATTGATCCACTGCATTAGGATAGCCTTAAAAATGGCAAATGAACGAAACAAAACTCTGGAGCAATGCATTACAAATCCAAGGAACGATGACGAGGTGCTCAAATCTGCATTGAGGCTTTGCCACACTTCTAGCACCCCCCCCCCCCTAGGACAGAGCCTCACAGGAATACATACCCTCACAGGAATACAGACCCAAGGTCAATGGGCACCTGCCACAGTTGCACAATGTTATCCATCCTTATAGATCAATGTGGGCTTTCGAATTGCCATAAAGCCACACCTCCGCATCCACAAACCCTGGGGAAGGCTGATTGTGGTGGAATTGGGGATTGGCGGCAAATTCCTTTTATCAAAAATGTTAAATGTTTTCTACTCACTGTTTTTCTAGAACATAGGGGCAATTTATTCTGCTGTTTTGTGGACTTCCACGCGGTTTTCGATCTTGTGAGCAGAGAACAACTATGGTCAACTCTGGAAGGATACAATATAAATGGAGACCTACTGGCAATTATAAAAGCCTTACACATGGAAAACTGGGCCCAGTTAATCCTGGACGAGGAGGGTGGACTATCTGTGAGGATCCAGATCGGGAATGGGTTGAGGCAGGGATGCGTACTTGCCCCTCTGCTTTTTTCCCTGTTTTTGGCCGACTTACCAGCAAAATTAAGAGAAGTAAAAGGGGCTAGCCCAAACGGTGGTGGTAATCATGTCTCGTGTCTACTATATGCAGACGATTTAGTGATTATGGACTTGACGCAGATAGGTCTCCAGAGAAAACTAAACATGTTCAATGAATATTGCCTAAATAAAAAGTTAATAGTGAACATGGAGAAGACCAAGATTTTATGCTTCAGTAAGAAAAAAATCCCGGTTCTCTTGGCGTCTAGGCACAAATTTTCTTGAGAGGGTGAATGAATATAGATACCTAGGAATCTGGTTTATGAGTAACCTTAAATGGGATACCCATCTGGAAGCACTAAAAAATGAGGGCTTCTGCCTCGATGAAGGGATAAAGAGATTTAACAGTGTGTATGGAGAAAACTCAGATAGGCCGGTCATAAAAGCCTATTTAGCAATGGTCCCCCCCCCCCCCATTTTTTGTACGGGGCAGAAGTGCTTTACTTAAGTGAGAAACAAGGCTGGGATAAAGAAGAAGGAAATATTCTAAAAAACGTATTCTCATTGCCAAAATCCTCTATGTTACAAGCTGCAAGACTTGAGTTGGGAATTACCTCTCGGGCGGTAACTGCCTGTATGGCATTAATCAGCTTTTGGCAGCCCCTAGGGTCTGAAGAGCACCAAAAAATTTCCCAGTGGTGTAAAAGTGAAATTGTCACTAGTGAACTGTCCTGGGCGAAACAGATAAGAGCCGCACTATAGGGAAGCATATGGAGAATTGGGTTTAAAATGACGTCCGCAACTAAGTCACCCACGCATAGCTAAGAAAGAATTAAGAACACTGGGAGCTGAGACTTCCCACACAAATGATAGAGAGTACCTCTTGCGGAAAGTTTCGTTGTCACATATGACTCTGGCTTTGGAATCTAACAATCAGTATCCCTATCTAGATAGATTGCTGAGCTTTCACTTAAGACGGGAGGTACTAAAAGTGCGAATGGGGATAAACCCCTGCTATGGGAATACTGAGATAAAAAATGCTATGTTGAATAGCAATGGTACCTGTACTTGTGCGTTAGGTAATCATTGCGATATTGTGCATATTTTAGTAGATTGTACGAAGTTTTTAGACTTACGGAAAGAGATTTTATGTCCGATATTTAAAAAATATATGATCAGAAATAAGATACAAGCTGTTAGCCTTCTTGTTGAAATGACTAATCTAGACATTGCTTGTGCTATTGGGAAATGTATGAATAAGGTCAGGGTGTTCCTCAGGTGTACAGAATAAAAATACTTGGAAGGATCGGGAGGGAGATGAAAGAACTGCCCGACCGAACTATTCGTAGGTGGACATTTGTATCTTGTATGAATGAAATGTGTATTTTATGATATGTATCATACCATGTTTTTAATATGACCCAGGTTATATTCTAATAGTAATTTTATGTATAAGGTACACTTTTATGGTTTTAACTAACTAAATAAAGTTTTCTTACCGACTGACACTGTTTTAGCTGTAACAAATCCACACAGGAAAACATTTCAATACCATCAGGCTGCACAGCCTCAACATCGTTTGAATCCAATGAATCAACTTCGTGTGCTTTTCTCTTCATCAATATTTCACCATTACTTATTATCCATTTCTTTTAACTTGTATTCCATTCATTCTATTCAATCATAGCTTAACGTTGATGTTCATAAAAACGCAGGAGTGTGACGTGGGTTTCACATGCCATGACTTTATTCTAACAACCCAATGCATTTTGGGAAATACATTCCCTTTGACAGGGGCATCTGCAAATACAAATTTATATTTTTTATGTGTTTGCTAACTTCATTAATTTAATGAAACACTTCACTGAATTTAAAAAAAATCAATCAGTTATGGACTCCTGTGTGGATTTCTTATATTGAACAGCGCAATGAGACGAAGCCCAAAGCAGGTATTGCACGCTGGTAAAACTCGAACGTGAAAGAAAGCTTGTAAATATGGAATACGATGGAGTGCATCTCACCTCATATCTCATTTACTTTTTTAGCTGTAACATGTTGATTGCTTTTACTGTAATGATTTAAATTAATTGTACAGTTAACAATAAATACAAAAGAAGATTATGGACTGTTTATCTATCTATCTATCTATCTATCTATCTATCTATCTATCTATCTATCTATCTGTCTGTCTGTCTGTCTGTCTGTCTGTCTGTCTGTCTGTCTGTCTGTCTGTCTGTCTGTCTGTCTGTCTGTCTGTCTGTCTGTCTGTCTGTCTATCTATCTATCTCTATACACACATATATATATCTTCACTGAACTAACCAAAGTTTACAGGGATTTTATTGTTTGGCTCTGATGTCACTCTTACAAAACCATTGAAATTCAGCAGTTATAGTTACCTGAGCTAACTATAACTTACACCTGTGCATTGCATTACTTATGACCTCACATATTTTATCACTCAAGACATTATCATTGACATCCGTGATGTCATCATTGATGACATCTCAGATGATATCACTGATGACATCATCCAGTAAGTATATGTGTTTCATAATGGTTTATCAGAGTTAAAGATAAATGGTAAGCTAATGCATAAGTTAGATTACTGTTCTGTTTGAATTACTGAGTGATACTGTTTCTAATATATGTTTTCTTATAGGCATTGTAATTGTATCAGTGTAGGAGTGTGTGTCTGAGTGGCTGTTGGGTGTGTGAGTGTTGGTGTGGGTGAATAAGTGGATATGTGTGTGACACTATTTGTGGATGAGTATGTGTCTGAGTGGCTGTGTGGGTAACTGAGAGACTGTGTGAATGGCCCTATAGGTGAGTGACTGGGCGTGTAAGTGGATGTGTGGGTCAGGGAAGGGCTATTTGATTGGGTGTATGGGCAAGTGAGTGGGTGTGTGAGTGGCTTGCACAGTAAATATTTATGTGAGTGGTTGCATAGATGAGTGAGTGGTCACATGAGGGATTGTACTGATGTGGGAATGGGTATGTAAGGGATTTTTTGGATGAGTGAAAGGATGTGTGAGTGGCTGTATGGATGAGTCTGTAGTTCTGTTGGTAGCTGTATGACTGAGTGAGTGGCTGTATGCATGAGTGAGTGGCTCTGTTTGTGAGTGAGTGGCTGTGTGAGTGAGTGAATAGATATGTGAGTAGTTGAATGAGTGACTGTGTGAGTGACTGAATAGGCTTGTGAGTGGGAATAGGAGTGGTTTTGTGGGTGTGTGAGTAGCTGTATTGGTCTGTGAGTGGCTGTATGGGCAAGTGAGTAGTTGTGTGAGTGGCTGTATGAGTGAATGTGTGTTTCAATACGCATATGGGTATATGAATAGGTATGTGAGTGAGTGTGTGAGTGGGTGTATGAGAGGTTGCATGAGGTTGTGAGTACATGTGTGAGTCAGTCTGTGGATGATGTCATCAGCGATGCCATTTGAGATGTCATCAATGATGTAATGAGTGATGTCACTGACCATGTCATTAGTGATGTAATAAGTGAGGTCATAAGCAGTGCATTGCAGGAGCGTGACTTACAGTTAACTCAGATAACTATAATTGTAAAATTTCACTGGTTTTGTTTGAGTGAAATCCAAGTCTAACTGTAGCATCCCGATAACATAATTAGAATTCAAAAATTATAAATGAATATTGCCTAATTTACATTTTTAAAATGAATCAAATAAGCAATTAACAATTAATACCTACTTGGTAATTAGTTATTAGTTAAATGACCTTTCACCCTATAACCCTACAAACCTAATTTACCACAACTAAAATATAAGTAAATAAGTAAAAATTTCTCATTTTACAAATTTTACAATTAACAAATATTAATTACCAATTATATTTAAGTATTATTATTTAATTACCTTCCCACCCCCATACGCCTTCAAACCTTCAACCCCCAACATAACATATTACAAAAATAAATCTGTATGATATCAATTTAATATTAAATATCAATCATATAATTAAATAAAACTTATTGCATAATTCATAATTAATTACCTCATTAACTTTCCACCCCATCCACCCACAAACCACAACCCACTACACTATAAATTACTAATAATTATAAAAAAAATCTAAATCACTTAAACTTAAATGCTACATGAAAAAACATTTATATAAACAATAATAGTATTTAAAATAAATATATTAGTAAAGCATAATCAACTATTTTTAATTTTTATATTTTTAGCCACTATAGTACTGAAAACAATATTAAAAACATCAATATTGTTTAAAATCAAACAATATTACTTACCCAATAAAACAATTTTCTAGTCAAATATATCATTGCATCATGAAATTTATTCATCACAATATTTTATTTCTGGTATTTTTGAATCCCAGTATTCACAACTTGATATGTTGTCCAAACAACCCAAGGAACTTCAAGGAGATTTGAGGGATGCCAGGTATTTTCCAAATATATTTCAAGTACAGGTGAAAGGAACCATACGCAACATGAGCAAGGTGAGTGCAGTTAACAGGATAGCAGTGAAGAAGATGAAGAATCTATGGCTGATGTGAGGGTGGGAGCACAGGCTATCTCTTAAATACATTTGAAGAGTCAAAGGAGTACACTGTGTGGTTAGGGGGAGCATTGCAAGCTATTATTATATATGTGGTTGGGAAGAAAGAGACCTTAGGAAGGTGGAAGAAAGTCAAACAGGGACAGGAATAGTATACTTTTTCCTATAGAATTGTTATTTTGAATAACTACCTTTCTCTCCTCTAGTACAGCTGATCCTTGCAAACATCTCATGAAGAAGGAAGGGGACACAAGGGGAGAAACATAGTAAAGATAAACTCATACCTAGGTACATGTAACTGGGTTTCCATATAATGGTTCGGAATGATATTACTCCAATAATTGGCCCTAAGATGACAATTGGAGCCCCCCATACAAACATCTCTATTATTTATATCTATAAAAGTGCATTTGCTGACAATGCAGAATAACTGGTGACTAGTATGTGGTTGAAGATGAAAACATTGTATTGAGTTCATTTTCCCTCAATGTTTACATTTACCAGTTTATACATGTTTTAATATTGAATCACAAACTACTTTTGTTTAAATATTTTCATTTAAGCCAGGAACCAGATGAAGTTATATTTTTGATGTAGACAAACATATTACATTACTAATGAACATGTATGCACTGCCAATTTGACATTAGAAATGCTTACAAGACAAAACAGGACATGTTTGTATATTTTTTTATTCATGTTTCTTCCTTGGAACTGCTCAAATATTTCATCTATTGACACAGTACAATCTTGCCATATTAACTCTTAAAAACCAAATTTTAAACTGCTTTATAACATGAAACCAAAAAATAGCATTCCTTTACCCTCTGAAGTATTGATGTTGGTACCCTTTGATCTTCAGATCACGTTGCAGTAATCTATTTGAAGCTTCAATGTCTCTAGCATTTTTTCTGTTGCATCCAAACAAACAAAATACTGTGGTAAGCGTCTCTTTTATATTCAGAATACAATATTCTCTTTTGAAAAGAAACTATCCAGCACCACACCAGATACAATATGATTTTGAAAATAAGACAGTGGAAACAGAATCTTCCTTTACTGTAGTCTCACATCACTGCAGACTAATCTGAATATATTCGGAAGCTCTTACTAAGGGGGTACTGAAACTAAAAGTAACACAACCTGGCCATTAAATGCCTTCTACGTACTTTTTGGAGCTGAACAGTCTAGAGGTCTGTTTTTTAAAAGATTTTTTCTAAAACATTTGGTTACATTTTCAACATCCAGAATATGTTTAAATAAAATACAATTTGTTTTGAAATGAAAATAAAAATGAAGTAAAACAGGTATATGTTTCAAAGTTGTGGCAAAATCTGAAATTAATAACAATAATGGAAATAGTCATAGATTGGAACAAATATCCCAAAAACTACACATATTGGAGGAATGCAAAATAACGCTTATCTGCATTAGCTTTGAATGTGTTAAATACAAAGTACACATGTTCAGAAATAATTTTATAAGAGTATTTTGTAGTAAGCACCTCCGAAATATTTTAAATAGAAAGTGAAGAGAACGAATGCAAACATTCAGTATTACAAACAGAATTCACCGGAAATGGCAGAGAGGGCAACTGAGCACTAAGAGTTTTCACTAGAAAACCTCAGTACACAATTGTTCCTAAGATGGCCTGGCTGGGAGCAATCTAGAGACCTTAATGCCAGTTTCCTTTTTTACAATACGTTTTGTAAGTGAAGTCTTTATATACCTTTATTAAAAACAAGCTACTTGGTAGGCAGTAGCTGCAGCATCAACTTAGGCTTCAACCTCTTGTTTTCAGTTGAATCCTGTGACTTTGTTGAGACTAACTGGGCCCTCTGCTGAGAATGAGTATGACACCTTAACTGGTAAATGGAGTTAAGACTAAATCAACCTTAATTTTAGCTTAGTTACAACTTCCCCACGAAAATAAATTAATAAAAGAGCTGTAAAAGAGTAAGAAATGAAGTTGAAAGCTACATTTAATTTGCATTTATTTTATGCAATACTTGACCACATTTTCACACTGCATTCAATCTTTACATAATGCAATAGGTTTATTACAGTGACAGGATGCAAACGTACAGACAATATGAATGTTAACAAGTGAATACTCTGGCCCGGACTGCATTGAAGTGTTTGAAAATATATTCCAAACAAGCATCACTCCTGAAGACCAAGCTGCTAAGCACTATATGTATTACAATGAGGTTAAAGTGAAATTCAGAAAGATCCCCAAGATCACCTTAGCAGCCACACAGAAAAGGTACTAATCATTAGATGAAAAGAGATCAAAGATCTTCAATTCTCATTTAATCCTTTCCCATTTTGTAAAACTCGGAATTAACATACCTCGAGTCAGTAAGAGGTTTATTTATTTCCACCTAGCCATAATTCATCTTGATAAGTCAATTGCATGACACAATATATACATAGTTGAATCATTTTCAGTCCTCTAAGGTGATTGACTCAACCTAATCAAGGCTACCTTGAGTCAAAATATGATTCTTTAGTCATAATGTTTTTGATCTATTGAGTAACTTTTGCTCAGCAAGAAAATACATTAGGACACAAAAATAGGAACATGATCTGCATTCATATCTTTGCACCTTGCCAGAGATAAACCACACAAGGCAGATCATTTTACACATTTGCAGGGGTTCAGAAGGTGTGATGGACTGCTCTTTAGAAGCTAACCATGTTTAGCATGGAATTAAATGTTTATTTAAATAGAGCTAAAGTCCAGACATTATTGTTAACATCTAGCATTGTTCATTTATTTTTTTGTGTGAGTTCCACTGATCAGGGAATAGTTGTGCATAAAACTGGGAGATAATGTAAATTGTAAGTTCTGATGAAATTAATTGTGTCAAAACTCTAGTGTATAAATTGTGCTAAAGTATTCCTTGACATTGCTTAATCTGTAAATATTACAAAACTAAGATCTGATGATTTGTATCTTATTTATATGTTTGGAATTGTTTAAATATACTTTACGCATGAAACATGTCCCAAATATGACAAAATGTATATAGTCAACAAAATTAATCTAGCTGAATTCCATAATAATTATTGTTAGCCTCACATTGGTTAAAATATGGTGTATTTTGGAACATAAAAGTATTTTGGGGTAGCATACCAAAAATGAGCAGTGTACTGAAAATGTATAAGTTATCGTGTCAAATTTTTAGATTGTTGTAGTTTGTTAAAAATTAGATTTGTGATATAGCATATATTGTGAAAAAAAATATACAAATTGAATGCCTTTATAGAGCCATTTAAAACTGAATACTATTTGTACATACCATGCAGGTGGGCAGCCAAACATAGTTCAGACTATCAGGCACATTGGCCCATCCTCTTCTAGACTGTAAAAAACATTCTTCCTTCAGATTTATACAATTTTGTTAAACAATATAAAATGGTGTACTAGTGAATATCTGGGATGAGTCCAAATGTATACTATGTATCAATTATACTACATACCAGAAGACGTTTTTTATTAGAAATTTAGATTAGTGTATGACATGTCAGGATACTTTGTGTTCTTGGACTCATATATATTGATATTGCACTACATTGGAGAGCATTTGTCTCCATGTTTTTTGTGAAATTAGTAAAACTGTAGCAGTGGAAATAACTATGGACATTTATACAGCACCGCTTGGATAGTCGTGGGCATTTGAAGCCCACCTAAAATGTTGTGCTCTGTTGTACACTGACTACCTGATTACCTGGCCACCCTCCTTGAATACTCTGCAGGAGAAACTGAAATGGGGAGGATGATCTATACGTGAAAGGGCAATTGAAAAAAGTCTGTAGGCATTTGAGAACAACTCAAAACTCAATTACCTCTCATGCACAGAAACCTTTTAAAAGAGTTTGATGAACAGGGCTTTATAAGAAATCCATTTGCATATATTTTTCTTGTAATGTATAAGTAATATAAGTATGATGAATTTATGTATATTTTTCTACTTTTCTGATAATAAAAGAAATAATAATCTGTGTATGATTTAACTTTAATGAAACAGCTGGCCTTAAAGCACAAATACCAAGAGGTGCTGAAATAGATATAAATCTTTTAAATGGAAACCCATCCTACTCTTATTAGGAATTTCAATTAAGAAAATTGAACATTTGGGATTGTAGTCCGGACTTTTACTTATAAAAAATATAATGGCTGTTAGAGTGGGTACTACAACCAGTCCATCATCTGTATAGAATATAATTTTTTTGAGAGAGAGTATGAATGAGGTGTTATCAACCAGGGAGATGATATTGACTCCAGTTAAACTAATAGAGGTGGCTAGGGAGCGTGATGTTCCTGTTGAAGAGTGTGGTGCTAAGGGACAAACCTTGGGGGATGCCTTAGATGTTCTTCTTGGGTTCAGAGCTGAACAGTGGGTCACTCATTCTCTGGGTGCTTCCGGTGAGCAATGAGGTGATTCATTTGAGGTCCTCTCCCTGGATTCTGAAGAGGTGGAGTCTGTTGATCAAATTGTGATGTGAGACAGTGTTAAAAATGGCTGACAGGTCCAGGAGGATCAGGGCTGCCATTTCACTATGTTCCAGGAGGGCCCTGATGTCATTTGTGGCTGTGAGCAGGGCTCTCTCGGTGCTGTGATTTGCTCTGAATCCGAATTAGGAGGGGTATAGGAGGTTATTGTGTTCCAGGTAATAAGGGAGTTGCTCATATATTACCTTCTCAAGAACTTTTACTGGAAAGGAGAGCAGGGGTTTGGGCCGGTAGTTCTTCGCTTCTGCTGGGTTGGAGGGTGGTTTCTTCAGGAGAGGTCTCACTTCTGTGTGTTTCCAGTTCTCAGGGAAGGAGGCGAAGTGATAGATGTGTTCAAGACTTTCTTGAGCCCGTCACCAATTGTCTTGTTCCCGGGGTTAAAGACATGGTGGGGTCATTGGTCTGTGGGTGCTCCCAAGTGCATGGAGTTCATGATGGAGATTGTGGCTTGAGTTGTGGGAGGGTCCAATGGGTAAGCAGGAGCTCGTGTTTCTGTTCATGGGTGTGAGTAGACTGAAGTTGTCAGTGACTGTGGGTTGTTGTTTCAAGTTCTTGTAGATAACTGAGATCTTGTTGTGTAAAAAGTCCATCAGGGTGTCACACAGTTATTGGGAGGGGTGATGTAATCCTGATGGCTGCGGGGTCGGAGAACTCCTTCACATTGGCAAAGAGCTCCTTCCTTTGGTTTGTGCTTGCTTCTATGCAGTCTGCTATGGTGTTCCTCTTTGTCTCTTTCAGGAGGCAGTGGTACTGGCTGAGTGCTGTCTTGAAGGTTGTGTGGTCTTGTGTCTCTTTGCTTGTGCACCACTTCCTTTATAGTAGCGGCAGTTGCGTTTGGTGGATTTCAGCTCTGCGGTGAACCAGCTGGCTCTTCAGGCAGGTCCTTTTGATTTGGCTGGCTTGGAGTGCAAATATGTTGGCGTATTCAGTGATCCACTTGGAGCAATTCATCGGAGCATGTTCTGGGTTGGATGATGTGACTGGGAGATGGGAGTTGAGAGCATTGTTTTACTCGTCTTCTGATATTCCTTTCCAGTTTCTGTGCTGGGAACTGGGTGCACAGTGCCAGTGTTGGTAGGTCCTGAGAGGGTGAAGAGGATGCTAAAGTGGTTGGTCCAGATGAGCTGTGAGACGTAACATGGTTGCACTTCACTCTGTCACTGGATATGAAAATGTGGTTGAGAGTATGTCCTGCGATAGGGGTAGGATTAATGACAGGTTGTGTGATGTCTATGTTGCTCAATGCATTTCATGAGGTCAGTTGTGTTGGTGTCACTGGGCTCGTCGAGGTGGAAGTTAAGATCCCCTAGGAAGATGTAGTGATTGGAGTTGATGACGATGAGGGTGATGAGGTCAGGGATGCCGTTGCAAAAGCTGGGCGTGGTTCAAAGGTGAGGGTGCCTCTGATGGTGCTTTTTCCATCTTTGTGAAGTTGAGATGCTCCATTATCGAGGTTGAGTCCTCTGAGGAGGTTGTGCAGCAGATTGTGTCCTTGTAGATGATGGCAATGCCACCTCTGTGTTTGTTTGTTCAGTCTCAGTGTGTTATCTTGCATCCTTCAGGGGATACGATGCCGATAACTGGCACTGAGGCAGAGTTCATTCAGCCAGGTCTCTGCGAGGAAGATGACATCCAAGGTGAGCGATGAAATTGTGTCCCAGATCTCCATGGTGTGTTTGCTAAGTGTTGTATACAAGATAGGGGGACGTTGGGGCTTTTTCCACTCACAAAGGAGTGGGAGGTCCAGCAAAAAGGAGGGGCCCCAGTGACAGTATTCAAAAAGTGGAATTTTGCTGTTCCTCTAGTGACAGAGTTGCAGAGTCATAAAAGACCGGAGCCAACTAAGCCCCAATCGAGGTTTAGAGTTGGTAATCCATTTGCTGGATTGTAATGCCCCCACACACCCTTTCAGTTGTCATGCTTCATCATATGGGCTGCTCCTCCTTGGGTCGGCGGTGCAATACCCAACGGGCTCCCTTAGGTAGGGGCACTTTGTCGGAGATCTTTAATCCAATGGCCGTATGGTAAAGTGTGGGTGTGGGGCCAGAACTGTGTTAATGTAGTGATGTGAGTTAAAATAGAGTTGGGAGTACCTTGAACAAAGTATTTTTATTCTGGGGGTCTCCTACCTTAAGTAAAAACATCAAACAAGGCACTCACCCGAGTGTAATGTCTCGCGTTGGAGTGTCCTTTGTTTAGAAAGTGTGGGTCAACATGTTTCTCGCTTTTAATGAATTGTACTAGCGATTCTTCAGGACTGAAAAAATTAACTAAATTACACCTAGAGTTAGTGGTATTATGACTACTCACAGTAATAGTGTCTACTGATAAAAGTACCAGCTGTAACCTGAATCTACCTGTGATGGGGGACAAAAAAAAATTGGTACCATTCAGGTAAACATGGTGTACAACAAACATAGACATGGTCTTTGTGGTGACTCTGACTTCTGTTCTTTACTCAAGTGAAGTGAACACAATTGCATTTTGAGGACATCTAAAAACGGTAAAGCTAAAAACAGGTGGTGAGTCCCCACAGTGAGCGATTGTGACTAATTGCCCCTATGGAAAATCAGTAGTGTACCAGAAAAACATTGGTCTGACTCACCCAATTCAGTAAAGTACCCAGGCATCAACAGTACCCGGTGGATCACGCATAAGGCTTTGCTCCTATGTGTGTAAGACTGAACAGGAAGAAAAAAAATGACAACTGACAATGAAAGCGGGTGGCACCATTTATACAAAAAATGTTTTATCGACTGTAACAACACCCAACTCTTGCAAAACGGGCAACATATATAGCGTCTTTTGATTTCAAGCGAGGTTCATTCATAGAACCCTGGTGTAGTACACTCATACAGTGTTAGGGTGCTCCGGGTGAGGTAAAAACGTGTAAGTCAGCCATTATGAGTTGTGTGGTTACCCGGAGTGGTGACTAAGTACTAACCGAGCTATGGGAAGCCAGGGTTTAAGTTATGGAGAGGACTACGCAGCAGAAATACTAAGGACCCCCTCCATTCTGGGCATCGACAATGATGATGTCACAGGAAGTCAATCAGAGGATTGGCAGTCGCTATCAGCTATGAAGAGGGAATGGGTTAAATCACCTTACACAGTGCATTAATGATCGAGTACCTCAGGGCTAATATCTCACCAAATGGCCTCACAGTAAAGAACTTCCAGAGGATTTTCTGGGAATATGGGCAATTTAAGATAGACTAGTCACAGATCTCATGGAAGTGTACCAGAAATCTCCTGATATTGATGATCAACACGGCCAAAAGACTGACCGATGAACTATTGGCTCGGATCCAAATTGCAGAGAGTACCCTTAAGAACGAAGTCCCAGGTCCCAGCTTCAAATCCAAACTTACGGAGCTAAACAATGATATTGCAGAACACAAAGAATATCTCATGAAGCAGAAGGGTATGAAACTCCAGAAAGACATAAATCTCTTCGACAAAGAGAAGGTATACCCATACCTTAAGGTGGACTTTGTACCACCGGGAACGGGATTCCACTCAGATTCCAGCACAAATCCTACCAGAAGGGGGTCCTCCAGCAACAGCGACTCCAGTGTAGAAAACTGGAAACTCAATCAACAAAGAAGAGAGGGTACACAGGGATAGAACACCTACCCACCACCCAGTACCCTTGTCCGTCAATGTGATCATACATTGAGTAAAATGCATTGGAGTTATGCCATGCATTCTCAGTTGACTAGGTGGACACAATGGTGTTTGCTGTGTCTTTGGCATTGTTGTTTGCTTCCATGCTGCAGGTGAAGCAGCAGTGCTGGCAGGAGAATGGTCCTTTGATGGTGCATAAGGATATGTGGCAGCAGCTGTTCTCTATTTATTTTGTGTGCTTATATAGCGCCTGAATAAACCCCCGAAGAGGTATCTCCGCGCTTTTGCCCGTGGAGGAGACTATACTGTGCCGGATCATTTCAGTAGCTAAAGCATATAGAAAATTAATTACTTCTAAACAGATGGGTCTTAAGGGTTTTACGGAAGAGAAGATGATTAGTGATAATTTTTAATGTAGGGGGAAGGGAATTCCAAAGCACTGGTCCAGTGTGTGCCAAGGCACGGCCTCCCTGACGAGACTTTTTTATTTTAGGGACCTGTAGTAGATGGAGGCTGCTGGATCGTAAGGAACGGCCTGGGATGTAGGGTTGAAAGGCTTTAGTAAGATATTTAGGGCCCTTTCCTATCAAGCATTTATGAATAGTACACAAGATTTTAAATTTTGTGCGTTGCCGCACAGGCAACCAGTGAAGTTTAGCCAGTAGAGGTTGGGAGGGGGTCCTAGATGGAACATTAAGGACTAACCTCGCCGCCGTGTTTTGGACTACTTGCATTTTGTTCATTTGGCCTTCATTAGTTGACAAAAGAAGGCCATTGCAGTAGTCCAATCTACTGATCACTAGTGCCTGGACTAGAGTCTTCCTGTGATTATCAGGTAAATAAGGGAACACCCTTTTCAATAGACCAATAATCCTGAAACATGTGCCAGCAACTTGATTGACATGATGTTTGAAAGTCAGGGCTTGATCGAACAGTACTCCTAAATTTTTGACAGTCTGCTTAGGGATTGGAACTGGTCCTAGTTCTGCGGGCCACCACTCATCAGACCACAATGTCACCGCCTCCCCAAACAGTAGGACTTCTGTTTTGCCCACATTACGTTGTAAGCAATTCTCCGCCATCCATTTTGACACTGCCCTCATTCCCTCTGAAAAAGATTTTTGTAGAGCAGGGGTAAAGGTTTTAAAAGGGAACAGAAGTTGGGTGTCATCGGCGTAAGACACCGGGGTAAACCCAAAAGACCTCACCAAGTCGGCCAGGGGGGCCACGTACACATTAAATAATGTGGGGCTTAGGCATGAGCCCTGTGGCAGACCCCTGGTGAGCTCCCTAGAGATGGATTTATGGGAGCCCAGCCTGACTTCTTGGGAGCGACAGGAAAGGAAGCTTTCCATCCAGGACAGAGCTACTCCTCCCAGCCCTACATCTCTCAGACGGCCGAGAAGCACTTCATGAGACACCATATCGAAGGCAGCGGATAAATCCAACAACACCAGAATCATAGACCCCCCATCATCCAGTGTCATCCTGATGTGATGTTATCTATGCACCAGAGATCCAGGGCTTGAAGGTGTGCAGTGGTGTAGCTGTGCTTGGTGGAAGAGCCAGGGTTCCTGGCACTGGGTGAGAGCCAGGTGAACCAGTGGTGCACCCGCACAGTGGCCTCCATTAAGTAGATTCTGGGAGTGGGCGGAGCACTGGGTGAAGAGCAAGTGGGTGGGAAATGAGCAGGCAGGAAAAAACAAGCTGAGCTAAATAAACTGAGATGGACAGAAATTAAGGTAGCACAATACAAATATGTAATTCCCAAGGCAAGATGCAGGTGGCACAAATACTTATTTAGTTACAGACAAAAGACATGGTGACACAGGCAAGACCTAGCACAAAGTGACCTTAGGCCGAGTCAGGGAAGACCTGCTATGGGGGAGCAGATCAGGGATCTGCTTAATGGGCTCGCACTGCGGCCCCCATTAGGTAGGTCCTGGGAGGAGGTTGGGGCGCTGTGTGATGGGATGCGGGAGAGCAAACGGGTGGAAAAGGAGCAGGCAGAAAAAAACAAGCTTTGCTGAATAAACTGAAAAGAACTAAAATGAAGGCAGCACACAATTCCCAAGCCAAAATACAGGCAGCACAAATACTTATTCAGTTACAGGCAAAAGACAAGTTTACACCGGCAAGACCTGGTTAGCAGTGACTGTACACAGAGTCAGGAAAGACATGTTAAGCAGGAGCTATTCTTGGTCATGTGGCCCTTGACACTCTCAGAATGTCATAGTTCATTCAGGCAGAAAAATGCCAACTTTCTAAAAGATGTATTATCTGAATAGTAACCTAAAATCCCACCAAACCATTAAGGAGGATTCTTAATTACACTTCAAATGAGAGGAGGATACTTGTCTATCTGTTTCCAAACTGAAGTTATCACTTATTAAGTGTAATAAAGAAGCCCAGTGTTAGTCTATGGGAGAGATAAGCTTGCTACAGTGAAAAAACAACAACCTGAGACCTTTTGAGTGCTAGGACATGTGCAACGTAAGCGCACTTGTCCTCTCTTTTGAATACCATGCACCCTGCCTATGAGCTGATAGGGCCTACTTTAGGTGTCACTTAAGAGCATTTAAAAATAAGGTTTCGGCCTGGCAAAGTTTTTTTTTTGGCAGGTTGAAATGGCAATTTAAAACTGCACCATAGGCTGCAGTAGCAGGCCTGAAGCATGGTTTACAGTGTTTTATTAGTGGTTGGCACAATGGGTGATGCAGCTCACTTGTAGCATTTGAATTTAGAGGCCCTGGGTACATGTGGCTCCATTTATTAGGAAATTATAAGTAAATGAAATGTGGCAGTTACATGTATATCCAAATTACCATGTTAAAGGGAGACTTCACATGCACTTTACTACTGATTAGAATGAGTAATGGGTGTGAAAAGCCAACAAAATAGCTTCAGCAAAGGAAAGTAAGTTTCCGAAGAAACACTGCGGAAAGGGCCCTCTCGAACACTCTTCCTTAGCGGTGAGTCAAGCCTCCAAGAATTTCTTAAACAGGTAATTGAATATCTTCCCCCCACTAACTTGATTGCTTTTATTTGTTTTCAGCTGTCAGTAACGGTTAGCCCTCAGGTTCACTGCCAATGTTATACAAATCCTATAGTCAACCACTCGTTTTAGACTGTTAATGGGATCCCTATTTTCATTCTATTTCCTATATATCTAGAAAATCCAGTAATATCCACAATGAGGGAATTCATGGACTGAAGGGAAAATTGTAGGAAAATCAACATGAACTCAAATTCATAATACTTTGAATCCTATTTATGAGTGCTAAGACATTTTCAATCTTGCAAACTTATTTGGACTTTTAATTCCATCTCTGAACGGCAATAGAGAAAAAGCTACCTACCCTGGCACACTTACCTATAGGGATTTGACTTGAAACCTGGGAGAGTGATTGCAGTGATTCTGGTTTTCCCTTATACTCAATCCTAACTCTATAATTTTGATATGTCACAAACAAAATAGTGAAATATATAAGGAGAGGCATGAGTGCTTCTTGCGGTACAGCTATCAGGATTATTCTTCTAGGAACACTTTTGACAATTTTAACTGCTTGATTTCAGATCAGTGGCAGGTAACTTACAAATGCTGCAGCACGTTGGCATACCTAATAGATTGCAAATATTAAGTTTTGGTATCAAGGCAATCCTTGCTCCCAAATCTTATTATTCGCAATCATGGTTAAGTGGTATTATCAGAGATATTTTCTAATTTGTCCAAACAGCATAAGCCAGTGTGGTCCTCGGTTAAACATTGAGGGTGGGGGCAGTTGGGTCTCCCCACCCATCTGCCATCCTCTCAGCTGCCAATGGCAAACTAGTGGTGAAGTGGGATAATGTCAATCAGATGACCTTAAACCGTTTAAAGCCAGCGCCTGCAACCTGCCAAATTTCTGCCATGTCAGGGTCAATTATTGGCATTTGCCACTTGATTCAGACATTGCCTTGTGGATAGGAAAAAAGCGGTTGGTGTAGGTACGGTCTGAAAACTCTTAGACCCCGGTCTACCTTTCCTCATGGCTCAAAAAATGACTGAGAATTGCTTCCCTGCCAGCTGTAGACATGGGCAATAACTGGGAATTTCTTAGTTGTGAGAAATGAAAGATAGTTTCTGTCACCGCTCCCCAGTGAGATGCACTTGTACTCCAAATCGAAAAGGAACACTCTTTACCACTGCATGTGGGAACAAATCCTAATTCACAACCTGTGATGAGATGGAGAATCCAAAACACCAATATTTAAACTGTTGGAGAATAATGTCAAACTACAAACTTCAAGAGTAAGCTAGAACATTTGGTCTCTTTCAAAACACTGTGGACATTCAAAAATCTCCAGAGCACCAATTATTGTCCAAAATTCAAACATCTACTAGTAATTGGCATTTCATTATATTCACTTCATATTTAATCTTCACATGCATCCCAAAAATTCCATCAAATCTTGTAGCCTCTTGTAGCCAACAGATGCTTTGTTTTTGATCTACCATCTACTTCATCAGGGCTCCTAAAATTAGATTTACAATCCCAACAGTTGCATCTAGTTTATAGTACTAATATTTGAAAAGAGGCAACTAGTAATGAGAAGACATTTAGCAAAGGCATCCTCCAAATAACTGCTACTGACCTACTTGCTAAATCATAGGCGGAAAACCCAATTCACTTCAAAACCTATTTACTATCCCTTCCGGAGTATGGTGAGGAAGCAGGCAGATGATAAAAATCAAAATGAAAACAGTAACAGCAGTGTCAGTAATGCAGGAGATACATTACAAGTCAGGCATTACAAAACAATTTGCAACATTCTTTATGAACACTGAATGACTCTGACCATAATGATATATAGCAAGCAGTCCTTGACTACTTTCACGCATCATTCACCTTGGCCTTCCTAGCTACTAAAATATGTCAGCCTATGGAACGCAGCATCACTTTAGAAGTCTTTGGTAGGCAGCATCTCAGGAACCAAAATCAGCATTTTAATTAAGGATATAACTATGGGGAACGGACTACATGGGGATTGCTTTAGGAAAGTAGGATCTGCTTCTTATATTTACCCCAACATTTTGCTGGAGGTTGCACTGTTTTTGACTAGTCTGACAGGGATACCGCTAATCAGGACCCCATTCTATCTGATTTCTCCTTTAAATTGTTAGATGTACTTTGGTACACTCCAGATTTTATACTGAGGTACACGTAACAGTCCCTAGTATATGGTACACATGTACCCAGGGCATAGGTACCCCAGAGGCCTCCCATGGGCTGAAGCATGTATTATGCCACCCATGTGAGTCCTTGCAAAATGGAACTACAGGTCTGCTACTGCAACCTGTGTAAGCTGGTGCTTGCACCACTTACTTTAGTTAATGGTTAACTATATCCATAGGTCACAACACTTAAAACATATAAGTCACCCCTATAGCAGGCATTAACAATCCTGATGCTGGGTTTTATATGCCTTTGGAGACCATATAGGTAGAGGTGCATTATAACCTCACAGTAAATGCTATCCCAAAAACTGCTGCATAGGAACATATCATGTTTGGTATCAAGCACCTTGAAATCATACCTCTACACCGGTAACCGGTGTGGGAGGTATGATTCCATCCTTCAGAAGCAAGTTTCATAGGGTCACTGGCCTATCCGGTGCCAGCCTTCTCGACCTGGTCAGCACAAAGTGGATGCTGCCGACGAGAGACACATTACTGCCCGCCTGCTGCAGAGCCAAGCTCCAGCAGAGGAAAGCAGCATAAATGGCATCCTGTGACAGGGAGGTGTGACCAACTCCCAGACAGGATTTAGTGTCACAGGATCCAGAACGCCTCCGCCCAACTCATCCTGGACATACCCCGACGCAACCACATCTCCGGACACCTGAGGGACCTGTACTGGCTCCCCGTCAGCAAGAGGATCACGTTCAGGCTTCTCACCCACGCACACAAGTCTCTCCACGACCTGGGCCCCAAGTACCTCAACGACCGCCTGACCTTCTACACGCCGACCCGCCAGCTACGCTCTACCAGCCTCGCCCTCGCCACCGTTCCACGCATCCGAAGAGCCACCGTCGGAGGCAGATCCTTCTCCTACCTGGCAGGAAAAAAACATGGAACTCCCTCCCCATCCACCTTCGGCTGACCCAGGGACATCTCGCCTTCAAAAGACTACTCAAGACCTGGCTGTTCGAGCAATAGCAGACCCCTTCCCCCTAGCGCCTTGAGACCCTTCCGGGTGAGTAGTGCGCTATACAAATGCTATGATTGATTGTTTGATTGAGTGTATTAGGGCTGGGTGGGTGCACTATGAGAGTGACTGAAAGTCTGCACTTGGGGCACATTTGGTGTCCCTGTGCATAGTCCAGCTCAAACCAGTTTTGGGAGCAATTGGCTCCTGCTCTGGCGTGAAACTAGACAAAGTAAATGGGTGTAACCGACCCTCTGTCCTGACCCTCCCCTAGGAGGGTCCCCCAAATCTGTCCAATCCCCTCAAGTGGGTGCAAAAGGTCTTACCTGGCTGTAACACTTTATATTTTACGTGGACAAGATTTTACAAGAAGAAACCACTGACCTTCGACCGTCTGGACACTTTGGACTTCCCTGGAATTCAACTGGGCCCAACTTTGTCTCTCTCTCCGTCCAAAGCTTTGCCTGTGCCCTTGATCCATACAGGCTCCTTGCAGGACCTGTGGTGCACTAAGAACAATTGAAGAATATCCAGTGGAGTGAAGGTGTCACTCCCCTGCACTAGTAGGCACCTCACCGCAACTGCTGCTCCTGAGCTCCTACGGACCCCAAAGATCTCAGCAACACAGGAGGTGGGTTTTTGAAGGTCCCTGAGGTCTATCTGCCCTCTCAGCAAGTTTGCTGCCAGTATCTCTTGTGGGGACTGCATAACCCGAACCCCTGTGCACCCCGTCCATTTGCAGTTGACTATGCTTGTTGGCAATTCCCGAGCTTGTGCATTGGATTCCGTGTGGTCCTGACCTGAACAGTATTTGCACCTAAGAACTCAGGCCTCCTCACACCAAGTGCTCTGTGAAATGGTACTTTGCAATCTTGCCAGAGGACCCCTCTTGACTTCTAGTAATTTGGCCTGTGGGTCTTCTTGAGGGTCATCTTGATTTTTATTGGGATTCCCTGGTTGTTCCAGATGAGCCCTGACTCTTCATTGCTTGGTGAGTCCCCAGGACCTTTCTGGTCCTCGCCGTAATTTGCTTGACCTCCCTGCATTGGTTGCTTTTTCCAAGGCTTGTTGGTGCTCCAGCTGCACACGGACCCCTCGGCACTCAAAATCCTTCATGGGACAGCTTGCATCTGGCTCCTGGTTGTCGTCAATATCTCCTGGTCCTCGTGGCTGCAGAGTCAGGCATCCCTTTTTCACACCTGATGCACCCGACATCGGTGGGCATTCGTCTACCGAGCCCCTGGTCACACTGAAGTGACCCAGACTCTGACACCTCTGCTTTCAGGTCCCTTCCTCTCATAATCTAGGCTTGGATCCCACCAGACCCTTTTCACCTTCACTGCAGCAGTACTTCTCCGCAGCTCTCCATTGAGAACAACAGTGGTTTCTGACACCACTCCAGACCTATGCACTCGGTTACTACGGTATCCACGGGTGGGGTGGCCCTCCAACCTCTTAAGTGCCAAAGGGTTTCCTTGAAGTCCTCCTAGAAGGATCCTTAAACTGTAAAACTGCAAGTGTGACTTCCCCCATAGAATTGTACGGAGCCCGTGGTCGTATTAGCACACTGCACTCGTCCTCCATGGTGTCCCTATCTACTCACGTTGTGTGCTTCTGTGGGGTTCTAATGATTCTACGTGCTCCAGACCTTGTCTTGACCAGAGTTAAGATGGTTATACAAATATTTTAGTATATGGTTTGGTCTCCCTCTGGCGCCCACTGTACAATGTGCTACTAACAACTGTTCTATTGATCTCATATTGTGTGCTTTATGTTCTTTCCTCGTGTAGAGGATACTAAAGAGTGTTATAATAATACATACATATTTCTGTATACCTACTGTGTGGTTCTCCTTTCATTTAATTAATATAGGAGGTGATATTCTGGTAAAACAAGCTGCTTACATTCCTTCAAGATTAAGCCCGAAGGCTGCTCTCCACAGATACCACTAGGATAGCTTTCTAAAGGTTATCTTTGACCTCATACATCATTTGGGTCGTTTAGACTGGCGCAAGGTGACCACTTTAATTAGTGGACAGCATTTGCCAGGCCAACTTCTCACATTGGTTTGCAGTGGTTGGGATTCAAGCCTGCATTGTTTTAAATCTCTTCATATTAATTAACGGAAAACCTCTAAAGTATTAGGCACATATAACACTTAAGGTTAGAATAAGTAAGTTCTACTGAACTTAGGGTTGGGCAGTTAAGGGTCTAGGACACCCTTTCTCCAACCTAAGAGAGTTTAGTTCTCACTAGGTTAGGTAGGTGCACACACCACACTTAGGGGGTTATTAGGATTGCAGCTTTTCCGCATCCTCTGGGCCGGCGGAAGCCACCGCCGGCCCGGAGGATGCGGAAAATCCGCAGCGGACTCTCCAAAGACCCACCGCCACATTAGGATGGCTGGTGGGTCCTGGTTTCGGTCCGCAGCTTTTCCTCCGCGGTTGGCTTACAACCGCGGCGGAAAAGCACTATTATGGTGACGTGTCTCTCAGACACCGTCAGCCAGATTAGGATGTGCCTGGAAACATGCTTTTCCGCGGCGGCTTTTCTGCCGTGGAAAAGCATGTGTAACTTCACTGCGGGGGCCCGTTGCGGGTCCCCTAGATGAAGGGGGGGTGGGGGGTGCACATGGGGGTACCTATGGTACCCCCCTGCATTTGTATGTGGAAAGCGGCAGGCACCACACATTGCTTGCCTCTTTCTGCATACAAATGCAACACCTGCATTTTTAACATTGCCACGGGTGCAGCTTGAAGCCGCACCCGCCACAATGTTAAAAATAGAGGATGTGACCGCCAGGGTGGCGGTCACATCCTAATTGCACAGGAGGGAACTCCGCATGCCATGCGGAGGTTCCCTCCTGCTCTGGGGTCCGTCCGTCCGCGATCCTAATGAGGCCCTTAGTTATGTCTTCTAAAGGAGATGCCAGCGGCTCTCTGCCTTCTAGGTACAATGGATTTGCATTTCAGGAATTGAAAGCCATGTGTTTTTCTAGAAAGCTAAAGACAGGGAGAAATGCCAACACACAATGTCTCATTGAGGCGTTGCTCTTAGATGACCTTAGAAAGACCCCTGGGTCAGAAAAGGTAGAAAGAGTGGGTGTTGCAGGGAGTGAAGATATGTCAGGAGGTGACACCTTTTATGACCTAGACTTAAACCCTGGCCAGGAGGATCAAGATGAATCCCAACTGGACAGCTTACATCCCAGGAAGAGGGTGGAGAAGGCCACAGTGGTCTTCCCTTTACTCCTTCTGGATGAGTGCAGAGTTACCTAGGGGTCCTAGATCTCCCTTTGCAGAATCTAACTATTCAGGACAGTCTGCAGGGACCTCCACATCTCATAAGAGGGACAACTCTTATGACAGACAGTGCCAATTTCTAGAGCTTGATAAAGTCAAGCTTAGGCTCAGGCAAGAGCAATTGGCCCTAGATAAGGAATCCTTAGAACTTCAGAAGGCTAGGAAAAGATTGGGACTAGAGTTGCATGGTGGCAGCAACAGTGTCCCTAGAATTATGAATATACTTTTTATCATAGGAACTTGAGCAAGATAGTCCCTCTCTACCATGGTGGGGATAACATCCACAAATGGATAACTGCTTTAGAGAGGGCCTGACAAGAACAGAGGGTTCCTCAAGAGCAGTGGGCAGCTGTCTACTGGCTCTCCTTTTCTGACAAAGGTAGAGGAGAGGATTCTCACAACTATTCAGTCCTGAAGAGTGCTCTCATTTATGGGTTTGGCTTAACCACTGAACAGTACATAATTAAGTTCAGAGACACCCAGAAGGCACAGATTCAGGACTGGGTAGACGATGTAGATTGTGCTACTGAGGATCTGAAAGGCTGGTTACTTAGCAGCAATGTGAATGATTTCAAGGGATTGTACAATTTGATTATGAGGGAGCAGAACCTTAATAATTGCCAAAATCAGTTGTTGCATCAGTACTGGGTTGACTCTGATCTTACTTCTCCCCAAGAATTGGAAAAGAAGGCAGATAGGTGGAACAACAGAGGAAAAAATAATTAAAAATTATAAGTAGATAATGAACAAATAGGATGTTTATAATGTTTATGACTACTCTGTGTGGCCATCACACACACTCATCATGCTGTGTAATGAGTCTCCACCCTAATGGAAAACATAGTTATAATGTGTAAGAGTGCGATAGACACAATATTTTTTTTTCATCCATTGTCCATTCACCTTCTCATGGTGCACGTAATCTGCACGAATGTGCTTCCGTTATCCTGCACTGTTTTCTCTTTCTCATTGTTGGTACAGGCCACGCACCGATCACAGATTGGTACGTGATGTAACCGGGAGCAATCCCTAGTGAAGTCTGCCACTTTTTCCCGCTTCTAGTGGTGTACGCCTCAATTGCATTGAAGGATCTTCTATTGATGCTGACCCAGAGGGCTTTTCTGTATAATAATCACACGGGTAAGCGCCAGGTTCAGAGATTGCCATATTCGAGTTAGGCATATTGCATACACGAGCACTTACGTGTGCTCTCTCCCCATTTTGTTTTTATTTTGTAGAAATTTTCAACCACTAATCGGCACGTGATAGCGACACGGCTATGTTCAAAGTGTTTTTCCCTCATCCTCAGAAGCAGGGATCTTAACAACATAGAAAGGATCACGGGACAGTACTTAATCCTTTAATGAATGCGTGATCTTATGAAGTGGGACATATTCGCCATTGCTTGGATTACACTAATGAAGATACCCCAATTTGGAGTCATTGTAGTACCAAGATACGAAAATAAGCCTTGAAGAAGCCTGTGTTGGGCGAAACGCGTAGGCTGTGGATTTTGGAAGTGGATTTTATGAAACACAATAAAGGCATTTGAAAATCACGTCACCGTTTGGAAGATTAATCACTCCTGTCATCTATGTTTGTGTATATGTATGGCATTTAAAGCTGTAGTTGATACACTTTGCCTCTCCACAGTTGTGCAAAACAAGTTTCTATGTAAAGACCAACATTGGTGGCTGGTCTTAGGAGGTGGGAAATAGTGGAAACTTCAGCGAGAACCAAAGAACGGTTGTAACAACTGTCCGTTAGTGCAGCATTAGTACCTGCCACCTTTTCTGTGCTGTACCCTGTTGATTTTAATCACTTCTTGTCACGAGTAGAGGGGTGTTGCTTATCTCTCTACTGCACTTCACACAATTCCTTTTCCGTTTGGACACTTTCTTTTTCTGTTAATCTTCTTTTCTGGGACAATAAATGACCGCCTATGATGAGGAAAGGGGCTCTATCTGGTGAGTACCTACCAGTTACCCCGATGGTGGTGCGCCTGTGAGGGGTCATTTTGTCCTTTACACATTTTTTTCACCACTATAGATGTACTGAATAACTGTTTTTCAGACATGCACATAGTTCTGTTTTGTCTGTCGATTGAAAAAGTTTTTTCATTTTAGAAAGGACAATAAACAGTAAATATTCGCATGTAGGATTGAATAAAAAAGAGGGTCTTAGTGCAGCAGAGAAAATAGATATGAAATATATCATGCTGAAAAAGAAATATACATATCTAGATACATAGATTTACATGTGTGTTTGCCCAAGGGACAGGGGTATTGGAGTATTGATAGTTTATGAGTGGAGGGCAACCCTGGATCTCGTTTTCCCTCTAGGCTCCTTTTGTAATTGATGCTCTCCACAGCTACCACTAGGATAGCTTTCTAAATGTTATCTTTGTAGAGTGGTGTGGCTCACTGGTTAGAGGCGGCAGACCCGGAAGCAGAGAATGGCCTGGGACCAGGTTTCAATTCCTGACGCGGCAGGGTCGTGGACCAGGGTCAAAATGGACTTGATAATTCTCGTCTCAGTGCCTACTCTAACCAGGGAACACACTCGGCAACTCTGGGCATTAAGCTTGCCTCATCTCTACAACGGCCCCCCACAGACGCCAGAGATGCCTGGTTTCACCTTGGAGATACCCAGAAAGGGACCATCTCACAGGGAAAACCAGGACGGGTTCCCCAGCGGTCTTCAGCGCCAGGATACTCCATGGAGTCGCAGTGCACTTTACAAGTACACCCACATTTACATTTACATTCTTTGACCTCATACATCATAAGGGTCGTTTGGACTGGTACAAGGTGCCCACTTTAATTAGTATATATCAGGCTAACCTCTCACAGAGGCTTCCCAATAAAAGTATTTTAAATAGAAAACAATTTTTCATGGAGGCAGTCCATTACCTTTTGCAAAGCTTATTATCACATTGCCTCTGTCTGCCTGATTCCAAAAGCAGTGAAAGATTAGATGCAATGTCCCACTGAGAGACCAGACACCCTATTTAGCACAGACATAAAGACCCTGGCAAAGACACAGATTATGTATAGTTATCCCCTATCTGATTGAGAATACCTAGGACAGTATTACAATTACTTCTATGGAAAATCAAAGATGACTTGGATTATAAAACAGTGATTTCCTTTATATAGAAATTAATTATAACAAAAGTAGTTGTGTGGTCCATTTATAGACCAGAGGGATCAATCAAGGTACCTTCGAAGTAAAATGATAATGTATGCCCTTGGAGATTCAATCAGTAAAAGCATCTCCACAGCTTGATATTTAAAGAATCAAGCACAGGTTTCCACAGAAGATGCACACAATCAAATATTATTGATTAACATGCTCAGACTACTTTTCTCTAGTGATTACTGCCAATCTCAGGAGGATGCAACTGAAGAGCAGCCTCAGTCACTGTGAATGAGAAAGGCTTCATCTTTCCTTAGTCAGTCCCTATTCTGATGAGACCTTATAAATTATAACACAGGTTTCAAATGAATTGACAATTCAAGTGATGGTAGTCACATCTAATGAATATTAAGACATCTCCTAGTTCGGCAAGGAAGGCAATAAAAGCCAGCCCCATCTGGTCTGTCTCATTCCCATGTCCCAAGAAAGCAGGGAAGACAACAATCAAACAAGAACTGCGTTTTTTTTCCACCAATCACCTATCAAACAAGCACAGGCAACCCCAATAGTCTGGGTTTGGAAGAATGTTGTATGGTAATGTGAATGTAATGTGAATACATATATATCCACTGTGAGTGCAATTTCCCCTGCAACACCTACCTGGAGACACCTGCATCCTGGGACGTGTAGTTCTTCAACTGCAGTCTGGTGAGCGAGCACCAAGGTAGGGGCGGAGCGGATCCCCTCCAATGGGTATGGGGCAGGTCTCACATAAATGAACAGTTTCAAAATGCCGCCTGACAATTACAGGCATCTGAGGAAGGCCAACAAGAGGCCGAAATGCATTATGCCGCTCGATCTTGAAATAAAGAGTTTCCCAAGCTGTCCCCCGTGTGGCCTCTGCTCTTTGTTCAGTTGAGAGGAGGTGTTTGGATATATATATATATCCAACCATATGGCTCCCTTTCCTCTCCCGGTAGGCGCTGCAAACGTGGCCGCGTTACTCCTGCGGATGAGCCCAACCGCTACACCTCACAACAACGGTTCCTCAAGATAGAAGAAACTTGGAGTTGCAGTTAATTAGTCGCAGTCCACACAGAACGGTATTCTATTAATTTATTCTTCAATCCATTGGGGTATAGAAAACAAAGCAAAAACCAACGTGTTTCGACAGCCTTCGCTGTCTTGTTCACGGTCAATTTGTAAAGTGCATTTTCACAACTTATAAAAGAAACAATAAAGTTGCATACAAAGTCACTCCCCCAAAAGGGGCGTTACCAACACCACAACATTTTTTATGTTTATATACACCACACCCTCGATTTGCAAGAATTGTAGGCATTGTAGTCACTCCAAAGTTTTGCAGAGTGCTCCATTTTATAAAGAAACACAAAGTGACATATTGTCAGATGGATTAAGCAGGCGTTTTTGGAGAGGACATGTATGGCAAGAGAGGAGTTGGAACTGAGGAAACCCATGGTAAGGGCGCACATAGTTTTAACGACCACTCCTTGGAACCGTATTTAAAAATAGTGACTAATCCACTCCATAGACTCTTACTTACAAAATTCAGGATGAATTTAATTCATTATTCGTTAGGAAATTTCCCTGTGTGGTCAAAACCTGACGACGGACCACCGTGTGGCTGTGACCAATTCTCAGTACAAGACACCCTCCATTTTATATTTTTTTGTGGTTTCTATAGTAGAGAGAGGGCAAAATATCTACTTCCTGTCCTAAAAGCGGTTGGCTTTACTCAAATAAGGCCAGCTTTAATTTTTCTTCAAATGATGGCAGATACTCACACTATGTTTAGTGTTGCATGTTTTTTTACAGCTGCATTTAGATCAAGGAAGAAAAAATTACCTAACATAGCCCTATTTTAATGCAATTTTGTTTTTAAATGGAGAATCTTTTTAACCTTTGTAATAAATTTGTAATTTTTGTAACAATCTGGTGAAATGAAGTTAATAAGTTGAAATTTTTGTAATGAGATCACCTGATGTTTTTAAATTGTATTTGTATATTGTCCTTTTATGATTTTAACAAAAATCGAATAAAGTGTATTTTGACTGACTGACTAGCATATTGTTACATCTCACAACAGTTTTAACAGACTATGTGAGGAATGTGATGGATGTCTTTTATCCATCCCGTGTTTGGCTGCATGATGTATTCGTGATTGCGTGATGTGTTGACATGTGCGTTTACCGCCCTCTAGTGGGCAGGGTAGTGTTGTAACAATCAATAGGTAACAAGGTTTCCCCTCTAATGGGTCTGAGTAAATTGTAATTGTGTATATAAATGTCAATGGTTCAATGGTTCACAATGTTGGTGGGGGATTGGTGGGTGTTGGAATTGGTCCCCGGAATATGGGTAAGTTGTTGTAGCAATGTGAAGGGATGGTGGGTAGTGAAGGGTTGTTAACAATTGCATGAGGTTGTGTTTGTAAACGGGATTGCATATAGGACATTTTTGGAAGTTATTATGTCCTTATAAAATTACAGATGTATGTACAGTTCTTCAGATTGGTTGAGACCAAAAGGGGTCATCGTCCTGAAGTTGAGGATGTGTCTGGATTCTTTTTGCCGCAAAAGTTTTTCCTTATGACCTCCCCTATCAGACAAAGACATTGTTGCTATGCCCCAAAATCGCAGCATTTTCCAGTCTCCGTTGTGATGGGCCTCCATATGTTTAGCAACTGCGTTGCTCCTGACTTTATGTACTGTCGCACGAATGTGTTCTAAGATACGTTTTTAAGTTTGCAGATGGTGCTCCCGATGTATCTTAGTTTGCAGGGGCATTCGATCATATAAACTGTGTATTGGCTGTTACATGTTATGCATTCCCTGATTTGCCACATTTTCTTGTTGGGCATTGCTATTTCTGTAGTTGGCTTGGCGATTTCACACGCTTTACAGTTATAACATTTAACAAAGCCCTTGGTTTTCAGCCACAGTTTTTTCTTTTTTGTTTGTTTGAAATGGCTATGGATCAATTGGTCTTGTAGGTTCTTGGCCCTTCTATAGGTGATGGTTGCCCATTTTTTTCCCAATTACTGGGTCTAATTGCAGAATTTTCCAGTTCTTTTTTAGGATTTGGTTTATCTTGCTAGATTCCTGGCTGTAACTCAGAATCAATCTAATTGGTTCTTCCTCTGTTGTGGCCTGATCTGTCTTCTTTTTCATGCAATCCAATCTTGATTTTTGGTTTGCTCTTTCCCAGCATATTTGAACCACTTTCTTGTTGTATTTTCTTTTTTGGAAACGTCTGCTTATTCCACTCCTTCTCCTCACTACAGATTCTCCTGAGGCGGAGGAATTCTCCATACGGTATGCTGGATATTAGTGATTGTTGGTGGAAGCTTGTGGCTTCAAGGGTCGCATCGGTAGCTGTGCTTTTTCGGTGAAGTGCTGTTTCCATATGATTATTGCTTATATACACTTCAGTGTCCAGAAAGATTGCCTTTGTTCTGCTCATTGTACATGTGAATTTTAGACACAGGGTGCTGGTGTTCAATATTATAAAATATTCCTGGAACTTCGCTTCACTCCCATTCAACACTATAAAGAGGTCATCAATGAACCTTTTCCATGTCGCAATGTGTTGGGTATATTCTTTTTGTTTTTGGTTCCATGCTATTGTCTCTTCCCACCAGCCCATAGCTATGCAAGCATAGCTTGGGCTGAAACGAAAGCCCATTGCGGCTCCATTCTTTTGTCGGTACATCAATTCTCCAAACATAAAAATGTTGTAGGTAAGTAACTTGCATATCATTTCCATCAACATATCATTGTGATCTTTGTAATGAATGTTGCATTCCTCTAAATAGTATCTGCATGCATTTAGGCCCAGTTTGTTGTCAATGTTGGTGTATAGCGCCGTCACATCCATAGTGATCATTAGAAAGTTTGGTTACCAGGTCAGTTCCTTCAGGACGGGGAACAACCTTTATAACGCAACTTTTAGCACGCAGTGCTATTACAATGCAGACTTTAAAACGAAAACCATTACAACGCATTACACTGGGGGGGCGCTCTAGGATAGGGAATAATTTTAATTTACTATCCAACACCTTCCCTAGTGTCCACGGGGACTGGTGTTGGAATAGTAAATTAAACTATTCACTATCCAGCACCCCCCCAGTGTAATGCGTTGTAATGGAATGCGTTTTAAAACTTGCGTTGTTACAGCATGCGTGGTAAAAGCATGCGTTGTAACAACGTACACCCCTTCAGGACACATAAGAAGTCCGTAGTATCTTTTATATAAGATTTCAGTTACGTAGGGGTTTAGGTAATAGTCGATGAAATTGGCTAGTGGTTCAAACAATGAGCCCTTTGCTGACACAATATGTCTCCCTGGTGGTTTAGTGGGATCTTTGTGTATTTTCGGCAAAAAATATAATGTTGCCATTCTGGGGAAATCGACTGTCAGATATTTCTTTTCGTCAGAGTCCATTAGGCCTTTTGCTTCCCATAGATTTAGTTTTTGATCTAATTCTCTTTTGATTTTATCTAGCGGGCTTATTTTCAATTTTTCATAGTACTGGGAGTTATTCAGTCGTTCCATGGCCTCCGTGGTGTATAGGTCCCTGTCCCACAACACCACGTTCCCCCCATTTGTCCGCTGTTTTTATCTCAAAACTCTGATCATTGCTTAAGGATGTTAGTGCTTCTCTTTCTTTTGGGGAGAAGTTGTCCCTACATTTCATTTTTGGAATTTTGTATAAGTCATGGGCGACTGCTTCCTGGAACATATCTATCTTGTTCCCTGGTGTCAGTTGTGGATAGAATCTTGATTTGGCTTTCAGGTTGCTAGTTCCGGCTCCCAATTGGGGTATTACTGTATTTAAAAGGATTTATTTTCCCTCTTCCGCATTTATATTGATTAAGGCCAGGTATGTGTCCGCCTCCTTGGCCGACAATGTAGATGTTAACTCTGGACGAGATTTCATGATTTTGGGTTTATTTTCTCTTTCCATAAAAAACTTGGCTAATTGTATTTTTCTGATGTATAGATACATATCAATCCTGGTTTGAGCCATATCCATTTGTTGAGTTGGACAATAGTTGATTCCTTTTTTCAGGAGGGAGGTTTCTGCTTGAGTGATTTCCCTTTGTGAAAGGTTTATTATTTGTAATTCCTCGTTTATTTGCCCTTCTTCTGTTTCATTCCCCGGGTCTCCGTGCCTACTTTTTCGTTTGTACTGGTTTTTCCTCCGGCTTCTCCTTGTTGGGGTTTTGCGTATTTGGGTTGCCATGATCTTCCCCTTCCTCTTCCTCTGCCTTGTGTGTATCTGTGCGCCCCCTGATTTTGTTCACATTGGCGTTGTTTGAGAACGAGGGGCATGTCCCCTAAAAAAGCCCTTTGGGCCATGTCTAAAGTAGAGTCATCATCGCTTTGTTCCATTGATGTGAGGGAGGACACACTGGAGGATGATATAGTTGCACTTCCAGTTTGTTGTTTGTAAGGGTCATATTTGCGGGCAAATGTAAAAATTCGCCCTTGTGTATAATCATTGGCATCTCTCACAAATTTGGTCTGTTTCCTTAATCTCACCACTTCCTCATGTTTTTCTATTTGTTTGTTTAGATCTTCCTTAAATTTGGTCATGTCTGGATTGAGTTTCAAAGTTTCAATTTCTTTTTCTAATGTTCTTAGCTGATCTTTTATTTTGTCCAGAGCGATTTCTATATGTTTAACCAATATTTTGATTAACCCCAATGAGGAGTTTAAAGTATGTTCCCCCCATTCTTGTAATAGGTAGTTTGTAGCGTCCTGTTGGCTAGGCATCAATAGTATTCATAATCCCCTAGGGACTCTTTCCACTTCAAGATATTTCTGTAGAGTAATCAATTCCCATGACTTATTTATTTCTTTTTTGTTAAGTTTCTCCCATGATCGGAGTTTATCCTTTATGTTGTTTTTCCCTTGTTCTGCAGTTCTTTCTGCAGCTTTTTCCATATTTCCTCCCAAACATTGTATTTATATGTTCTTTCCTTTGGGCATCCCGTTTTTCCATCTTGTGCTGTGTTTTGGATGTACCCCCTCTTTGGATGTTGTGTTTGGATTAGATTATCCTTGTTTGATTTTTTAATGTGTGGTTTAAAGCGATTAATTGTTGACGTTTTCTGTGGAGAAAGCAGTCTATAGTGCGTTTTTCTTTAGCTTGCTGTATCCACGTTGGGATATTCCATATTGCAAGTTTTTAGGATTGAACGCTGTGCCGCTGTATTCCCCTGAAAACAAATCTGCCACAATAACCGGGTTCTCACTCTCATGCGGTATAGACGTTTTTGAATCAACAGTCTTGGAACGAATTGACAAAGCTGACGTACTCGGCGGCCACACACTCTTACCTCGGTGTAGGACTTCCGCAGTAGGTGTGGGTCCGCTCCCTTCCGTCCGCTGTTATCACACAAGTCCGTTCAAATTTAGCACAAGAAATTCACCAGTGAGCACCTCAGGAAATAAATAAATCCAACCATATGGCTCCCTTTCCTCTCCCGGTAGGGGCTGCAAACGTGGCCGCGTTGCTCCTGCGGTTAGCTCAACCACTACACCTCACAACAACGATTCCTCAAGATAGAAGAAACTTGGAGTCGCAGTTAATTAGTCGCAGTCCACACAGAACGGTATTCTATTAATTTAGTCTTCAATCCATTGGGGTATAGAAAACAAGGCAAACACCAACGCGTTTCGACAGCCTCCGCTGTCTTGTTCACGGTCAATTTGTAAAGTGCATTTTCACAACTTATAAAAGAAACAATAAAGTTGCATACAAAGTTACTCCCCCAAAAGGGGCGTTACCAACACTACAACATTTTTTATGTTTATATATACCACGCCCCGATTTGCAAGAATTGTGGGCATTGTAGTCACTCCAAAGTTTTGCAGAGTGCTCCATTTTATGAAGAAACACAAAGTGACATATTGTTACATCTCACAACAGTTTTAACAGACTATGTGAGGAATGTGATGGATGTCTTTTATTCATCCCGTGTTTGGCTGCATGATGTATTCGTGATTGCGTGATGTGTTGACATGTGCGTTTATATATATATATCCCAACAAAAACTTCAGTACGCGAGAAATAAAACTCACTGGTGCCGGGGCCTCAATTTCAATGGTGTTTATTTACAGCAGTTTAGTTAGGAGATTTGGGAGTGGCGTCCCTGCGTCCCTGCGTCCCTGCCGTGTTGCCCGCCGTAACAGTGGCTCGGAGTTTGCCGAAAACTATGTTGGGATATATATATATATATATATATATATATATATATATATATATATTCACTGAAAAAACCATAGGTTATAGAACATATATAGTTAGGAATTCGCATTTACAAAACCTTATTTTACTCACACAAAACCATTGAAATTCCATATATAGTTAGTTGCACTAACTATATATCGCGCACCCGCAATCCACTGCTGATGATGTCACATATTACATCATTCATGACATGGTCAGTGACATCACTGATGACATCACTGATGACATCTCAAATGACATCACTGATGACATCTCAAATGACATCACTGATGACATCACTGATGACATCTCATTTGACATTACTGATCACATCACTGATGATATCATTCATGTGATAATACGATGAACCTCTTCAGACTCTAATATAACCTTAGATACAATCAGTGTAAACAGACACTCACAGACTGTCACTCATCCATGGAGTTACTCACACACCTAGTCAGTCATGCAAAGAATCAATCACACCTCCATTTCCTCAACTATACAGTTATACAAACTTTACTTATTCAAACATATACTAACACATATTTACTCTCTTGTACAATCCCTGATACAAGTTCACAATGATCCATACAGCCACTCACACATTCACTGGCTCTTATGCACAGTTATTTATATATGTCAACTCTCACATGTACTGTGTTTTACATATGTACTTACTTTGACATGTAGCACTGAGATATCCATTCACTCACCAATACACTCATGCACACAGTCAACCGCCCATACAGCTGTTTCCACATGCACTTTTGAAACCATACATCTAGTGAATCAACTGCTCACACATCTATGCACAGAGTCATACACCTCCCAGCCACCCACACACACACTCAGTCTCCCATACAAATACTTGGGCAACCAATCAATAACCCATATAGTTACTCATATAGCTACTTATCAACACATGCAACAGTTTACAGAACAACAGACATAATGATGCACAAATTAAGACAGTTTAGTCACTAACCCATGCACTCAGTGAGACACATTTAATCACTCACTCATACAGTCAGTCATGCACCTACTAAATCCTCCATCCAGACACTTATACATCCACTCATTCTTCAATATGTAAGACATATTTTAACTTTACAGAAACATACAGTCACTGGATGTTGTCATCAGTGATGTCATTTGAGATGTCATCAGTGATGTCATCAGTGATGTCACTGACCATGTCATGAATGATGTAATGTGTGACATCATCAGCAGTGGATTGCGGGTGCGCGATATATAGTTAGTGCAACTAACTATATATGGAATTTCAATGGTTTTGTGTGAGTAAAATAAGGTTTTGTAAATGCGAATTCCTAACTATATATGTTCTATAACCTATGGTTTTTTCAGTGAATTTTCAAGGTTTTGTAAATGCTAATTCCTAACTATATATGGTCTATAACCTATGGTTTTTTCAGTGAATTTTCAAGGTTTTGTAAATGCTAATTCCTAACTATATATGGTCTATAACCTATGGTTTTTTCAGTGAATATATATATATACATACATATATAAACATATATCATCTGTATATGTATATAAATACAAACATAAATGCATGCACACATATACTTATATGCATACAGATGCATGTTATTTACATGAAAGTTGAAAAAACACTAATAAAAGCAAAGCTAAAAAGCCACCTCATTACAAACAGAATGGCTTTAACTTAAACGAGGGCGAGATCTATTGCATTTTCAATGCTTGTTTACTTTGGTTCCATCAAGAAGGCATTCAGATGTGTCACACATTTGCCATAAATTCTGAATGTTAGCACTCTAGTTGCACATTAGATCACTGTAGTAAACCTACTGCTCACCAGGGACGTCTGCTGCTGGTATTCAAAGTGCATGTTTCAGTCTGCATGTCAGAATTTTTTTAATGAAATAGAAGAGGATTTGAGAAGTCACTCAAAATGATCCCTAATTTTTCTTTCTGAAGCACTAATCATACTTTCTATGGCAAAATTAACCCCCTCATGTTGTTCCTTTTTAAATTGAGTGTTTTCAGACTTACCACTTCATTCCAATCAAGATGGCTTCTGGTGTGCCATACTTTTGTCATAAGTAAGACTGTTAGCGCTCTAGTTGTTCTTTAGAACACTCTGGGACATTCTGTCATTGGGCTATACTTGGGGTACATCTGGGTGATATTTGGGCTACATTTAGGCTCTTTTGTCTCTGGTGGCCATCTTGGGAGACTGTATGTCAGAATTTTTTAATGAAATTGAAGAGGGTTTGAGAAGTCACTCAAAATGTGCCCTAATTTTTCTTTCTGCAGCACTAATCATAATTCATATGGCAAAATATACCCCCTCATTTTGTTCCTTTTTAAATTAAATGTTTTAAGAGTTACCACTTTATTCCAATCAAGATGGCTTCAGGTGTGCCATATCGTTGTAATAAGTAGGACTGTTAGCGCTCTAGTTGTTCTTTAGAACACTCTGGGACATTCTGTCATTGGGCTATACTTGGGCTACATCTGGGTGATATTTGGGCTACATTTGGGCTCTTTTGTCTCTGGTGGCCATTTTGGGAGACTGCATGTCAGAATTTTTCAATGAAATAGAAGAGGATTTGAAAAGTCACTCAAAATGTGCCCTAATTTTTCATTCTGCAGCACTAATCATACTTTCTATGGCAAAATATACCCCCTCATGTTTCTTTTTAAATTAAATGTTTTAAGAGTTACCACTTTATTCCAATCAAGATGGCTTCAGGTGTGCCATACCTTTGTAATAAGTAGGACTGTTAGCGCTCTAGTTGTTCTTTAGAACACTCTGGGACATTCTGTCATTGGGCTATACTTGGGCTACATCTGGGTGATATTTGGGCTACATTTGGGCTCTTTTGTCTCTGGTGGCCATTTTGGGAGACAGCATGTCAGAATTTTTTAATGAAATAGAAGAGGATTTGAAAAGTCACTCAAAATGTGCCCTAATTTTTCATTCTGCAGCACTAATCATACTTTCTATGGCAAAATATACCCCCTCATGTTTCTTTTTAAATTAAATGTTTTAAGAGTTACCACTTTATTCCAATCAAGATGGCTTCAGGTGTGCCATACCTTTGTAATAAGTAGGACTGTTAGCGCTCTAGTTGTTCTTTAGAACACTCTGGGACATTCTGTCATTGGGCTATACTTGGGCTACATCTGGGTGATATTTGGGCTACATTTGGGCTCTTTTGTCTCTGGTGGCCATTTTGGGAGACTGCATGTCAGAATGTTTTAATGAAATAGAAAAGGATTTGAGAAGTCACTCAAAATGTGCCCTAATTTTTCATTCTGCAGCACTAATTATACTTTCTATGGCAAAATATACCCCCTCATGTTGTTTCTTTTTAAATTAAATGTTTTAAGAGTTACCACTTTATTCCAATCAAGATGGCTTCAGGTGTGCCATACCTTTGTAATAAGTAGGACTGTTAGCGCTCTAGTTGTTCTTTAGAACACTCTAGGAGGCTGCAGTAGAACACAAAGGAATCAACTGACAGTCTCTGTCCTTGTTGGATGTACATGTTTTACTGAGAATGTCAGACTTCATTTTCACATGACTGAGAAAGATAATGTGAATTTACAGAAAATATGCTTTCAGTTTAGCTTATAGATCCCCTTCCAAACCACTGTGGGAAAATCATGAGATATTAGTTTTCTTTCAAACAATATTCATGATATCACAGCAAGAGGTTTTTTCACATGGTAAAATCACCTTAGAACCCACCACAATTCCTAAAACGAGTATGGTACCATCAACAAATGATTTATAATGTAACTAAAGTCCTAAAACCCTCTATTAACTACAATGCTTTTTAATGAGGTGCTATCATGTATATTGGTCCCAAGATGGCTGCCAACACTTCTTGGATGAAGTGCTGACAGCCAATCAGATCAGATGTGTGGTTAGGCTCCGCCCAGATATATATCTTTTTTTGAACCTAAATTACTCAAAATCCACTGGAGCACATATATTGAGACCTAGCAAAGGCACATCGGGCTAACAGTCCCTACAATTTTGCCAAGTTTCGTGCAAATCCATTCAGCCGTTCGAGCTAAAAGTGAGGCCAACCGCCCTATGGAAATTAACATGGGAAAAACGCGTTTTGGGACCCCCCTTTTTTCTCGGCCCCCCCTTGATGAAACCCCCCCAAATTGTCAGGGGCTGCTCAGAAACAAAATGTTCCATTTTCCTGAAAATTTCAGCCAATTCCGTCCACAAACGCCAAAGTTATTAGACATAGAATTTTCAAAAATCCCATAGAGAAAAAATCCTAACTATATATACCTACTGGCGACCGCCAGTAGGTAATATATATATATATTCACAGAAAAAACCATAGGTTATAGACCATATATAGTTAGGAATTTGCATTTACAAAACCTTGAAAATTCACTGAAAAAACCATAGGTTATAGACCATATATAGTTAGGGATTAGCATTTAAAAAACCTTATTTTATTTGCACAAAACCATTGAAATTCCATATATAGTTAGTTGCACTAACTATATATCGCGGACCCGCAATCCACTGCTAATGATGTCACATATTACATCATTCATGACATGGTCAGTGACATCACTGATGACATCACTGATGACATCTCAAATGACATCACTGATGACATCACTGATGACAACACCCAGTGACTGTATGTTTCTGTAAAGTTAGAATATGTCTTACATATTGAAGAATGAGTGGATGTATAAGTGTCTGGATGAAGGATTTAGTAGGTGCATGACTGACTGTATGAGAGAATGATTAAATGTGTCTCACTGAGTGTATGGGTTAGTGATTAAAGTGTCTTAATTTGGCAATCATTATTTATGTTGTTCTGTAAACTGCTGCATGTTTAAATCAGTAGCTATATCAGTAACTATATGGGTTATTGAATGGTTGCCCAAGTATTTGTATGGGAGACTGAGTATGTGTGTGGGTGGCTGGGAGGTGTATAACTCTGTGCATAGATGTGTGAGCAGTTGATTCCCTAGGTGTATGGGTTCAAAAGTGCATGTAGAAACAGCTGTATGGACAGTTGACTGTGTGCATGAGTATATTGGTGAGTGAATGGATATCTCAGTGCTACAGGTCAAAGTAAGTACATATGTAAAACACATTCCATGTGAGAGTTGACATATATAAATAACTGAACATAAGAGCCAGTGAATGTGTGAATGGCTGTATGAATCATTGTGAACTTGTATCAAGGATTGTATAAGAGAGTAAATATGTGTTACTATATGTTTGAATAAGTAAGGTGTGTATAACTGTATAGTTGAGGAAATGGAGATGTGATTGATTCTTTGCATGACTGACTAGGTGTGTGAGTAACTCCATGGATGTGTGACAGTCTGTGAGTGCCTGTTTACACTGAGTGTATCTAAGGTTATATTAGAGTCTGAAGATGTATTATCACATAAATGATATCATCAGTGATGTAATCAGTAATGTCAAATGAGATGTCAGTGATGTCATCAGTGATGTCATTTGAGATGTCATCAGTGATGTCATCAGTGATGTCATTTGAGATGTCACTGATGTCATCAGTGATGTCATTTGAGATGTCATCAGTGATGTCATCAGTGATGTCACTGACCATGTCATGAATGATGTAATATGTGACATCATTAGCAGTGGATTGCGGGTCCGCGATATATAGTTAGTACAACTAACTATATA